>NW_027397068.1:42956308-43327349 GCF_003265705.2 Callorhinus ursinus | reverse complement strand
GGGACTCCAGGGTCATGACCTGAGCTGAAGGCAGTCGCTTAACCAACTGAGCCACCCAGGTGCCCTAGTTGGAGCTTTCTATTCTGGATTTATAGCAAGCCTGGTATGAATGCCATCTTTTATGCCTTCTCACCTTAGTATTTAGGAGTTTAGAAGAGCATGAAATGGAGTGGAAAGAAACTAAGAACCATCATTCAGTAGCAACTGACCCCATGCCAAGTACCATCTCGTTATCACCTCATTTAAGATTCTAGCCACGCCAGAAATTAGGACTCATTATCCCTAATTTATATACAGAGAACCAAGATGCAGAGAAGTTATTTGCAGAAAATCTCATATACTTAGGAAGTTGTTGTATCAGCTGTCAGTCTGAACTTGGGTGACTTTGGCCTCAAAATTCTGTTCAATGGGACACCTGGGTGGCGCAGTTGTTAAGCGTTTGCCTTCGGCTCAGGTCATGATCCCAGGGTCCTGGGATAGAGCCCCACATCAGGCTCCCTGCTCCACAGAAAGCCGGCTTCTCCCTGTCCCACTTGCTCTGCTTGTGTTCCTTCTCTCGCTGTGTCTCTCTCTGTCAAATAAGTAAATAAAATCTTTTAAAAAGATTCCATTCAAAATTTCCCAAATGGTCACATGGGAGGGTGATGGGGAAACCCCAACTCACTCCACTCTATCTTGGGATGATGTGCCCTTGAACCCAGATGGCAAACTCCCTGTGTGAGCTGCAGCAATAACACGTGATTAACTTTGGAAACCTGCTGTTTATTATTTCTGTCTTACTCGTAAACACATGGTGGCCACAGCAGTTGGAAACAAATGGGAGGCGATCTGGTCCTGGGAAAGTGAGCAACCATGTAATTAGCAAAGTTAATATTGTGCAGTTTCCATAAATAACCTGCAGCTTACTTTTGTTATTGCGACATTCAATATTAAAAAGTGTAGGGGGTATCTGAGGTAGGGAAAAGAGGGATGATCTGGGACACATGTGAAGGGGAGGGGAAAAAACTTATTCTAAGAAATTACATCTTTATTTCTGAATGAACTTTACATCCTTAAAAGAAAAATCCCCTCAGAGTTTCCTTCAAAGCTTGAGGATTTGATTATTTGTTGCACTGGTTATGCGAGTGGTAGAGTAAAACTTCCACCTGAAAATTTGCCTACACAGAGGGTCTCCTGTTATTATTATCCAAGACGGGGAGTTTCCTCATCAAGATTCCTCCGCCTGGGGTCTGCACTGTGGCAGAGGAGGATTAAAGTGTTAGATCATGCAGCCTCCACGGTCCCTCCCAGGGTTCTTGGAAATGGCTGCAAACCATCCCCAAGCTAGACACGTAAGTCTTCTCACACTTTTTTCATTCCTCACAGCCTGGGTCAAACTCATTTTCTCCTTACCTACCTTTTCTGGGAATGCATTAGTCAATATTTCTGTTTTGGAAGTATTATCTTTTTCCATTTTGTGGCTTTGCTATCTAATTTCAAGCATAAATCCACTAAGCAGAGTTGACTTCTAATTCCAGGGTCTGTCCGGGGGACCACAGACATGCAGTAAATGTTAAATCATGATGACAAAAACAATAGACTCAAACAGCAATGTGATCACAATGAAACACTTCATTTTCCCAATTGCATGAGCTTTGCAAAACTTTGACTTTAAAACAGCTTTACACACACACACACACATTTCTATGGTTTCTGTTACCATAGGAAGGGTTTCCATTCTGCCCCACTGTGTTTATACAACACCTCATTGCTATGAACTCTGGGAACATTGCTTAAATTAAACAAATGGGAAATGCCATGGGAAAAGAAAGGGATTACAATAGGAAGCTGAAAGGGAACAGAATTACAGAGTGTAAGAATAGGTGATGATTTTTAAAGGCAATTATTTTGTAAAAAATCCTATTCCGACACAGTTCTTTAACAATACCTATATTTTTTAAAGATTTTATTTATTGGAGGGAAAGAGATAGAGATAGCGACAGAGACCATGAGCAGGGAGGAAAGGGAGAAGCAGGCTCCACGCTGAGCAGGGAGTCTGACGTGGGACTCGATCCCAGGACCCTGGTACCATGACCTGAGCCAAAGGCAGACGCTTAACCAACTGCGGCACCCAGGCACCCCTACCAATACCTATTTTATTGAACATTCTGACGTTCTCCTTTCCCATCCACCCAACTCACCCACCTATGTGGAAAGGAAACCATATTTCTCAGTCTTAAGTTATTTCTTAGAAGGGTATGGAGCCCAGATCAAATCATGCTATATGTTTCTCGGACCCAACAGTGCTGCACAAGTGATACATGACTGAAGAACAACTTTGGAAGAGAGAAATTTTCACCTCCCCACATAATAATGCGACCCTAAGGTGAATGTGGCTTTGGATGAGGTGAGTATAACTGTCCATGCTGATTGCATCACTGCTGATTATGACCTGACCTCAAATTTTTAACAGCATAAGCCGGTCAAGCTTGGTCTACAGATCCTGTGCCCTGCTTCTCCCCCAGCTGGAATTCTTTGGTTCTCTTCCTCAACCTCTAAGATCAGTCCAGATTTTAGGCTAAAAATGTCACTAGTTCTCTGGCCTCACTCACAAGAACCTCCTTCAAGTCACACTTGGTGCCAATGCGGTCTTGGTACCAGCCCAGACCTGGTCTTATACTCCAACTCTGTAATCTTCTGATCCCCTGGGCTAGAGGACCAGTCCGTGCACCTGCTTAATGGCCAAGCCTTTTATGACTGGGTCCTCACCTGTATTTCCTCTTCTAAATTTCTTCTCTATCTGCACTACTCCCACTCACACACACCCCCATTTCCTCATAACACACATAGAACATCCAAGTGCATGCACGTGCATGTGCACTGACACACACACACACACACACACACACACACACACACACACACCGGTGGACTGAGAGTGAATCCAACTGCCTGCTACCTGGACACATGCCTCCTCCATCATTTAATGTAATCACCAAATGTTCACAAATAATACCATCCCTCCACTCGAGGGGAAAGATGCAGCTTCAGGTGCCAGCCCTTCCAACGTGGCCCAGTCCTGCTGCAGAGAACTGGGCCTCCAGACCAGGTGTGAGGCCATCTACCTCCTTTCCAACAATAGCACAAAGCTAATTTGACTACACCCTCTACTCCCACCCCAAAAGCAATTGCTCTAGAAATGGCTCTGCTCACCATAATCTGATCAATGATAAAAATCATTGTTTTGGGGCACCTGGGTGGCTTAGCAGTTAAGCGAGTGCCTTTGGCTCAGGTCATGATCCCAGAGTGCCAGGATCAAGTCCCACATCAGGCTCCCTGCTTGGCAGGGAGTCTGCTTCTCCCTCTTACCCTCTCCCCTCTCATGCTCTCTCTCTCTCTCTCTCTCTCTCTCTCTCTCTCAAATAAATAAATAAATAAAATCTTTTTAAAAAATCATTATTTTGTTTTGACATAGAAGTATTTTGATATTCCATTTATCTCATTAAAGTTTCGCCAAATATCAAGACATTTTCCTAAGTACAAAGGGAATGATTACTTGGAGATTCTGGTGCTAGAGATAAGACATCAGTTACCGTCACTGCCCCCTGCTCTGGTCCCGGGGCTTACAGGTCAGGAAGTTAGCTCTTCCCGAATATTCAAAGTTGCTGGGGTGATGGACCTGCTTTGAACCAAATTCCCAGGCACCTGGCATCTAAATGAAATTTAACTTTAATCCACTGAAACACTGTAACTTTATGGTACAGAAACTTGTTAATATGAGGAGCAATGAAACAAATTAGCACCACGTGCCTCCTGACATGATTCACTGAGAACACAGCACCGCTTCAGTGTTATTCCTGCCCCAAGTATATAAGTTCCAGGAAACAGCAGACAAACCCAAACTGAACGTTTATAACTTAGCTGCCCTATACTCTGCTACCTAGACACATGCCTCCTCCATCATTTAATGTAATCACCAAATGTTCACAAAAAATGTCAAAACGAAAAAAAGACAAAGACAGAAACTGTTGCAGACTAAGAAACTACAGAAAAGGGACAACTGAACGCAACATGTGATCCTAGATGGGTCCCTGAATGCGTCTCCCAAAATATTTTTATTGGGGTGATTGGTGAAATATAAATAAAATCTGTAGCTAAGATATTGGCACTGAATCAGTGTGAATTTTCTGAAGGTAATGATTATAATGTGATTATGTAAGAGAATTTACTTATTCTTAGAAAATGAACACCAAAAAGAAAAAAGAAAGAAAGAAAATGAACACCAAAGGACCACTGTGTCTGCAATTTATTTCCAAATGGCCCAGAAAATAATGAGTATCTATTGAGAGAGAAAAATGACCCCCCAAAAATGTGGTAAAATGTTAATGAGCAGGGAAGTCCGGGTGAAGGCATATGGGAGTTCTTTGTACTTTTCTATAACTTCTTTCAGAGTATAAATTATTTCAAAATAAAAAATTACCAAAAAAAAATCTGTAATCTTCTGTCATGAAAAATCATCCTTTTCTAATTCTCAGAATGCCTGGGTGGCCCACCCCACATCACTTCCTATTAACAAGGTACCTAAGAAGCCAACTCAATTCAATTCAACAAAAGCCAACTGTGTGACTAAGATCCTCTTCCATGTTATGCCTCTTTCTGCATTGAACCTTCTTCCTTCCCAGCCTCTTCCCATCTCCTCTGTTACACTCATGCTATCGAAGGCATCACGTTCAATGAACCGTAAGTCAGTGTTGGAGAGACAGCAGTACAGGAGTTAAAGCAGGTTGCCGGGATGCGATTCCCAGCTCTTTTGTTCAGTTAGCAGTGAGTCCCAGGGCAAATCTTCTTTTCATCTCTAAAATAAAGGTGATAATAGTGCTTACCATATGATGTTATTACGATGATTGAATAAAATAAAAATGTAAGGTGCCTGCCACCCAGGAAGCACTCAACAAATGTCTGCTATTAGTCATATTAGGTCAAATATATTGAGAACCTTAAAGAAATAAGAAAACTGAAATCTAATAAATAAATAAGTTGGCACTATCCATGCATGTGTTCACACCATTAGGACGCCATGAGCTAGAATTCAAAGGCAAATGTGAATTCAAGCAACTGTAGAGCCATGACTGAATTAAGAAATGCCCCAAGTTCAAAATAATAGAAGACATGAGCAAAAATAAGCAACTTAATTCCATTTTAGGACTGTGACAAATCTAAAACAAAGTGGGAATTACAGGCAACAGCTTAAGGAAAAATGAAACCCAAAAAACGGTACTTTGCCTCCCAGTGGGAGACTTTAAAAAGATAGGGAAGCATATTTGATCATGAGACAAAAACATGTGTAACTTTCTCATTTCCTGCTCACGAGATGCTCTGGCTGCCATTATTTAAAATGCTGTGTTGAGGACATATAATAAGAGACTAAGCAGATATGAATGTTCAACAGGACGATTCTTTACCGCTCCTTGGCACCCCATGCCAAACATTAATAAGGTTTACGAGAAGCCATTGAGCACTGTAAATTGCTCTCCTTCTAATTTGAATCATGCTGCAGACCTCATTTGTTTCCTGCATGCTGATCTGACAATGAGAGATAAATCTGATAAAGTTCTCCAACTTGGAAAGAGATTTGTTTTCTGTCCAGGGAATCTATCTCTATGAGGAAAAGGTTATTGGGCCTAGAGCCACAGGCAAGAATACGTGTACCTGAACCACCCCTTTGATATTCGGAGTGTTGTCACACAGGATACTTTGCTTATTCAGCCTTTTTAAAAGGTCCTGAAGGAATGTTTTTGTGCAACGCCCCTCACCCCACTGCCCGCCAGCAGCAAACTCGCCTGCAGTGAAGTGATTTAGGACTGAAATGTCATTAAGTGAGCCATATTTTACCAACAAGGGCTGGGTGGCCATCACTTTAGATCCTCTGTCACCCCAAACTTCATTGCTTATTTACATTTTTTTAGTATTTAGGGGGTAAATAGTTCCAAACCACATAATCCAGTTCATCCCTTGCCAGGGTATCCTGCAAACAGATCAAAGAAAAGGAAACTGACTTCACCTTGATTTTCGAATATTTCAGACTGTTTTGCATTCTGACCCTGGTGACAGTCTTGGTTAAATAGTACTGTGTTGTATTACAATCGCATGCGGGCAAAGTCATATCTGACAACTGCCAGGAAGGAAGTTTTCCATCTTGTGGGAAAAAAAGAGGTACCAGACCCTTCTTATACAGCACTATATTCTCGTTCGTTCCTAAAAGCCTAGAATTGCAAAAACTGTATTTCGGAGTAATAAGATAGCCAACGTGGTGAGGTTCTTTACTAAATATCAGTGACACACTTTTCTTTGAATGCAAGGAACTCAAAATATGCCCTGAAAAGCTAAAGAAACAGTTAAGATAAAACTATAATAAATTTTACATAGGACAATAGTTACATTGCCACAACAGAATCTGAATTTTAACACAAAAGTAAAAAACGTAGCAATTATTAATGTATACACCAATATGACTAAGAATAATTAAAATAAGTCATAGCTACCATTATTTGAATATTTACTCTATGCCAGCCCTGGGCTAAGCAGTTGACATGGATGACCTCTTTGAATCCTCACTTCTTCCCTAGGAGTTAAGGAAAGTATGACCCCTCATGGTACAGATAAAGAGAGTGGAGCTTCGAGGGAGGGGAATATTCCACCCAAGGTCTTTTAAGTGCTTTTAAGATGTAGAGCCCAGGTCTCATTCCAGAGCTCAAGCTAAGCCAATTTGCCATAGCCCCCATCTTCTAATTCTGGCCTGCTCCTCCAGCAGCAAAACTTTTTCTAAGACTGAGTACTAGTGATGTCATAAAGCTAGCAATTTCTGGAATTCTAGTGAGGAAAAAATACTGGGATACAAAAATAAAGATGTCAACTGGACAGTGAATGGACACAGGGAAATTCTAATATTCCAAAGTAAGCCATTTCTTAGAAATTCAACAAATATGTATTAAGCACCTATTATGTGTGTGGCACTGTTCTGGGCACTTGAAATTATGGGGTAACACACCTTTGGATTCTCTGTATTCATTCAATGCTTTTATCAGAAACCCAGGTATTAGGTTCTATACTAGGAATCAGGGTTTCCAAGTTAAATAAAACACACTCCCTGGTTTCCAAGACCTCCCAATCCAGTGCAAACCTGCCAGACAAAAATCAGGACCACTTTGTGTTTTTTACTACTACTGTGCTTTCTCTCCTTTCCCCTAAAAATGAAAATTAACTGCCTAGGTCCAAAATAGCACATTAAACCTTTGAGATATATCCTGTTGGTTTCCTAATTACCCTTTAAAAGAAGCAACATGCTAAGAACAACCTTCAATCCATAGAATCAGAATGTGTGAGAGGAACCTTCAAGATTACCCATCTGACCCTACAATGAGGGAACTGAGGCCTGGGGCTCACATGAACCTTCGAGATTACCCATCTGACCCTACACGTTAGGGAGCTGAGGCCTGGGGCTCACAGGAAACCACTGGCAGATCTGAGGCTCTAACCCATGTCATCTGGCTCCAGGGACATTGTTCTTCCCCGGTGCATCATGCTGAGCCACCTCCTGTGTAATCAACCTATGTCCCTTTGCCTGCCAGAAGAAAATGAAAAGTTTTATTGTTCATAATTTTGAATAAGTTGCAATATTGTGGATTCATATAAATTCACTCACAAATTATACTCAATAAACCCCGGTGAGCAATTTAAAGGCACGATACCACTCCACCCCCTTGCTGGGAGGGCAAAGTGATGATGGAGCAGGAGGGAGGAGAATGGGGGAAGCTCATAAATTATGAGAAGCAAAGGAGTGATTTCATCAAAGTGCCAAGCTCAGTCCATGGAATGTTTCAATTGTATAAAATTTATAGTTTTCTGAGGGGGATGATTTACGGGCCCTAATTTTCCACAATAAAAAGCTCAGTGGGGATTCTGTGAATGAAATATCTTTTTAAAAATAAATAAAAAATGTAATTCAAAATGAGGGTCAATGGTGCCACGTCTGGAGAATGACTCCTTCTCAGATCAGCTCCAAAAATGAGTCATGAGAGAAAGACCCCATAAAACATGTGTTATATTTAAAAGGCATAGGAAGTTGTATAATAAATAAGCAATACACAGAAAAGCATATTTGATCCAACTTGTTCAATTGATAGAATTATATCTTTATCATTAGGTTTCAAAGATAAAAGAATAACTGGAAAGAAATCTAACGATTCTAATGAAAGCTAAAGTTATTTCAAGAATGGGGGAGAAGAAAAAAGAAGATAGAAAAAGAAAAATCTTACTAAAAATAATTAAGGAAATGTGCCTTTCAGGAAAGAACAAAATGTAAATATGTATTGCTTCTCGTAAATTTGATCAGTATGGAATCAGAGCCTCGATTTCTTGAGATAATTTTCAGTCCCTTTCTTCAGTGAGGACTTCCTCAGGAAGAACATTAGGTGCCTTTCCTCTGCCCACACATGTAGCAAATGCTATTCCAGTGAGTGAGGGACGGGCGCAGAGTCACAATCTGACCTCAACCCCACCTGCACACTAGTCCGTTCTTCATTGCTGCAGCTCCATCTCAGCTTCCTGCTAGCAACTGAATCCCCCACTAAGCTCTATCTCTGCCTTTCAGGCTGGGGTCTTGACAAATTACCTGGACCTTTCCAACTTCTCTCTCTGAGGAACTGAAGAATCCCAAACATAATATACCCAGGTCTTTGCAACCCACTCTTGACTAGATGGCCTTGCATCTCAACTCAGTTTGAACTGACCACACCACTTTGGACAGTGACAATTCATAGCAAGTTATCTCCCTCAACACACACCCTAGCTGATACATCCCTGGGCTCCATCTCCCCTAGCAAGAACTTGCTGTGTAGCCAAGGCCATCTCACTATTGATGGTGATGATTTATTAATTAGGACAAAAAGATCAGAATCAGGTTTCTGAATTCTATTTCAAGTACTATTATTGATTTGCTAAATGAATTTGATAAAGTGTTAAACATTTGTGCATTTCCTGCTTTTCTCTTTGTGGTGGATAGACTCTAAGGTGGACCCCTCATGATCCTGACTCTTGTTGGTCAAGGCCTTGAGAATTCTATCTCCTTGAAAGTAAGCAGAATGTGTACTTTGTTTTTAACTAATAGACTATGACAAAGGTGATTCCACATTACTCACAGATTCATTCTAGAGATCCTGTGTTGTTGACTTTAAGGAAGGCAGCTGCAATTTTGGAAGAGGGTCTGTGAGAGAGAACTATGTAGCATGGAACTGGGGGCAGCTTCTAGGAGCTGAGAGCAGCCTCCATCTGATAGCCAACAAGGAGCTGGAGCCCTCACTTTTATAATCACAAGAAATTAACTTCTGCCAACAACCTGAGTGAGCTTGGAAACAGATCCATCAGCACTCGGGCCTCCAGATGAGAACGGAGCCCCAGCTGATGTCTCAATTACAACTTTGCAGATGACCCAGTTAAGACCTGTCCAACTCCTGACCCACAGAAATGATAATATGTGTTTTGTTTTAAGCTGCAATAGATAACCAATACCACTTTAATTCAAATAAATAGCAAAAAATTGCTCATAATGTGCCCTGCAATGGATGCTATAGAAGACTTATTTTCAATCTCTAAGACAAATCCACCAACATGAAGAATTTTACATTATGTATAGGAGGATTAAACAGAGTTAAACAATCTTGTGTGACAGGGGCACCTGGGTGGCTCAGTCATTAAGCGTCTGCCTTCGGCTCAGGTCATGATCCCAGAGTCCTGGGATCGAGCCCGGCATTGGGCTCCCTGCTCAGCAGGAAGCCTGCTTCTCCCTCTCCCACTCCCCCTGCTTGTGTTCCCTGTCGCTGTGTCTCTCTCTGTCAAATAAATAAATAAAATCTTAAAAAAAAAAAAACCCACAATATTGTGTGATAAGTGAGAGTTAGCTAGGGCAGTTCATGATTGACTGCCAAGTAAATGAGGGACACATAAGTGCTCCAGGTGCACTGTGGGAAGAAAGTTGATAGGGTCCCAAGAAGATTTTATGATGGAAATAGAGCCAGTCTCACAGTTCCTGCAGGATGGACAGGGCTTGCTTTGGCAGAGACGAGGAGTAACACACTTGTGACACAAGTACACCTCCATTAGAAAACAGTTCACACACCCCAATCTCTGTAAATGAAAATGCAATTCTCTGTGGGATCAAACATTTTATGACCCTACAATTACATGACCTTGGCAAGTTATTTTATCTTCTAAACCTCAGTTCCCTCTACTGTAATATAGGAATAAAAATGGTATCCTTCATTAGGTGGTTTTGAAGAAAAAGAATTAGAATTAAAGTGCTTGGCACATGAAAGCCCCTGATAAATGTCTGCTCTTATTATTACCAATGTGACTGTTAGTTCTTGCTGGAAGAAGAGACGGTGGTTCTACAGAGAGCTCCCTATTTGCCAGATCCTTTGGCCATCTCAGAGGCAAGCTAAGAGTCTTAATTTCTCTCCCAACACTTGGCCATTCCAAAGAAATGTTGCCTTCCCCTCCTGCTTCCTGGCTTTCTTTCTTAGGTAAGTTGATGATGGAGAGTCCCTGTACCAACTCAAGAGTGACCTGAGGACAAAGGCCCATCTGTTTCATTTTCTTAACTCTCACCATCTCCAAAACAAAGCTTGGCATACAGTAAATCCTCCTGAAGTGGTTTCGGTTTGTGTTTTGGCTTTTTTAATGAGGATTAGGCCAGCATCTCAGGAGGCTGGAGGGCAGACAGAGGGAGTATATGGAAATATGTCTCAAAATTCTAGCCTCTCTCTGATACCCTTGAAATGTTTTGCTTGAGGTTCCAGAATTTAATTCCCTCAAGAGATTTTCCTAGGTCAGTTAGTATAGGTGGTTCAAGTTTTTTTTTTTTTTTTAAACATATCCATTACCTACTATTTATACATACTTCTTTTCTTTCAGGATCCATCTTGAGAAATGGTTCTTGTTTACAAATTTCTTCACAGTAACCAACTGCTGTGAACAATAATAACAGCAATAAGCTGAGGAGATACCATCAATTTGTATATTTGCAATTTGCCACTGCCTCAATGGGGAGAGCATAAAACACCTCTATCATACTAAAAGGTCAAATTTAGAATGCATTACATCTATTGGATATTTATAAATGAGACATATGTGAGTCTTCTGGTTAGCTGATGGAATTTATGGTCTTCCTGCTGTTCAGGAACATAAGTTGCCAGGAGTTTACTGGAATATTCACATATGGTCAAATATTACACATACATCTGGCATCTTGGTATATTTGAGAAGCAGTGTGTCTACACACAGACAGTTGGCATCTGGCTTGAATGCTGAAAAGTATGGAGGGAAGTAGAGATGCCAATAGAAAATCAAAAGAAAAGAGGAGCATGGAGAATGGCTTTTCTCCCAACAAAAAGAGAAATGGAAACACTATATCTCCATCAGATGATCAGCTGTCCAAGTCTGAAAATTCGGCATGCCTTCAGGCTGCTTTTACTTAAAATTAATCCAAAATGTTGTTTCCTTCAAATAAATGAAAAAGACTGAACAACAGAGTTGATTTATTTTAAAGATTTTATTTATTTATTTGAAAGAGAGAGAAAGCGAGGGCTCAAGCGGGAGGAGGGGCAGAAACAGAGAATCTCAAGCAGACTCCCCGCTGAGCGTGGAGTCCGAGGCAGGGCTCAATCCCAGGACCCATGAGATCATGACCTGAGCCAAGACCAAGAGTCAGAGGCTTAACTGACTAAGGCACTCAGGTGCCCCCAGAGTTGATTTCTTTTAAAAATTGAAGTCGCTAGGAGGAAGATATGGTAGAAAAGGCTTGTGTTCCATCCCCGTAACTTACCAGCTGTGTGTCCTTGGGCAAACTGTGCAACCTCTCTGCACATCAGTTTCCTCAACCATAGAATGTGAACAGGCATACCTGCTGTTTGACAGCAAGTAGTTATGATTTAAAATAAAATCATGTAATGTATATAGTCTTAGAAAATATTTTTCTTATTATTAGCTTCATTGAACCATTTTGTAAGTAAGTGGAGTATACATTATAATTAAATTCAAAATCCTTATTAACTGTAGTAAACATTTTTTTGTCTACCAAAGAGCACACCTCTGGGAACTGTCACCTCACTTCTCCTCTCCTACCCCCCCAGCCCCCAGCTGAGACTTCACTGGTGCTGTGGGAGCCACCATGTTTGATAGTATTAGTTCAGCCTGGTCACAGATGATTGGGACAATGTTCCTGAGGTTAAGCCACCTTCTTGCCCTCATAATATGAGAAGTACCCCACATATGGCACCACCCCTATATAGCAAATTCCATATATATATATATATATTGCATAAGCTTGTTCAAATTGTGTTTCTATCACCTGCTACAAGAAAGCTTTCCAAAATCAAAAGAGCCTAGATGTCCATCAACAGATGAATGGATAAAGAAGATGTGGAATACACACACACACACACACACACACACACACACACAGGAATATTATACAGCCATCAAAAAATGAAATCTTGTCATTTGCAAAGACGTGGCTGCAACTAGAGGGTATTATGCTAAGCGAAATAAGTCAATCAGAGAAAGACAAGTACCATATGATCTCATTGATATGAGGAATTTGAGAAACAAGACAGAGGATCATAGGGGAAGGGAGGGAAAAATGAAACAAGATGAAACCGGAGAGGGAGACAAACCATAAGAGACTCTTAATCTCAGGAAACAAACTGGAGGTTGCTGGAGTGGAGGGGGGTGGGAGGGATGGGGTGGCTGCGTGATAGACATTGGGGAGGGTATGTGCTACGGTGAGCGCTGTGAATTGTGTAAGACTGGTGAATCACAGACCTGCACCCCTGAAACAAATAATACATTATATGTTAATAAAAAAAATTTAAAAAAAAAAAGCTTTCCAAAATCAAATGGGAGACAGTAATGACTTAGGGTACAAAGACATAGAGAGAATAATATCAAAAAGAAAGAAAAGTGATGGATAAGAAGAAATGAGACTGACTAGGAGATCCAGTTACAGCTATGGAAATCTCAGCACTGTGACTTACTAGTCATGTGACATTGAGCAAATCAGAATCTTACCCCTAATCCATAAAATGGAATTGATTTGAAATGCTCATAACAGGTGGGATACAAATGTGATCCTGTCTCTTATTTCATCAAATATTAACTAAAAATAACTCAAGAATCTTATACAGGCCTGGTCTTCCAGTTTTCCTTCCCCCGTACCATCAGACAACACCCAAGAGGCTTAAACAAACCAAAGAGGGAGGTCACCTCACTTGAATCCGAAGCTTGCAAAAAGTGCCATAAATTAGCTTGGCCTCTGGAAAGGAAGGACTACCGCCAGCCCACTATTCCCTTAGTGCTCCACTCCACCCAATGCTCAAACCTGCCAGGCACATGCTCAGGAAGTCCCTTCCAATCCCTAGTGCCCAACAGGCTCCATGCCCAGACTGGTGCAGATGTCCAGACCTTACAGGGCCCACAATCACCTCTTTCTTTCAAATCCCAAAGACCACCTCAGAAGTCTGATTGCTTTCCTTTTCAATCTCTGGGATTAAAAACCAAAAAATAAAGAAAACAACAACCCAAAACAAGAGAATCCTATTCTACTTCTTTCCTTGATTCTGGAGCTACCCATGCACCACCCTCCCTCATCCCACCTCTTATCCAGAGTAGCTACCTGGCCTGTCTTCCCTCTTTGAAGTGCCTCCACTTGAAGCCATAAGCCTAATTATCCTCCCTACTCTCTCCCTGGAGAACAGGAATTAGAAACTGCTACCATAGCTAAGATCTTGAGATCTGTTCCCCTTCTAGGCTGTAAGCTCCTTGAAAACTGGAAGAGCATTTTTAGTTTTTGTGTGTCAAACCAAACCTACCACCACCAGCATCCAACATTTAGTAAAGTGTCAGGCACACATTGAGCTCTTCAAAGTGTCAAATTTGAAGCTGAGAAATCTTTACCAAAGAAGAGAGCCCATTTGACTCCGACATTTCCCTAGCTACCTCCCAGATCATGCCACAGGGGGGCCCAGTCTTCACGGGCAGAGATCAGGCCTCTTGTTTACCTCAGATGGGTGAATTATGCTGCTTCCCCTTGCATTTTTGTTTTTGGCACCATGTACAAACAAAGAAGTATGAAACAGAAGGTCTACAATGGGCTCACGTGAAGAGCAATGTCTATTCTCATCAGGATTTTCAGGTAGAATTAGAAAGGACAACTTTTGTGCCTCCTTTTTGACGACATATTTTGTATTCAGGCTGGATGCTCCATGTACCTATTTCATCCACTACTCTTACCCAAGCAACTCTGTTATCTTATCTTTAGCCTCGGTGTCTTCACTTTAAGCAAAGAGCTTAAGATAAAATATTGTATCATACAGACATTATCGGATTCTTTGGACCTGATACAAAGTTTCCACATTATTTTATATCTGTAAGTCACTGTGGTTATGCTTCAGAAGTGAATATTCTGGAAACTTTAATATACAAATAAATATAAACAAAACTTTTGTTTTTCCTCTAAAACCATTCTTCCGAAATGGAAAAATCACTGCATACTGAAGTCTTCACAAAGTCTCTTAATTACAGGGCACTTACTCAATTGTTTTAGTTTGGACAACAAAGTAATATTGACTGAAATTATATCAGATGATATTTCTAGAGGTCACCTGAAAGAACTGATTTTTTTTTTTTTAAAAAGGAGATGGGAGGCAAAGGAACTTAATCCAGATTTAGCATTATAAGCAGGCCTTCTGAAAGTAAGTTTAGTGTAATTGGATATAATGCAAAAATTACAAATAGAATATCAGTTTCAGTGTCAGCATCATACACAAAATCAAACAATGTTAAAACTCAAGTAGTAAGGCAGAGGTAAAGATGCTATTGTTTAGGGAAATTTGATAGGTGATTAAAAACCTCTTCTAGTGATAGAAAAGACACAGAGGTCGAAGATTTATGTGACACATTTAAGCAAAATTGTTTCATGAAATGTAAGGGTGGAAAAAAGAGGTACTTCTAAATCAATATGCTATTTTGTATATTACTTTATATAAATATACTGATTCTAAAATTAATATGTCATTGTATTTCAAATGTGCATAGAAAACTAATTAGTTAATCACATTATATTATAGGTACCAATCACCTGTTTCATTTAACCCTAAAAGGGTTGATGTAACCAAATTGGCCACAAAACTTTTATTATCTTCTCATTGGAAAAATGGAAAATGGCCTCATACTGCGGGTTGCTTCATAGTCAGACAAGCACAATATTTCAAAGCGAAGAAAGATTAATAATATCTACAGTTGTTTTATTAAGGTCTAATCCCTGCCCCCTTCATTTTTCACTCAGTGTTGCAAGGATGTAGGGGAGGATTTCATAATCCTTAAAGTGTTTCATTTTCTTCTTTCTTCTCAAAATATATTCCCCCCAAAAAATCCATTATTGTACACTAATCATATCTCAGATGCCCAAGAAGAATCTGATTTTTCTAACATTTCCAAATATATCTGCTAAGTTTGACTTATCATTATTACTTAATCTAAGTTTCTTTTTCCTCAAATGAAAAATAAATGGAACCATCCTCATAGGGATGGCATAGGATTAAATGAGATACTGCACATAAGACCTACCCAGTTGACTTCGGTACATTCTAACTGCTATTCTTATGAGGAAAGTACACGGATCCACCTTGCCATCCATGAAATTAATCAAAATTATCTGGAAAATCTCAGCATTAAGTCAATATGCAGAAAAGTCAGTTATCTGTATCTATTAGCTCTCATATCAATACACAAGTATGTGGACAAATTTTGAGTATTGCATAAAATTTATTTTCATCTTAACAGGGGATGTGCAGAGCAAGACATCTAGACAGAATTTTGCTGAACAGGTGATGTGATTGGATATAGAAAATGTGCAAGTGTAAGCTAAGAAGTATAGTATTAACACTGCATTAAAGAGAATAGCTTTACTGAAGTCGGGGGAAATTTTCCCTCCTGAACTCAAAACACAACACATTTGATGTAGTATACACAAAAGCAATATATTCCTGAAGGGCAGTCAAATGATAGAAATTACTGTCAACAATTTAAGAATGCCACCAAGTTTCTAGCAATGAGAAGTGACTCCCAAATGAGGGAGATTGGAAAGCCACTTCTTGGTGGATTTAATCCTATGTGACCAGCTGCCTAATTTCTTTCTATACCAACTGTGTCTGGCACATACCTGGTACTCAGTACATGTTTGCGGAATTTATGCATGTTGAACGCCTACATTTTCTAAGTCAGTCAGCATTTTAAACCCATGATTTCTTACCCATTCTTTAAAAAAAAAAAAAAAACATTTTTTGGAAACTTCTTAAACTACTGGCACATGAAAGCAAAATGTTATCACCTTCTGTTTGTGTAGGCCTATTAGACAAATAGGGAAACTGATCCTCAAGTGATCACTAGAGTGAAGGACTGACAGATAGATATTAATATTCCTTAGCAGGCTTCTATTAACTATTAACCATTTTCCAACCTGTGATGCTCTAACCCTTCCAACCTTGTTTTGAAGACTTCTAGCAAGAAGGACAAAGGCAAGAGGTCACTGCAACCATGTCAGGGAGAAAAGACATAGAATTGCTACTGGGGAGAGAAGCAGGTTGGGGCAGGGTTGTAAAAAGAGTTATACAGCAGCTGTGGCCTCCATGGAGTGATAGAAGGCACACTTTTAAGAAGCTCAGACCTTTGTAGAACCCCAGGAAACCACCATTCATTTATTTGCATTACCATCATGCATCTGAAGCATACACTTAATTAAAAGGCAAATACATCTAAGAGAAATATATATGATTCACAATGAATAATTGTTCTGAATGTAAACAGTACCTGAGACAAGGAGAAAACAAATTGCAAGGAGGGTGAGGAAGTTTGGCATGCGTGGGGTTGGCAGGAGGCTTTGTAGAGAGAGCTCGCTGTAGGGCTGGAAGGAACACTTGTCCGATGGCTGTGTGGCACCTGACTGAGGAAATAAGGCAGCAGCAAAGACATGGAAGGGAGCAGATGGAGAGAAAGTGGACACCAAATTCAATAGCCAATTACCTCAAATTATAGGTTCGAGGGCAGGGGAGGCAGTGGGGAGAAGAGAGCTATGTGGCTCCTCAATGAGAGCAAACAAGAACATCTTCTTTGGGGTGGCCAGCTGAGTCTAGAGGCAAGACCCATCCAGAAAAGCAGTGAGGAAACTCCAGACTAGACCACACGCCCTTCCATTTAGTGCTCTGGAAGAAATTTTGAATAATTCTTCAGGTCATTAAAATCCAGGGAAAATTTCAGGGAAATTATCCTACCCAGCACTTTGTAAAACCACTTACCATAAGAATAAACAAAGAGTTTGGAGATGTTTCTTTAAGAGGGTAAGAGGCATTTTTAAGTGCTTTTTTCCACTTCCTCTCCTTACTGCCCACACCCCCCCACAAGCCTTTGCCCCAAGAACACACACATACTGAAATGCAAAGAAAAGAAAAAGTTCAGAAATAAGGAGTTTAAACAAGTTTTAGCCTTCATAAGCCAACGAAATCTCTAGAGGCAAAAGAAGTAAAGATGAAATGAAGAAATCTTGGTTCAAGTTCAGATTATTTTTATTTCAATTGATTAAAAAGTTGAAGAACACCAGGATATAGAAAGAAGAAAGAAAGGAAGAAAGAAAGAAAAAAAGAAAGAAAGCTTCCTGAATCATGCTTCAGAGACCATAAAAGTAAAGTTTCACACTCAATATGCATGCAATAAAATAAAAACTATGTCACATTTCTCAGATAAGCACCATTATATATTATTGCCCTAAGGTAAGGAAAGCTAAAATGATATAAAGTGCCTCTTTTATTCATCAGCTTGGCACACTGTATTCTCTGGAAGTTTGCTTTCCCATGAGTATTATTTAAAATAATCAACACTTATTACTATAAGGCCTTCTTGATATAAAATGTAGATCCTGTGATGTAAGCATTATTTATTGCTTAGTAGCTACTGGGACACCAATAGTGCTAACAAAACAGAGGCTGAGGCAGGGAGGTTACCTTCTCAAGAAGGAAAGTCATTTTCTAATCCAGGTATTCTGTTAGAACCCTGAGGTTAATAATTTTTCCTCTAACAACACCATGAGAACATTCTGCCATTTCACAGCCATCATCATCAAATCACACATTTTGGGGAAAATATAAACCCATTCATTTCTGTATCTAGTCGTCTTTTGTTTTGATACATTAACATCAAAGAAAAGTTTTTATATTGTTTGAGAGGGAAAAAAAGTCTGCAAGTTGGAAAAGTCTGATGAAACAAGTAACATTCCCTGTAATTATAAATGATTCCAGCCATTGACTGTGGTTGTAAACCCCAAGCTTATATCTGCAGCAGTGACTCACTGCCTTGAATTCTGTTCTCCAAATTTTAGCCTTTCATAGCTCTGCTATAACAAGCCTCTTTTTAAGGAAATTCTCCAAGAAAGCTGGATCAACTTAAATCAATTTCATATTAATGGCTAATGCAAGATAGCAAGAGACAGATTCCAGATACAACACAAAAATTATTTATAGGAGAAATATGATTGCGAAGTCATCATTCAGTGAACAGGTAGTAAGCTCCAACCACATGCATAGGACCATTCTAGGCATGATGGGAGAATACAAAGATGAAGAAAACCCATTCCGATTTACAGAGGTTTAAAGACAAAGCCACAAAAACGGCACCATTGCCCTAATGTCTATTATTATCATGTTACCTAAAGTATTTGATTCTCATGAGAAAGAAATTAAAATCTAATTTATCCAGGCTTTTGAAATCAGGGAGAACATGATCCAATGATGTAAGCAATTGGCTAGGACCGAGAGGATCTGGAGTCTAACTTCAATCTGCTGCCAACTGAGAGCTGGAGAGGAGCTGATGACAGATGTAGGTAACATCATAAAGGGATCCACAGAACGGTATTCCATTGTGTAGATACAGAAAATACAGTTTTCTGGGATTATACAGAACTGACCAGGCCCCAGAGAAGACTGAAACTAATAAGACTCAAAATGGACAGACTGGCAAGCTAGAATACCACTTTACCAATTTGCACTGACATATCACGTTAGTTGCCAATGAACCTAGAATTCTATAGGTCTACTGGCCCCAAAGAAAGACTACACCAAAAAATAAAATACTCTACTCTGCAGTCAAGAGTTAATTTCAAAGAGAACCAGAATTCTTTTACTGGTTACACATGGTAAACTCTTCTCTCTTTGCTGGCTCATCATTTTGTACAGAAAAAAACTTGGCCTGTTTATTAAAGTCACTCAATGTTTGATGTCAGCTTGACTCCAGTTTTATCTATTCTCTCTCACGTGCCTGCCCTTAACCCCCCAAAAACCAATCTCCAATGACAGAAAATCTGCAGTTCTTTCCTCAATAAGCCATGCTTTCATATTCATGCCTTAACAAATGGGTGAGAACAATTAGAAAGTTCTCCCCTTATCTCCTTATACTGCAAGACTTAGATTAAGTGTCTTCTCCCATGTGAAAAATTTCCTGATTCTTTCCTCTTGCCCACTTAAACCTGGGCCCAGGAGACTTAGTTGTTCCCATTATAATACATTCCCTTCTCTGTTGTAGCAGGTATCCCACTCAAATTATTTTTGCTATTTGGTTTTTCTCCCCTTCCCCAATCCCCACTGGACCATGAACCCCACAAGGACAAGAATAGAGACCACATTTCTCAACTCTGAATATATAGACCTAGCACTTGGCATCTTCAAAATGATCTTCCCCACAAATGTTTGCCGACTGAATAAAGTGAGTCTACACTGAAAGCCAAGTTGGTGTCGGAAGGTTACATGGCAAACAAAGAGGAAAAAAAAGCAAGGGAATCAAATATTCCTAATGAACCCGGTCATCCAGCAATTCTAGCATTATGCAGTCAACTCCATTCTAGGACATTATCTCCCACAACGACTAGTGTGGCCACAGCTTCTTCTCCCTTAGACTATGTTTGAAACTTTGACAAGTTCCTGCAAATAATTCAACTCTTCATCAATCTTCAGTAGAAAATATAACTGAAGAGATTAGTTTCCAGGTCTGTACTCCTCAGCAAAGACTTGATGTTTAAATGATCACATTAGAGGACCAGTCTCATCCAACACATGCTGATTATTATTAGTATCCAATTCCAAATATTACTAGTATGTGACATTCTAAGCATGTTGTCCCTAAAATCTAGAGGCAAATTCTATAAGCTTAGAGCCAGCCCTAATTACCTGGAAAAGTGTGATCTTGAAGAAATAACTTGACCTCTCTGTGTTTTTATGAATTTATGTGGAGTGAAAATAATGAGTTAGGGTTAGGGTTAGTTAGAATCATCTTATTTTTTTTAAGATTTTATTTATTTATTTGAGAGAGAGCAGAGTGCACAAGCTGCGGGGGGGGGGGCGGGTAGAGGGTGAGGGAGAAGCAGTCTCCCGCTGATCAGGGAGCCCAGTGTGGGCTCCATCCCAGGACCCCGAGATCATGACCTGAGCTGAAGGCAGATGCTTAACCAACTGAGCCCCAAAATCATCTTTTTTTTTTTTTTTTAGCTATACAATAAACATTTATTGGACAAAATTATTAGCAAGCGGCAAAAAAACAGTTCATACTGTTTGGTATACTTATGAAATTCCAATTTTGTTTTTCTTTAGATGCACCAACCTTTGCATCAAAGGTTCTCTCCAGGCAGAAGCAACAATACCCTGGAGGCATAATTTTTACCTTGTAGTCTACAATAGGCAATTAAAATCTTCCAAAATCAGTCCTGGATTTCACTCTAAATGCCATTCTAAAAGGAAGAGGGTGTAGAGTTTACCAGATCTATGCCTTGTGTCTAAGGGAGGGGAATATCCTCAAAATATTTAGGCAATTCACATGTATCAAATGTCACCAATTTCAACAAGAGCCCATTTCTAACATCTGTTACCTAAAGAAGTATCTGTTATATAATAGGAATAGCTTCGGGAGGGCTTTTAGTAGCTGCTTTGGGAGTGTGACCTTTCTGATTAAACACTAGCTGATCACTCCTAGAACTAACATTTAAATAAATAAAAGAATGTAAGCTCCATGAAGGCAAGGATTTTTGTCTTTTTTGCTCACTACTGTAACTGGCCCAGAATAAGTGCTTAAATATTTGTTGAAATGACTTTGCTGAAGTATTTAAGGTACAGACATTATAAAAAAAAAAAAAAAAAAACAAAGCAAACAAACAAAACATGTTCTGGCCACAAGTATTCTTAATGCAACCACAATAACAAAAAATAGGTTTCAGACACAGTCCTATTTTAGGGGAGTTCAAGAACTTAAAAGGAAGCGAGGAGAAGCATCCAGGTAAGAGGACATGCACACTAGATTTCCAATGTTGGATATTATATACTTTCTTTGAGATTGTATCAATCTGGCAACCATAACAGAGGCCCGCTTAATCTAAAAATTAAACTGGGACTTACAGCCAATACATTGTGGGCCTGCATTTTCTGTATAGCTCTGAACTCCTCTTTCTCAAAATCTTTCCCTTGCTCTTGAGTAATTTATTTTTAAATACTTCACCTTAATATTTCACCACATTTCTGCATCATATTAAACCCTGGCTAGCCCTTAAAATGTTAAAGGCAAGACATTACCATATTTCTTAATGAATACATTAAACCTTTATGTATAAATACTTTAATATTAGCCCCTGTAAAGCCATGAGATGTTTGAAAAGTTTTTAAACATGAATCAAAGAGTCTAGTTTTAAGAACTTAGCTATGAATGGGTGAGATCATTACCCACTTAATATAGTTCCCAAAAGGAGTAACAAGAGTATGTAAAATGGGGAAAAAAGTCCCTCGGTGTTTGAAATTCTGTTGCACAATCCTGTCTTCTTTGTTCAAGAAGTCTGTAGTCACTTTCAGAATCCACTCCTGGAGACAACTTCTTAATCTAGACATCAGGCAACCCATTCATGGTAAAAGATACCCAAAGATAAACAACACCACGTCAAAGAGGATGAAGAGCCAGAGATCCACCCGGTAGGAATGTTTTGAAAACTGGTCGGCCCTGGATTGAGACCCCACTTTGTGGTTATGATGCTGCTGCCGCCTCCCAGCTTCCTCCAAGCCCAGCCGCTCCCAGGACCGTCCAGACCATCTTCGGCAGCGGCGCCCGCCACGATCTCAGAATCATCTTATTTCAAACATGAGAAAATTAAGGCCATAAAAATAGTTACTAGTATCTATATCCAATTCTTCATCCAGCTTCTTTCACTAAAAGCAGCTCTCTACCTGCCTTACAAAGTCACTGTGAGGGTAAAATAAGGCAGAATGTACTGGCAGATGAGACACATGTGAGAGTTCTTTGAAAAGACTCTATAATATCCTTGTTATTAACTAAGTAGAAAATAGACCACGGTTAATGTGACCTACAGTGTTCACCCCAAGAATGTTCTTGAACATTCAGCTCACACATACTAATTAAAAACTACAAAAAAGGGACCATTGTCTTGTTTCTTTCTACATTTAAACCCCGGCCAGGCCTGGATGAGATCCCTGGCATTCTCCATGCCCACCAACCAGGGAATAACCTTTCCTCTGGTGTGCCTATTATGTCCCCAGGTTTGGGCACAAAGCCTTTGGAAGACACAACAGACCAGAGGTTTTCTATGTCTCAATGGCAAAATCACGAGTATCAAATCTAGGTAACCAGAGCAGTAGTTTTAAAGCTCCTTTAAAGACTATGCTGACACTGACATGTAAATTTGCCATATATAAAATAGTCCCATATAACATTTTATACGGAGAATAAAATTTTAAAGGAGAAAATTTAAAGCAACAATTTTAAAGGGGAAAATTTCCCTTCTAAAGGAACATCCCTCTCCATCCTACTGGACATATGCTTTTCTTTGACAAAGTTTCTAACTCCACACAGGATTTAAGGACACTACCATGTTCAAAATGACACATGAGATTTTATTACTCTAAGAAACACAAACAAAATTAAATGGTTATGGATATGAGACTAGTCACCCCCAGGTATATGTCACCAAAAAAAAAAAAAAAAAAAAGTAGTCAGGGCCGAGTTCAATAAGACGGCTCTTCTATTTTGTTTGCTGATGTGCCATGTATACAATCACTTTTTCCATTATACCACTCAGCTTAGATAACCATGAATCAAGAACCAACTGCTCAAGAACATACCACCAAAAGTCAGCTCAAGAATATAGTTTCAGAAAGCATTCAGTCCTCCTACTGCTCACACGATACTTTGGAAAAACTCTAGAGCCAAGTGAAGCATCTTGGATAAGTCTACTAACTCAGAAAATTTGCAATTATTCAGTGCTAATATTTAGAAATATAATTTATTTTTATATACTGACTTTATGTTCTGCAAACTTGCTAAATCAACTTATTGGTTTTAGGAAATATATATGTCATAGAGGCCTTATGCTATCCAAGTGCTTAATTGAGGGTACTCTCCCACTAACATGTGCTAATTCCATAATTAATTCTCTAAGAGAGTTAATCTTATTTTCTGTTTCTGAGTTCTTGAGCAAGTTCCAGCATCCAACTGATCAGCCAGTACCTGGACAAAAATATGTCCTATTATCTGAAATAGGGTACCAAATGAAACAATCTTGGTCAGTATACTAAAGACTGAAGCGACATCACCCCTAGTTTGTCTGGAACCCTATTATATTCATAAGAAGAAGCAATTACAAGTCCCTCTACCAGTCTGCAAACTTCTCATCCTACATACTTACATTGCAGTTAATTATCTTTATAGTCAATTTATCTTAACATTCCAAATAAATAGCATGCAGAGAGTGTGCAGTGAAGTAGGAAAGCTAGTATAGAAATCAATTAGAGTCAAGTGTATTCTTTGCCTCTTAGGTGTCTGAAGTTCAAACTAACCAATGTGATGGAGTCAACATGTTAGGAGTAATTACTAATTTGCTGTGTGCTTTTATTTTACCCACATAACTTAGATTTATGATCAACTAAATGTGAAGATAACTTATAAAACTCTCAAAATTATACTTGGACTTGTAAGGAAATATTTAATACCTTCCTAGGAAAATATCTCCTTCTTCCCGCCTCCATTAAATAAGCAATGTGGAAAATATTTCATAAGTAAGAAACAGTTCATGGGCGGGTTAAAATATAAGATTCCTTTTCACACAAACTCTAACACGTAAGAATTTGAGTGAAGGGCCCAGAATACTTTGAGATAAACTTAGAAATTCAGCATGGTTTCTAGAACTGTGTCATTTGGCTCCAACAAGATCGGCAGAGCTCACATACTTTCTGGGTCACAACTTAAGAGTGTCATTTTTACTTATTTGTAAGAATTCCTGTATCCACTTGATCACCTAGCAAATAAATCTTTGGAAGCAGGACCACTGGATTGGTCAACGATTCATAAAATTCTAGAAATCACCAAGACAAATGCCGGCATTCACAGTTGCCATGACTCTAAATATCAGAACAAAAATAAAGAAATAAACAAACATATGGACCAACCACTGGGAAGAATAAAAAGCTCCAAACTGTATTCGCTATGCTCTCCAGCTCCCCCTTCTAACAAAGTTAGAAAACCAGGTGTGGTACTTGATTTAAAATTAAAACTAAAACTAAATCTACACAGAGAATTCAACCACTATGAGCAAGTAATTATGATTAATCATTCTAAATGAAGTTTTTATTAGACTAAACCTGAATCACCTGAATAACACTTTAATTGGCCATTTCATATTTCTTGCATAGCTTCTTAAAGTTTGAAATCATATGATGGCATATAAATGTTTCTTAAGACTCATAAATGTAGGTGATGAGTTATTTTTAACTCCTCTCTTCTGGGTAATTTAAACACATGGGATATGTATTAACAAGGTAAGAAGCTAGAATTTGAGCAAATTGAAAAGATCTCAAGAAATTAAATGAATTTCCATATGGTCATTTTAAGGCCAGAAAATACTGAAGGAAAGCAATCAGTGTGTCATCAAGATGCACAACATTCTTTAGACTGAGAGATAACTGAGTTTCACCATTTCAACACCAGAGAAGGTAACTAGTGCTCCTTAGGCTTTTATATAAACAATTGCCACTCGAGGTCGCCATGTCCTTCAGGGTTGACCTACACAGTGCCAGGCAAATGGGACCTGACTCCATGCACCCAACAGACATTGCCCCAAAATACTTCCCTTCAGTATGAGAGAACAAATCTGTTTCAAAGAAAAGCTTTCAGGAATGAGGCTACATTGTGATGCTGTTTCCCATATTTGCGGGGAATGGCCAGCAATCCCTGTACCAACGGATGAAAGATGACGCCCAACTTTGCCAAGAAAGAGAGGAGAAGGCAAGGGGGTCAACGCTCAGAGCCAAAGACCCTTTGTTCTTCTTTGCTTCTGCCTTCATTGGGTCCTTCAGGATAATCACAAATCTTTATCACTGTTTCTTAAGCATGTGATGTGTGACCACTGGTCTTACTGGAACTAGGAGGATCTGTTTATAGGAAAGATACGATATGCTAATCTGCATGTTCTAAGAGTTCAGCTAAACATAGCCTAAGGGACAATGCACACATCTCTTAGATCACAGGGTGGCTGTTTGAGCTAAGAAGGTTTTGGGGAAGGCAACTCCCCGTGGCATTCCAATAGCAGAGTGGTCACGCAGGCCTGGGCATTCCAAAGGCCTAGCTCTTCTCCAAAACTTCCCTCGCCCCTGGCAGCCTCTGTGTTACACTTTAGCAAGCCAGGTTTTATGGATGACTTCATGCTCTACATTAACCCCAACACATAATAACAAACTAATACCTATACCCCACATGTATGGATTAATTCTTTCCCCAAATGGTTATTTTAGTCACAGACATCCCACAGATGAACGTCAGGATAAACCAATCGTACATACTAGAGTAAACAGTGATATTAGAATGTCTTGGTATATTAAATTTAATATTACATAGAATATCAAAATTTCAAGAGAGAGAAATTGTCTACATGAGACTTACATTCATACACAGACATACATAAACACTGCTCCCTATGGCACTGTAAATCAACTAACTGCTTTCACAGAAGGCTTTATCTTTGTTTAACAGTAAATGGGCTTATTTACATATCTATACTTCTCTTAAAAAACTCTGAGGGTGACAGGTTTTCAAATGGAATAGAGATCTAACCAGATGAGGATGAACATTTTGCTCAACGTTCACAGCATGGTCTGTCAGGTAAATTCCAATTTGTTTAATAATTCACTCAAAAATTCAACCAACCATCTACTGAGCACATGCTATGTTCTAAGCACTGGGGATATAGGATCAAGAAGGAGCCCTGCCCCGAAGAAGCTTCCCACCACAGAGGAGGGGCAGGTGAGGAAGGATCGCCACTAAAGAAACTGTCACCAAGCAAGTCATAAGGTACAGCCTCAAGTGGGGAGACAAAGGAAAAAAGTTATTCAGTGCCCCAGGGTAGAGAGGAAACGGGTAGTGAAAACTGTTCAACAAGAGGAAAAATGCTTGAGCGTCTTAAAAGATTGGCTGGAATGTGACCAGTAGACATGACTGCGCATGGGGTGGTGGGACAAGTAGGTAGAGCAGACAGCCTGAGCATTCACAGAAGCTGAAACAGCACAGCATGGAACTGCTACAGAACTGGGAGTTGAACTATCAAGAGAGTTCAACATAGAAGAGTTGTGTGACTATATTCTATAATTTCCTTATAATAAATAAACCATGCATTAAAGCCACATTGCTGCCCTTCCCCATCTTTTGATATGGAAAAAAAAAGATCCCACGAATTTTCTTTGAAATTTTACAAGATCATCCAAAACACATTCGAGTGGAAAGTTACAAACACAATTACAGTAGACAGTAGACATAAATTCATAAATGACTTACAGTTGAACTTAAATGAAGAAGAAACCCATTGCAATTTATGTCTTCTCCATCACCCTTGGATTTCAGGGTTTTACTCAGCAGCACCAGGTGGTAGAAGTTATTCCTGGAGCGCAGTGTGAAGGTTAAGAGCTTTGACCTGCACGGATCTGGGTTTGACTCCTACCTTTGTTTCTCAGTAGCTATGTGACTCTGGTAAGTTTTTTTAATCTTCTTGAGCCTGAATCTCCTTATGTATAAAACAGGTGTTATACAAGTACATGTCTCAAATGGATAATCTGATCATTAAATCAGATTATATGTAAAGAGCTTTGCAGAGAGTCTGGCATGTAGGGAGAGCTCAATAAATAATTTAAAAATAAGAACAAAACAATACGATATTGGTCTATACATGCAAGCAAAACTAGTAGTTTATGCAATTGTCCAAATAATTAAGAATTCTCATTCTTGAGAAAAAAAACCTAGCTATTTTAGATATGAAAAATAATATGGGTTTCAGATGAAAATGGTTTGGGGTTTGATTTTTCTAGCAAAGAAAGCCAATCCTCTTCCCTGTAAGCATTAGAGAAGCAACCTAAACTTCTTGGACTTGGATTATCCCATTGGATTCTCTAGTTAAAAGTTGCCATATGGTTTATTATAAATAGATGAGTGAATTAAAAGTACCCAAGGAAGGGGATATTGGGATATTTGGGAAGCTGAAAAGCTCATGAACATCAAGGCATACTTACTACTTAGAAGAAGCCCCCAGAAGCAGCTTCCACGGATACCTGGATAGAGTAGCACTTGGATTGACTGACTCAACCATTGATGGGATAGCACAGTGCTTTCCAACCCTGGCTATTAAAATCACGTAGGGATCCTTTTACACTCCCTTGTGTTTTCTGCCTAAATTGGTCTCAGTAGCAGCCCTGGCATCTGTATTTTTTCAATTCCTCACGTGATTCACATGTGCATACAGGATTGAAAACCACTGGAGTGGCATCATGCCCACTTGTAATTTGGAAAACGAGAGAAAGAGAAAAGAAAATACTTGGTATGTACAGGGACACTTAAAATGGTCACATCCTGATTTTTGTTTCTGTTAATAATTTTGCAAGGGGCAAATTGTCTCTGTCATAAAGTATCTTTTGCTTAATTCAGTGTAACTGTAACATTCACTGAGTGCTTGCTATGTGCACTGTACATTATGCTAGTAACTATCAGGAATATGTTTTGGAAGTCAAGGATAGTTGTTGGCAGAGGGAATAATCTCATTAGGGAGCCAATATTTACACACAAAAACATAATCAGTGATAACTATGATACAATAATATCAACAATTGAATAGTCTAAATTTAAAGGTCTTGAAGAGATCAGGAGAAATGGGCACAGTGGCCGAATCTTGGGGAGTGCTTGGGTGAAGCTGGGAGAAACTGAGACAAGTCTCAAAGTGGTCAGATTTGTAAAAACAAAGAAGAAGGAATTTCAGCACTTCTTTTGGGGGGGAGTGTATGCTAGGAAGAATCCAGTTTTCAACTCATCTTTCTAGCTGGGCCAATTTATCATGACCTAGTTTAAAAAGGATGTCCAACCTGCCCTTGGCCTCCCAGGAGACTCTGCTTCATAATTCAGTGCTTGTGTAGTATGTGAACACGTGCCATGATAAAATGACAGCCACAGGCTCTTTCTACAAAGGAAAGTCTCTGAGATCAGCTTACAGGGAAAAACAAAACCAAAAACAATGAAAGCAAGCCTGTAGAAATGAGACATTTTTAAACTCTTAAATTTATTTCATTTTCATTCATTGCCCAAATGGGTTTCCTGATATTTTATTTTCTTGGCTAATGTTCTTTAGTTTATCATTTGTCTTCATTCCACAGTCTTGGTCTCTGGATTTGGTTATGTCCTCTCTTTAAAATGTTGGCAGTATTTAAAGTAGATTTTAATATTGGTTGAGGATTTTTTCTTCTTTAATTTGTGGTTGGGAAATGATCTGCTTTTTGTTTCAGGTTGTTTAATGTTTTCCAATATAATATTCCTTCTTGCACCCCAGTGGGTTCATTTACAAAACATTTAATGCCATTTGTGTCTTTGAAGAACAGTGTATTCAGTTAGAACAAAAGTGAGTTCCTGCACAGAACTTGGGACAGCTTATAATTGGTAAACTACTAACTTGACTAGGTTTGTGAACTAATAAGGAGTAGAAAACTTTTGGATGTTTACTCTCTTCCTTTTATTCATTAACTTATTCATTCAACGACTAAGTTTATGGAAACATCCTCTCTGTGTCGGGCACCAGGCTAGGCACAAGGAAGTCTCAGCTCCTGTCTCTAGGTAATTTATAATTCTTTGGGAAGTGGAGAGGAGAGAGAAAAATAAAGAGAGCTAAAACACAATGTCAATAATGCCACGATGAAGGTAAGCACAGGGAGCTATGGCAAGCTCAGAGGGAAAGCAATCCCAACCCCAAGTGGTGCCTCTACTATAGTAAAAGCAAAGGATTTTAGCTGCACAAAGAAGAGAGTAAGGTCACTGCAGACAAAGGAAGCAGTTTATACATGGCCTAAAGTCAAGAGATATCATGAAGATAGTGTATGGAAGAAGTGACCCACAATAAGACTGAGGGCTAAGTCTGGAAGATCTAGAATGTGGTGTCAAAAAGTATGAGCCTAACCCTATGGACAATGTGGAATCACTGGAGCACTTTAAGTAAGAGACGCATGATCTGCCTTACCATGCAAAACAGTGAGGATAAGGAGAAGAGATGAAGTAGATGCAGTAATCTGAGTAAGAAATAAAGGAGACTATGGACCACAGTTGTAGAAATTCATATGTTAACAAAGGGATGCTCTGGAGAATTCGCTGGAAGTAGAACTGACAGGATACAAGGAAGGCTTTGATGAGGACGGCATATAGGAATGGAGAAAGGCAGTCAAGGATGATATCTGGGTTTCTAGCTTTAGCAACTACATGGGTGCAATGCCACCAACCAAACATTCCTCTCTTACACTCATTTGTGGCTTATGTCATTTTTGCCCAGAACCAAGTTAAATAAATATGCTTAAGTAATAATGGGAAGTTTAAGTAATTCATTCACAATTCAAGAATAAAGTGGGCAAAATTTCATTTGTGGTTATATTTGTATGATGTCTGAATTGAGCACTTCTTAATTTAAATCTGTTGCTTTTAAGTCAATCAGCACAGATGTAGAGACTAGAAAACGTACCCTCTTAAGGTGAGTGATCTAAGGATACTTTCTCACAATTATTAAGACCATAGACCTCTGGTATCACTTCTCATCCATTTGTTCAACCTCTGAGTCTAGAACAGAGACAACAAGAAGGCATCTCCTTGAACACAGCCACGATGTCAACTGCCTGAAGAATTCCACTGTTCCAAGGATCGGCGTATTATAACATACTGATGCTGTAGGGCTTCATGAGTACAGGAAACACCGAGGCATACTGAGGGTCACAGGGAGCACCCTTTCTCATATTAAATATGTTTTTTTAAAAAGATTTTATTTATTTATTTGAGCATGAGTGGGGGAGAGGCAGAGGGAGAGGGAGAAACAGATTCCCCATTGAGCATGGAGCTGGACACGGGGCTCAATCCCAGGACCCTGGAATCATGACCTGAGCCAAAGGCAGATGCTTAACCGACTGAGCCACCCAGGCGCCCCATTCATATTAAATATGTTATGCTGCCTCACATATCAAACATTTTTCTAATGTTTGATATGTTTAGAAGGTAAAGGAATTTGAAATGGCAAAAGAACCAAGAAAAATGGTAAAGGTCCTAGCCCTCCTATGAAATAAGAATGGGTAACTTTCCATTTCATGAATAACTAAGAAGTCCAGAGCATTTCCTGACAATACGTTAACTGGTACTCTGTGTCAGGAATGTGTAAGCTAGTGAAAAAGACATTTAGCCAACGATGAAAGGTGGCTGAAAATTCACAAGAGCTGCCTCTATGGAAGTACATAGCGGAGGACTTCACTTAAGGGATCAAATCTATTGCAAAGGGTCATAGAAATAACCCAGAGCAAAAGATGTTTGTACTTAAACCTAGGTCAACTGGGGTCAGGGAAAGGGGAATACTCCAGGAAGAAGGAAGGGTTAGAAACTACTATTGATAAACTCAGTAATGGTGCCTGGATTGCCTCATCAAGAGAAATGATGAATGGGATATCCGTTTGTCGAGGACTGAAAGCACATCAGAAAATGAAACTCCTAAAGAAGCTGAAGCTTCCAAAAAGAATGCTCAGCAAAAATCATGGTTAAAAACAGGAAGTCGTTAAAGGAAAAGTAAGATCAAAGGATTAGGGTGAATCTTTGCACCTGCTTCTGCATTATCTGGTTAAAGCAGTGATCTTTGAATTGAAAACTGGAAAATTAAATAAGAGGATATGAAATTCTAAAATGGTGAAAACTAAAACGAAGTTTAGTGTTCAATGGTTCATTTCTAGAACAATGAGAAACCTGATATAAAGTAGGACAAAACTGACAATAGTTAAAGAATTTGGGAGAATAGAGAACATGCTTCAAGACTAATTTTCCAAATGAAAAACAAATTATAAAAAGTGAAACATGAGGGGCACCTGGGTGGCTCAGACTCTTTGGTTTCTCGCAGTCATGAGATCAAGCCCTACGCTGGACTCCGCACTCAGCACAGAGTCCGCTTTAGCTTCAGATTCTCTCTCCCTTTCCCTCTGCCTCCCCCCACTCCACACGCACATGCTCTCTCTCTCTCTCTCTCTCTCTCTCTCTCAAATAAAAAATATATATATATTTAAAAAGTGAACATGGTAACTATTTGGAGCAAGATTCTACAGGGTGGCAACCAAGCTTTCAAAGAAGAGTACACATAGTGAATGGTAAATTCATATTACATTATCGTGTGTATATTACATACACAATTGATAGTACATTACAATATACAATATTGAAATTACCGTAAAATACACAATATGCACTGATAATATATTATAATACATTACATCACAAAAACATTGTCTACTGTATTACCCAGGATTCAGAGAAACAGAACAGTGTGTATATATATCATAGTCACCTCTAAGTAGGGCTCTCATGATGCAGCTATTTTCTGTGGTATCAGCATAACATTCAGAACCTTCTGTAAACGAGGCTCAAGATTTTTCTTCCTTGTTCAGTTGGTTGTAAGAACTCCACTGGGCATCATAGGAATGACGTGAGGGTGAGGAGGCAATGCAACAGGAGTCCATTTTGAAAGAGTCTGAACCACGTGCTAGAGCAACTTACTAGGACCTCCCAGACCTGCCCAAGTCTCTTATTCATCCTCTCACTTGACGATGGACTGTGCTGTACACACCCAACCTTGTGACGAGGTGGGTCAGACAATAACCAATTCATGATGGGAAGCTCAAGCCACACAGTCACTTGGTGTCCTACGGCATTCTGTCTACACAGTGCAGTAGCAAGCCAGAAGCTGTTTTCAAGAGAATAATTACTTGCAGAGGAAGACACAGATTTGCAACCTAGAGATCTACTTGCCAGAAGTTGCATACAGCATCCCTATTTGCAGTGCACACATTGTCACTGAATCAGCTGGATCTTAAGGGCAAGGTGGCAGGGCAGCAGGTACTAAAGCTGGACTTGCTACAGAGCCTTCTTTTCATTGGGTTAACATTCAAAACTGGCAGCATCCTGGGGTAACTCTGCACATAGCTAGCAGTAACATACTCACATGTTGTAGACGTGACTTCGAAAACATTTTTTAAATCTTCATACCAAGCACTGGATCTCTCTTTTCATGCGAGATGATGCAAGGTGCAGGAACTTCTCTTTCACCTTACTCCAAACCACTGAACTCCTAGACACTTCACTGAGGTGGTGGGCCCCTGGAGTTTTGTGGGATTTACACCCCACTCTCTTGTTTACATATTTCTTACTGAGGCATCTGATTTGCTACTTTCTGCTCATTGGATCCAATCAACATAATATCATGTAGAAGACCAGTATGATGTTTTGTACAACGTCACAACAATCAATTTCTCTGCAAACAACTTTCCAGCAGAGAACAGAATTGGCATAGCCCTGACTTGAGAGTGTGAAGGTCTTACTGTCTATGAGTGAATAACTGTTGGCTATTTCAGACAAAAGCAAACTGCTTCTGGCGGTCCTTGCAAACTGGTCTGGAGTAAAAGGTATTATTTGGTCCAGGAAAGACATCATATTTGGGAGAGAAACTTCAATTGGAGTTACCACCTGCTCATTCTCCAAGATCCAGCCAACGTCTTCACAGACCAAACAGGGGAGTTCAATAGGCATGTGATAGGGATCATTCTGCACTTTTCATGTCTTTGATAATGGCACTAACCTCTGCAATTTCCCCCACGGATGTGATGTTGCTTTTGGTTTACCATATTTATAGGAATGGGAAGTTCCAGGAGCTTCCACTTTGCCCCTCTTGCCATAACGGCCCTTACTCCGTCGGTCAGAGAGCCAATGTGGAGATTCTGCCTGTTATACATTCAGGAACTGGGAAAATAATCACAGGATAGTTCAATTGACCAAATGGGCTCACTGTGAATTAAACTTGGGCTCAGATTTCATCTGTCTCCTGACCACTGAAAACTTCCATTTTAACTGGGGTGCTACAGTGGATAGTTTAGGCCATAGGAATTAACATAATTAAGAACCAGTGTCTAACAATTCCCAAAAGATCTAGGTATCTCCTTTTCCACAGTGCACATTCCATCAAATGGCTGCAGGTTCCTTTTAAAAAAGATGAGCAGAAAGATTTATGGTGTTTACTTGAGGCAATAAGGGGTTCCTCCTCAGCGGGGAGTCAAGAGGCTCTGAATCTGTGAATTGCCTTGGGTCAGGAGACTTGGTAAGTGTCCCTTACTCTCCATTGTAGCAACTCAAGTCAGGTTTTTGGCCACCAGAACTAGACTTTTTCTATGTTATACATTAAGCAATACTCTAGTAGGCTGCCCATTTTTTCATTCCTAGGGACACGGTGATCAGTAGCCACCACCAAAGATCTGTGCGGTGCAACACACTCTGATGATTATGATGTCCCTGCTGCCCTTGATTATAAAGTTATAATCTCAGTAAGAAAAAAAAAAAGAACCACCATCACCACCAACAACAAACACACACATACACACAAATAATATCATGGAGAAAAACAAAACAAAACAAAAACAAGAAATTTACCTACCTTGTCCTGGGATTTTCATGGTAAAAATGATTCTCCCTGGAGAAACTGTAACATAGGCCTACCTCACACAGGTTTGAGGTTCTGATTTATTCCAATTCTACCTTTATGGTCCAGGGACGCCCCAGTTAAGAAATTAACAAGCAACTACATCTCTCTAAGGTCATAGTTTGCTCACCTGAAAGAGATAAATAATAATATTTACCTCCCTCAAAGGGTTGTGGTGACAATGCATAAAAGCATAATGCAGAGCATGTGGAAAACTCTTGGTCGACACTAGCTGTTACTTGTACTCTGGGAGAGGATACTATTACTATTACGCGTCCGTTCTAGAGACGGAAGTGCACCTCGGCCACCACAGTGTCCAGAGTAGCAAGACAAGAGCACACAGACTTCAAGATGTCCCAAGGTCAGTTTCTGCCGCTTGACTTTCCGGAGCAGCTGCTCTCCCTCACATCGGCTGAAGCTGTGTGCACGCCCTGGCCGCTGCCCGAGCTCGTCTTCAAAGCGGCCTGACTCCCTAACCTTCAGTAAACTCGGCCATCGAGGGCCTCTGACAAATGCGCGGGAAGGACGACGTTACAACAGAGGAGCTGCTTGATTTATTGTGCCTTATGAAATAGAAACCTCCTCCCATCATGGGAATTAGTGATGGAATTTTAAAAAGAATAACAAAATGAAATCAGGAACAGAAGAAAAAAATGCCCGGGTCCAACTCAAAAAAAAAAAAAAAAAAACTTTCTAATAAAAAATGCAAACCAGATGCAGTTAGAGATGACTGATAATTAAGGATGATAAATGACTAATGTTTTCTATTGAATTATCCAGTGCACACTATTGTTTCTACATGAGGGAACAATTTACATATGGCTGCTGGGCTATCTTTTTACCTAAATTTGATTTCACAGGCAATTCTCACAATCCCAAAGTGCTCTCTCCATCACTGAGTCCTACGCTTCCCTCAGGAAAGTGACTGTCTTACCTTTCTGAGATCTCTTTCGTAAGAATAAGGAAGGTTGGGATGCATTATGGATAAACTTCTTTCCAATGAGCATAACATCTACGCAACAAAGCCACAGTAAGTAAGATACAAACGCTGTTCCCTTGGTGGGGGCGACGCGTTAGCACGGAGCTACCCATATTCCCAAACCAGGCCATCTTGGGACTAAGGGTGTGTGTTTTTCAGGCACACGTAGGGGGTGAGGTGCACAGTCTGTGATTAAACCTTTCTTAAATCCCAGAACAATCCCTCACTCTCGCTGTCATTTATCATGCCTGCAGTCTGTTTTCTGAGCTCCTAGAGAGTTTTAGTCTATACTGCACAACACGGTATTAATAGTCTGCTACCTTTTACTAGTAACAATTGTTTAATCTATGCTAGTATTATCTCACCAACTACAATATAAACAAGGTAGGGACTTGATCTGCTGCCTCCATTCTCTTAATATCACGTGAGCATGAAGAGTATCCTCAACAATTACTCACTGACGACTTGACAAAAGATGTTTGCTCCATCATTAGGATTGCACTGATATTCAACTGAGACAACTAGTTTCATCCCAGACTTGGTTTGTGTTACCTTCAGGATTTTTTAGACACGAGGTGATTGTGTTAACCACACAAGGAGGGTCTTAATGAAGGACAGGCTAATCGTCAAATGATCAACCTCTTTCTACCCCTAGAATCCTACTTAAAGCTCAACAGTAGCCCTTCCCAGCCAACGGTGCCTATATATCAATCACTGTCATTTGAAATTATCAACTGAATTGTTATATCTTCTGTCTAATATAGGGAAGAAAATAATGTTTATATATGTGGAAGGAAAAATAGCCCCAATCTGCGAAGAAAGGAAATGTCTTCTAAGAGGAAACTTGATTTCCCCCCCCTCCCCCCGGGACCAGTAACCCTTTCTATCCAGTCCATAAGAGGAATTCACCTTATTACCTGAAGATATTCTATAGGGAGGGATTTAGAGGATTTTTCGTGTGGATTCTGATTCAGTTCATTTAATTATCATGGACAATAAAATTTCTTTACATTTGTTGCCATGCTTGTAAAAGAGGAGGAACTCTGCTTTCCAGATCGAGATTTCTAGCAAAGTTTGACAGAATCAGATAAAAGAAACGACGTAAGAAGGGAAAGCGATCTGTTGGAGCCCCTTATCGCATTTTGGATGTCCACATGTCTCCTTTGATTTCCTAATCATGCTCCTCAAAGCCCAGCTGTTGCACATCTGGAACAGAGCAGGTTGGACACTGTGGTGATGACGACTTTAAAGAAGGAACCCTTCGGTTCCACGTCAGACAGCCAAATGCTCTGTTGGTTTTAAATTTAAAAATTGGCCCCAGCTGCTCAATTTCTTTTGGCCTCTGATACAGAACACTAAATAAAGACAAATAATTAATCAGCCTATTGGAAAGAAAGCAAGCAAATATATGATTTAGACACTGAGGTTACAACAGTTTGAATCACCCGAACGTTACTGTGTATCTTCTTTTCGTCAAAAGTGTTGGTTTAAATAGGGCAATTGGGCCAAATCCCTCCACACGCTGCAAAGCTGGGGTCTGGCCTGTGGGATCTACATCCTTGCGGTTCCAGGGCTGCCAAAATCATAACTCAGGTTTACTTTAGAGATTTGCAAAACATTCTATTGACAAATAATCTGATTTTTGTGGCGGTGACAGATAAGAAGAGGTGTTTCTCCTTTAATATTCTTGAAGCTGATTTAAACATTTGACTTGTTACAAGTGGGAATGATTACCTGGCAACATTAAATCCATTGTGATCCAGATAGTAATCAGTCAGCAAACGGGTAATTATAGATACTACTAAGAGTTGAACTAGGATTAGAAGAAATGCATATAGGACAATTAGTCACTCCTTGTTTACATGGTATTATATTACAAAAGTAACAATTCTGCGATGTAAATGGAGAGATGACGATTAGCAGCATGTTCTTAGGTAGCTGTTAGTTACTTACTTGGGTTAAAATACAAAAGGAAGTAAGAACGCCATTTTGAAGTTTTGTCGTTATTTGGGTTTAAAGAAAAGGGGTATAAGGATGCCAGCTCTTCTCTTTCAGTTGCAAGTTACAGAAGCACAATTCATCCTCACTCAGACTCAGGGAACACGTGGCTTATATAACTGGGGAAATCAAGGCAGGAACTGGCACTGTTTGTCCCAGGGGTTCTATCAGTGGCATCGAAATTCTGTTTTCTCTTGGCTCCAAAGTCTCTCTTTTTGGCTTCATAGTTGAGCAGACACATCCACTGGTGGCACTAGACTGGCCCAGCTATTGGCATGTTGGGCATCCATAGCCCTTAAAGCGAGGGAGCCCGGAAGGAAGGGCTCTCCTGTCTCACGGTTGTCTCTGCTTTGTCAGACTTGGGCACCTGCCCAGCTCTGGAGGAAAAGGAAAGGTCAGGCCAGAACTATGTGAACGAAAAGTGGGAGACAGATGGTTCTCATGAGGAAATGTGTGTTCTGCTACCGGAAGAGACAGTACATATCTGCTCCATATGTCCTTTTGTCGTCAGTTTCCCCCTCCCCACCCACTTCAGGAGCACACTAAGCAGACAGACCAAGGGGGGGTGAAATGTCATTTCCCAGGGGACCATGGCAGAGCAGCTAATGCATGCCAACTGCCCGCATGTTCATGTGCCTGTCTCAGCCTCCCCTGTAGGTATCTTGGGCCCTGGGACTAGACTTAGCCAACAGACCGGACCACAGTGACATTTGTCACTTCTAGACCAAGACAATTAAGGGCCATGTGCTTTCTCCACATCTTCCTCCTCCTTTGCGACAGTGGCCCTGGAGGCTCTGTGGTTCAAGTGAAATGACTGGCTACCAGATGGAGAAGGGCTCTCCAGCCCAACCTGGACTCCATGTGAGCAAGACAAACTGTATTACATCAAGTCGCTGAGACTTGGGGAGTGACCTGTTGGAGCTGCTAGAGGTAATCAGCCTGCAAATACATTACTTATTTCTCAGCACTGCGAAGTAGCAGTTAAAGAAAGCCTTACTTATGGATCTCCCATAGTCATTTACTCTCTGACTTCTTTACCATGGAAATTTGCAAGTTCCTTTAATTAGAGACTGAAAAGTTGTATGATCGTTGACAGTAAGTGTTTTCTTTATACAGAGTACATAATTGGCATTTAAGACTTACTTTACTGATTCCCTAAATAGGATGTTCTGTTTACATTGAAATGATTTTTTAAAATTTTTATTGAGAGCCTTTCTAAAATGTACTGTTTCTGTTATCAGCTGTTATTTTTTTGAATTAAGAAATTTTTGATGATGGAACATTATCATAAAGATCAATTATTTTGGGCACCTGGGTGGCTCAGTTGGTTGAGCGTCTGCCTTCGGCTCGGGTCATGATCCCAGGGTCCTGGAATCGAGTCCCTGCTCTGCAGGGAGCCTGCCTCTCCCTCTCCTCCCAACTTGTGCTCTCTCTCACTGTCTCTGTCTCTCTCTCTCAAATAAGTAAAATCTTAAATATATATATATGTAATTTAAAAAATCAATCATTTTTACATACTTAAATAAATGAAGAAATGGATTGAATGAATACTGACCTATGGATTTCTTCTGGCAGCCAGTCTTGAAAATAATTAATTATTTGCTCTTTGCATTTGCTTTTTTCTCTAAAGTCTGGTTCAGGTGGGATCCAGTTAATTAAGGATTATACCTAATAAAGTTCCTATTTATCTATGTTTCATTATAATATGAGATTGAGATGTTGTCATTTTGGACAAATCTTCTCTATGATTTAGGTAGAGTATGTAAAAAAAAATCAATTCTTAAATCAATGAAAGATATTTTATGCTAACTGTACAAAAACAGACATTGCCCCAGGGGACTAATAGCAAAAAAATTAAATGATAACTCCGAGGCCCTAGTATCTTTTTCCTCCATTGTAATGGCCCTTCTGATAATTTCTTTTAGCTATAGGTAGTATTCAGAATATTTTAGCTTATATATTCCCATACCCAACCCAGAAGTCTACTTTGATGAGGAAAATCTAGGTATCACTTATTTTTTTTAAAGATCTTTATTTATTTGACAGAGAGAGACACAGTGAGAGAGGGAACACAAGCAGGGGGAGTGGGAGAGGGAGAAGCAGGCTTCCCGCCGAGCAGGGAGCCTGATGTGGGGCTTGATCCCAGGATCCTGGGATCATGACCTGAGCCGAAGGCAGACGTTTAATGACTGAGCCACCCAGGCGCCCCTAGATATCATTTATTGATTCAATAAATAGTATGTTCCTATAATAAAGAATGAAACTCATGCTCTGTGTTTAAGGAGCATGCAGTCCAATGGAGCACATGCTAAAGGACAATTATGGTGTAATACAGACTAAGTGCCATGTAAGCCACAGGAAGCATAAGAGCACACGCATTGGGAGCCCGAGAAAGAGGAAAAGCTTCATGAAGTGAGTACCGGGCAAGTTATGCTTCCAAAGTGCTTTATGTTGTGACTTTATGATTGATGTGCCCATTTGAAATGGATAACAAAATGGGTCACTCATAATGTCCCATTAGAGGATTTCATTTATTAACTAAAGAAATAAACTAACTTGCCCTGACTTTTAAAAATAGAAAATGAAATTATCAGTATGTATTTGGTGTGCTGAATCTAGTGATTCAGATTGTATTTTAAGAAAGAATAGCTTCAATCTCTCTTTGTAGTCTTCACGAAGAGAATGGAACATGAGTGCTCAGGGAGAGCATTCATTCTGTGCTCAGAGTAAGCAGAGTTCCCTCTGAGTTAGTACTCAGCGGGGGTTACAATGTTTCTGCTATGATACAAAACTGCCATTTCAACTACATTCAGACCCAACCATCAATGGCTACAGGGAAAACCCTTCCAAAAAGACATGGGGCCAGAAGTGACTCATAAAAATCCTGGTCAGAGGAACCCTAATCTGCATGTAGGATCTCCCATGATCTGAGCATCAAATGCTCTATCAATACATTCAACTTTTACAAAGATTGATGAGGACCAATAATTTGTCCTCCAATTCTGTATAAATTCCAAAGCACATTTAAGTGTATAAAATTGTGATTATTTCTATTTATTCAAAGGATACTATTTTACTGATGAACTCTTGGCACCACCGCAAATTAAAATTAAATGTTTCATATTTGACTTGCCATTTGATTTATTTGGACCACTGTTTGTACAGTAGTGTGTTAATATTTACATATTTAATGTTTTTAAAAATAATAAACATTTCAACTCAACAAGCATTTATTGAACACCTGTGAAGCTCAAGACACTCTATTAGGTGCTGTGGAATATACAGTCAAGAACACAAGAAATAGCCAACAGACACATGAAAAAGTGCTCAACATCGCTCGGCATCAGGGAAATCCAAATCAAAACCTCAATGAGATACAACCTCACACAGTCAGAATGGCTAAAATTAACAAGTCAGGAAATGACAGATGTTGGCGGGGATGCGGAGAAAGGGGAACCCTCCTACACTGTTGGTGGGAATGCAAGCTGGTGCAACCACTTTGGAAAACAGTATGGAGGTTCCTCAAAAAGTTGAAAATAGAGCTGCCATATGATCCAGCAATTGCACTACTGGATATTTACCCCAAAGATACAAATGTAGGGATCCGAAGGGGTATGTGCACCCCGATGTTTATAGCAGCAATGTCCACAATAGCCAAACTCTGGAAAGAGCCAAGATGTGCACTGACAGATGAATGGATAAAAAAGATGTGGTATATATACACAATGGAATATTATGCAGCCATCAAAAGGAATGAGATCTTGCCATTTGTAACAGTGTGGATGGAACTGGAGGGTGTTATGCTGAGCGAAATAAGTCAATCAGAGAAAGACATGTATCATATGACCTCACTGATATGAGGAATTCTTAATCTCAGGAAACAAACTGCGGGTTGCTGGAGTGAGGGGGGAGGGATGGGGTGGCTGGGTGATAGACATTGGGGAGGGTATGTGCTATGGTGAGCGCTGTGAATTGTGCAAGACTGTTGAATCACAGATCTGTACCTCTGAAACAAATAATGCAATATATGTTAAGAAAAAAAAAAGAAGATAGCAGGAAGGGAAGAATGAAGGGGGGAAATCGGAGGGGGAGATGAACCATGAGAGACAATGGACTGTGAAAAACAAACTGAGGGTTCTAGAGGGGAGGGGGGTGGGAGGATGGGTTAGCCTGGTGATGGGTATTGGGGAGGGCACATTCTGCATGGAGCACTGGGTGTTATGCACAAACAATGAATCATGGAACACTACATCAAAAACTAATGATGTAATGTATGGTGATTAACATAACAATAAAAAATTAAAAAAAGAACACAAGAAATAAAAGTGTTTTCTTTTCAAAATAAGTGCTGAATGTAATTATCAGGCTTCACTGTGCTATGTTGTGGCTTCTACATCCATACAAGGATCCGACTCAGAGGCATGCATTGCATCCTGAAAAACAGCATTAGTTCTTCTTCAGAGCTCCCCAGAAACAGAAAATCACCACCAATGCCTCAAGCAAAACTGATCCCACTCAGACTGGAACAAGGAAATAAATATTTTTATTAGCTGAGATCCCAGCAGATACTATTAGATATATCAAAGTGATATATCTAATTCTTAGGTTCTTAAAGTGATTCCTAAACCTTCACCAAACTAGGTGTGGGTGATTCAAGGAAAAAGACACTAAAAAAGTGTGCAGGTTGCAGAGCTGATTAGCACTGAGCTGGAACTGGAAGTCAGATTCTCAGAATTTGGTACGTGCCCCAGCACCACTGGAGAACTTGTCAGCAGTACAAATCTGAGGCCCCTTCCAAGACCTACTAAGTCAGAAAGTGTGGCCTGGGGCCCAGCAATCTGAGCTCATACACGCTGAGGTTGGAGAACCACTGATATGCCATGGCATGGAGAACTTTCACTAGGATGTGATTTTCCCAGCTGCAGCCATTATGTACTGAACCTGTTCGGACATCATAGCTTAATACTGAAGGCCAGTTAGAGTGTAACTTCTAAGCCCATATATTTTGCCCCAACTCTCAGAAGAGTTCACTTTAGCTTCGGAGGAAAAAAAAAACCTCCCTCACTGATCAGTATGCCAGCTTTTATTCTTAGAACCAGGCCTGCATTGAATTATTCACACAGATCTCAAAGATCTTTAATATCCCACCAACATATGGGAAAATAAACCACTGACAATGTGTCAATGCTTTTTTTTTTTTTTTTTTTTGCTTTTCTTTTCTGTGATTGAGTTACTGAAAACAATTCATAGCTTTTGCAATCCTGAGCTCTGTGGACTTATAGGAGGTCTACTAAAAATGTCATAAACTCAAAGCAATTTGGTACAGGAAAATAAGAATTCAAGCTGTCACACGAATGCCAATGGCCCAAGTGGCTTATGATTAAAACATGACATGTACTTTCATTATTTTTACAGCTAATTAGAAAAATTTATCAGCAACCAAAAGAAGCCAGAGGAAACAAGGCTGCACGCAGTGATTAATGATAACCAGTTTCTACTTAGAGTGGAAAACTACTACACTCCAAACACTCACTTGTGGCCATTAGAACAACTATTGCTTCTGAAGGCAAAGAACTGATCAGAGTTGAGGACATATTAAGGTCATAAATGACACTCATTTACCCATTTCTTCCATACATTCTTCACCATGTCAAGTCCTATCAACCCCACAAAGCTTCCTTCACTGGCATTTTATTTCCCTCCTTTCTAGTCCAAATTATTATGGCCTGTGAGGTACGCTGTAGGGCTAAATTATAAAAGTGGTATGAGTCAGACCAGCTTGAACCTTCCACTTAGTAGATGTGTGCTGTTGGGTAAGATCTTAAACCAAGCCTTGGTTTCCCTATCTATAAAAATGTGGTGAACAATACTACTGATATCACAGAACCATTTTAAGGATGAAATGTGATAAAACATATAAGATGCTTAGCACGTTGTCCACGCAAATGTTGAATGGGTGGTGGTGTTCTCTTGTCATTGTTGTTCAAATTTGGTTTATGTGTAATGGTGTCACCAACCAGAATATAAGTTCCTGGAAGACAAGCACTGAGTCTACCACTTCTATAGGAAATAAGAGAGGAAGGGGAAAGGGAGGAAAGAAAAGAAAACCATTCAAACTCTCCCACCAATTGGCTGATTCCTGGAATTCTACCTTTAGGGTTTCATTCCTGTATTTTAGGTTTCTGACCTCATGAACCCATCTGGTTTTGCACACAACTCTCCCTTAGGATGCATGCAAGATCCGAAAGTCATTTTCTACTCAAATTTTGGAGAGAGAGAATAGATGAGCGTGACAGGTACATGAGAGGGGGCAAAAAAAAAAAAACAAGAGAAGAGGGTGTCTATGCAACTAGGCTAAACCTTGCACACTTCCCAAGTTCTCTGGCCTCCAACCACCGGCAGCAAACTGGAAACCAACATTCTCTTAATTCTGAGATGGGAATCCTAGAGAGAAAGCAAAAGCAGTGAAAGTTCCTTCATCCTCTGATGGGAGGTACATCTCCATCACTGTCCCCAGAGATCAGTCTCTCTTTCCTGATTAAGCCTCTATCCAGGAAACTCAGAAAAGGTAAGGGAGCCCATGGCTACTACTTAGTATGTCATCTGTGTGTTTGATTTTATTTTGATTCATGTGGTTCTGCTTTGTAGGACCCTCTAATTGTCCCAAACCCTCCCAGAGAGACCCATTGGGAAGTAGCTGTATCTTAACTCCTCTCTTTGATTCTTTAAAAATCAAGGTAATTTTTAAAAGAGTTTACTTATTTATTATATAGAGAGAGCACACACTGGGGGCAGTGGGAGAGGGAGAGAGAGAATCCTAAGCAGGCTCCATACCCAGCATGGATCTCAACGTGGGGCTCGATCTCACGACCCTGAGATCATGACCTGAGCTGAAATCAAGAGTCAGATGCTTAACCAACTGAGTCATCCAGGTGCCCCCAAGTCAAGGTAATCTTAACAGGGCATTCTGACAGACCTTTTTGTTTCAATGAAACTAGAAAGAAACATCCTTCATCTACAGAAACCAAGGTATCGCTATTGTCAATCTCTCTCCTCATGTACACAGTTACTGCTTCCATAAAACAAAAGAAAAACTGCTCCTTAGAAATCTCCAATAACCAGAGAAGATGATGCTGGCAGGTCCTGGATGACAGGTTCTGGAACAGAGACACCCCACTGGCAACAGCAGATGGAGAGTTCCCAGCATAAAGCTGTTAACAAAGGGGAGTGAGATAACATGCAGCTTCATGGTTGATGGCTGTCTCCAACTGCAGGTCTTGGACAAGGGTCCAAAGCAACTAGCCCCGGCAAGAACATCTAGGGAAAAATTCAATGTTGGAGTTTTGTTGTTTTATCTCAGAAGTTTGCTTCATTTAAGAAAAAGAAAACTAAGTAGGAACCAGAGAAACCCAAATGATTATTGCTTTGGGGATATTTTCAGAATTCTCCCAGAAACAGTAACGGTAAAGCAAGGCACAGTTTATACATATTTGACATTTTAGTGGGTGCCAAGAGCTTTGTCTCTTTGGCGTCATGGACAGATCTGCTCAAAGGGATTTCCCTCTTTCTGATCACAAACTACCAAGTCACTGGTCTACTGCTACTTTAGCATCCTGCCTAACGTTTATAGCCTAGTCCCACTGAGTGTCCTCCTTACAGGTGGTTTGGGCAAACAAGGGAAAGGAGAAAGGTAACTCACGAGCATCTTCTGTGACTTGGCCTTGTTGGGAACTAATAGAAACCCTTCACTTTTTCAGTCATCATGGAACCAGAATGACTGGATTTCTCAGCTTCTGGATACATACCTTGGGACCTTAAATTGCAATGACTCCAGATTCCCCCTCCCCAAATGAGCAGACTTTTGTCTTTTCCAAGAATCCCCAGATATCCCCAAGTAGTCCTGGTCCTCCCATTAGGTCAGGAACTCAGATGGCTCTCAAGCTTGGACAACTCTACAACTGCTGGTCCAGAGGCTGGTTCCTACAGAAGCCAACATGGACCGCTGTCCTTTGTCAGGGCCATCACAGCTGTAGGGCACTTGAACCGGGTGGACCTGGAATACAACCTCTCACAAAGTGAGAGGAAATAATTCTTCTGGGATTCATGTCATTAAAAAATGGGGCGGGGGAGAGAATGAAGAAAGTCTTCCAGTCAGAATGCTAGCAGACTTTTTTTTTCAAAGATTTAATTTATTTATTTGACTGAGAGCAAATGTGCACAAGCAGGGGGAGCGGCAGGCAGAGGGAGAAGCAGGCTCCTCGCCAAGCAGAGAGTCCAGTGTGGAATCCATCCCAGGACCCTGGGATCATGACCTGAGCCGAAGGCAGATGCTTAACTGACTGAGCCACCCAGGCGTCCCTCTAGCAGACCTTTTTGTAGGACTTGACAGGTGATTTTAAAATTTATAGGGAAATGCAAGAGTTAAGGATAGCCAAGATAGTTTTGAATAAAAGAAAAAGACAGAATGACTTGCTTTTCTAGATATCATATATCAAATCACATTCTAAAAGTTACAGTGATTAAGACAGTGTGGTATTGGCACAAACATATACAATTATATCAACAGAATAGAAAAGAAAGCCCTAACACAGACCCATGCATAAACGGATACTTGATTTATTCCAACAGTGGCACTGCAGAGCAGGGGGAAATAGATGATGTTTTGATGAAGAGTGCTAGGAAAACTGAATATCCTCATGGAATAAACATAAAATTTGACCTTCCTAACTCACACCACACACTAAAATCACTTCTTACTGGATCAGAGATCTAAATGTAAAAGGCAAAATAACGGACTTTCTAGAAAATAGTACAGGAGACTAACTTCATGACCCGAGGCAGGAAAATACAGCATTCCTTAAATAGGACACATAAAGTTCTCACCAAAAAGAAAAACAATGTTTAATTTACAACACAAATGAAAACTTCTGGAGCGCCTGGGTGGCTCAGTTGGTCAAGTGTCCAACTCTTGATCTCAGCGCAAGTCCTAGGATTGAGCCCCACGTCAGGCTCCCTGCTCAATGTCTCCCTCTCCCTCTGCCCCTCTCGGGCTCATGCTCTCTTTCTCGCTCTCTCATAATCATTTTAATAAAAACTTCTATTTATCAGACAGTAATATTAAACAAGAGCCACAAGTTGAAGAAAGGCTCAGATCAGAGGACCCCTATGAAACAATAAAAGAAAGATGGACAATCCAATAGAAAAATGAGGCAGAGGCTTAAAAAGACGTGTCACAAAAGAATCCAAATGATCCACAAACACGTGAAGGGTGGTCATCTATTAGGAATCAGGGAAGTGAAAATTACAAACAATATGTGGTGGCCACGCAAATCTGTGGATACACTAAAAACCACCGAATTATACATTCTAAATGAGTGACTTCTATGGTATGTGCATTATGGAGCAATAAAACTGTTATTAATTTTTTTAACACAACAAAATTAGTACACACCTACCAAAATGACTAAAATTTAAAGATTACTGTGTTGGTGAGAATGTGGAGCAATTAAAATTCTTAATCATGCCTGGTGGGAATATAAACTGGTACCACCACTTGGGAAAATAATCTGACATAATCTATTAAAGTTAAAAATATGCATGCCTGATGATTGAGCAAGTCAACTCCAAGGTATAAACCTAACCAAATGCATGTAAATGATCATCAAGAGACCCATAAAAGAATGTTCACAGCAGCATTATTCAAGAACACCCCAAAGTGTAAATAACCTAAATGTCCATCCTCAGCAGGATTGATAAATACTGTAAACTACAGTATTATGCACATAGCAAAGAACATGAACAAACCTCAGCTAGATGCAACAATATAGGTGAAATCTCACCAAAATGTTGAGCAAAAGAAGCTACAAACCATCATGTTTAAAGATGCACTCTTAGATGGTAAAACTATACAGTAAGAAGGAAGTGGTTCCTGAAAGTCAGGATACTGATTAGATATCCCGGGCACTGAGGGAACTGTGTTGGGAATGTGGTACATGGAGAGCTTCCTGTTTGGGCAAGATTTTATCTCTTGAGTTAAGTGATGGTTACGTGTTTCCTTTGTGATAATTTATTGATCAGTATACTTGTGTTTTATGCATTTTACTCTATATGATGTATTTTACAAAACAATATTTTCTTTAATTTAAAAATGCAATTGTGAAGGGAGTTGCTCAGGCACCCCAACATTCCCACCATTAGGCAATGCACCCTTGATTTTGCCAGGCTAGTGTGGCCAACAAATGGGCTGTCCAGAGGGTGGGCACCCCACCAAGCCTCACCCATGCTGCACCATGTGCCTCACCCTCTGCCTGCCCTCAAGGCTGGTCTAGCAATTCACCTAGGGCTTCCAGCATCTCTAGGCAAGAGCATGGAGATCTTGATGGCAGGATTATACTCAGTCCACAAAGGCTCAAGGTGGGACCGATGATCCCCTCATAGCAAGGCTGGGGAGAATAAGTTCTGGCCCCAGAGGACCCCTTCCTCACCCTGGCAGAGGCCAGCCTTGATCCTGGCCTGCAAAGTGCACTTCTCCCAGAGGTCTTCCTTGCTCACCTGCTCTCACAATCTGACCTTGATCATGGCTCCCTGGAGTCCACACTTCCTTAATTAGTCCCCACTCCCATATAAGTGCAAATGACTGGACAGGCACAAGGGATCTCCCCAACTCTGCCCGGTAGCAGCTGAGCTCCACCCATCCAGAGGCCAAGCACCTGTCTCAGCATCTATCCATTTTTTTCTTTTTTTAAGATTTTTATTTATTTATTCATGAGAGAGAGAGAGAGAGGCAGAGAGAGAAGCAGGCTCCCGATGAGGGACTCAATCCCAGGACACTAGGATCATGACCTGAGTGGAAGGCAGACGTTTAACCGACTAAGCCACCCAGGCACCCGCATCTATCGCTTTATACCCCTGAGAAGCTCATGAAATAGGCACTATTACCTTCATTGTACATAAAAGGAACAATTTCAGAGAAATAATGCAATTTGCTCACAACTGCACAGCTAAATAATAATAATAAAAATACAATTTAATATAATTATATATTTAATATACAATTATTATAATATACAGTTTAATATGATTATAATTGTAATTTAATATAATTAATAATTTGTGATTTAATATAATTGTAATGTAATAGTGTATATAATTTATAATATAATAATGTAAATAATAATACAATAATAATAATATAATTTCCATTATTACCTATTGAGTACTTAACAGTGTGTTGGGCACTGTTCTAAGCACTTTACATGTGTTAATTGTATAATCCTCACAACGACTCTATGAGATGGGTACTTTTCTTAATACTATTTCACAGTTAAGAACATCGAGGCCCAGAGAGGACCAAGCAATTTCTCAAGGTGTTATGATTAGTGAGGCTTCAGGAATTAAACCAAGTTTGCCCTAACCACAGTTTAGCCAGCAGTTGCCCAGAATTAAAGGGTGAGCTATGCAGTGTTCCCTTTGGGAATCTTCAAATGTATGGAGAGAAGGTGGCTATCAGTGAATGAAGCAGCACTAACCGGAAGTGCTTTACCCCGCCTGCTGGCAGGGCTCCATGTGGGTCCCTCAGCTCTACCCCTGCCTTGCCTCCACCTCCGAGGATCCATGGAGCTTCCCCAGGTCCTTTATGCTAGTCTGGCTAACGGATTCCCTTTATAATAGGTCATCTTGTTGAGCTATTTATTTAAAAATTAAAAAACGGAAGCACCTGATTCAGTTGTTCAGTTTTTTAGAGCTCTATTCATAGGCAAATTGTTCATGTTTTTGTGAGTGGGATGTTGTCATTGGTTTCTGGCTTTGGGAACTACTCTCCCTAGCCTTTTGCTTTCTCCTTCTGTATCGATAATCTTCATCCTCTAAGTCTAAGTGGTGACTGCACATTTCTGCTGATGAGGATCTCAGCACACGTCTAGATGCTCCTAGACTCGAAGCAGGGGCCCCATGGCTGCTTACGGGATCAGCTTCCACTTCCAAAGTAAAAGCACGTCCTGTTCTAGTATCAAGTAATTACAGCTAATTATCCTTTTTAACTATCCATGCTCTGAACCGAAGATACTAAGCAAACAGAAAACAAGGCTGTTAAACAGAAGATTAAGAGGTGGGACTTAAGGGGCACCTAGCTGGCTCAGTCAGTTAAGCGTCCAACTCTTGATTTCAGCTGAGGTCATGATCTCAGGGTTGTGCTCTGACTCCGTGCTGAGTGTGGAGCCTGCTTAAGATTCTCTTTCCCTCTGCCCCTCCCATCACCCGAAAAAAAAGGATGGGACTTAAACCACTGGACCTCCTAACTTACATGATTTTTTGGCCTGCAGAAACTATATGTCTAACCTAGTGTTTGCTCTCAAAATAGAATTTGCACTTTATGGTTTATTGAGTATTATTATCTTGTCAGAAATTCTCACAGTTTATTAAATACACAGTTTCAAAAGATTGTTTCTAATCTTTAATTGCAGCTTTTATTGTATCTTGGAGGCAAATTAATTCTTTCTTAAGAGTCTGCCTCTCCACCCGCATAAGGCAAGTCAATTGGGAAATGAAATCTAATAGTTTCTGCCTCAATTTCCTTGCACAACATCAATCCCGAAGCCCATGGCTTTCGGCTACTCTGGCAGCAGTGTATTAAAGGTATTCTAATTTCCATTTGAGAAGAGAAAGTACTAACTAATCCTTCTGGAACTGGTCACATGTTCTTAAAAGGGGTCCACAGAGCTCTGGTTTAATCCAGGTGTCAGTTGGCAGACAAGTAGATTTTCAAACACCACTAGAGACCTAGGATCCCAAATTGTTGCAAGGTCCCTGTCTCTCTCCACCATTTGACCCCTTTCACTCAGGAGCCAGCACCAACATTCAGACCTCGCCCCGCCTTTTCCCTCTCTTCATGCTCACAGGCCACAGCTTCTCTCAAAGTATCCTCTCCAGAGGCTGCTAATATTTATCCCTTTCTAATCCCCTGGGTGAAGGAGACCAGCAATGGCGTCTTCAGGAAGATTATAGCAAATACTATGGTGAGGAACAGCCGTGTCGGTAAGATGGGCTCCCTCCTCCCGTGGTTCCTCCTCAGCCCACCTGTCTATGTTCTGACCTAACATTCCAGCCCTCACTCCTTTGCCTGCATCTCTGACCTCAGTCCCTCTCTGATGCAACATTCAAGTTCCAGACCCAGAAGGCTCCAGTCCTCCCAACTTTCTGCCCTGGGCTGTAAAAGCTTTTGTTTAGAGATTGTTTACTTTTTCCTTGGCTCAGAGTGATTTCTGATGTCAATAAGAATGAAAATTTCTGTCTAGAGACCGTTGCCATTCCAAGCATAGTCCACAGACCAGCAGCATCGAGCTCCACCTGGAAGCATGATGGAAATACAGAATCTCAGGCCTCATCCCAGACCCATCTGCATTTTCACAAGATCCCCCGGGGACTCATCTGCACATTAAAATTTGAGCAGCTCTGGTCTAGAAAACAGAAATGTCTATTACAACACAAGTTCAATTTATTCTTTTTTTTTTAAAATCCCTGACTACAGGACATTTTTATAAAATTAAACAGAACTGTTAAAGAAATATTTTCTTAATTTAAGTTCCGTTGAGTTTGGTTAATAAAAAATAAAAGCTAACAGGACTTTTCCTGCATTCTCAGGGAAATTTAGTATTTCTACATGGTATAACAAGGTTTAGTCTAGATATCTAATCCTTGACAAATTTTCCCATATTAATTTACACACAAAGTCCACTGAGACTCTAATTTATTTTTAACTAAAAATAACCTTTTCCTTTTCTCATGTTATAAAAGCAAAACATGTTTTAATAGAAAGTTAAAAAAAAAAACCACATAGCTGGAATGAAAATAAAACAAATCAATAAAGTAAGAAAAAAATAAAACTACCCAGAGATGACCATTGTAAGACATTAGAATACTTGCATGTATAAGTAATATTACCATAAATAACAGATAAAATGTAGTCACATGGTACTTACCCTTTATTTCTCTATTATGAATACAAGTCCATTAAATATTAATCTACAATATTTTTTAAAGGTTGAAAGGTACTGATTACTTATTTAGGACATTAAATCAACCAGTGTTGTGCCAGAACCCACTTCCATTTTTTTTTTTCCAATGTCATTTTAAAAATAGGAGCTATATTGTTAATTATGCCCTGGACTTGATTCAATTGATTTCTTATAAGGCAGTATTATTTATTCATTTGATCAATCTCCATTACCTTCAGTCCTTTCTGTTCACTAATAAAATTAAGAAATTCATTAAGAAAGGTATGTCAATTTTTATACAGTCTCTGAAAGCTGCCAACTAAGTAATATCTTCTGATGGTCATTAAGTGGATCGGTCTGTACTAACACTACCGTTTTCCATATGAGAGGTTGATATACATGTGTTCTTTCTTGTCCTGGGGCTAAATTTTAACTCACTTAGGATGCACTAAGAGTATCTGAAGACCAAAGTCATAACTTTAAAAACTAAAAAACATATTGAGGTTAATGTTGAAGTTGCCACAAAAGTATTGACTACCTCTATCCTGGTAATTATTGATCAATGTTAGACTTTTTACAGATATACACGTATATAATAAAGTATAGCAAGATAAGAAAAAAGAATTACAAATAACATTTGAAAACCTTAAAATGTTTTATACTTGGCTATAGACACAATCCAGCTAATGAAACACAGTGGAAGGTTGTGGAGATTCGTAAGTGCCTGCCCTCCTCATTAAGACCAAAATCGGGGGGTGCCTAGGTGGCTCAGTTGGTTAAGTGTCTGCCTTTGGCTCAGATCATGATCTCAGGGCCCTGGAATTGAGTCTGCATTGGGCTCTCTGCTCAGCGGAGAGTCTGCTTCTCCCTCTGCCTCTGCCCCTCCCCCCACTCATGCGCGCACACTCTTTTTCTCTCAAATCAATAAATTAAAATCTTAAAAAAAAAATCCAAATTGGTTTTCTACAACATGAACCATATTTAGATTCCTTTGCTCAGCTGGGGTTCTTTGGATTGAATCAACAGAAAGAAACTCTGGCTACCTTGGACAAATAAAACCAGACTCTATAAGAATATGGAATAGGCCTCGGGCAGGACAGCAATCCAGAAGCTCTGGGATCTGGGCAGCAATGGTCCTTGCAGCTACTATGATAGAGTAAATGAGCTCTGGCCTCACCGTCAGAGCACGTCCCATTGGTCCTGCGGTGGTCACATGCCAACCCCTGGCCATTAAAGAGGAGAGGACCTTCACTGACAGCCCCACCAGCCTGCAAACCTCTGACAAGAAAGATGCTGTTACAAAATGAGAAGGAAATAGGGGTTGAATCAGGCAAAACCAACAGCTGTCCACAAAGCCACTGCCTTCGGACAGTGTCGTGGCTATACGCTGGTTATTGACACAAAGAGGGACACCAACATATTCAAATGTCAGACTGAACTGGTAATGGGCATCAGGGCCTGAAAGAACTGACTGAACTTTAGTTCATTCTGAGAACTATGAAGTATGTAGAAGAAAAAAAGCAGCCTGTGATTTACTGATACACAATAACTGGATTCAAAGAAAGCAGGCCATTTCAGTTTAAATAAACAAATGATTAATCTTGATAACAAAAGTTGAAGAACTATGTTAATGACTTGAGTCATTTTGCTTCCCTGCTAGCAGACAATAGTTGTAACCTGTGTGATATTAGTGGAAATGTGTTTTGAGTTTGGAGCAGTGCTTATCAAATATTAATGTCCATATTAATCACTTGGGGCCTGTGTTAAGATGCAGATTCTGATTCAGCAAGTCTGGTGTGAGGCCTGAGGTTGGGCATTTCTAACAGTTTCTGGGGCAATGCTAACGAACAGCAAACTAGCAAAGGACTGAGCCTCTCCCTACCTTACGGATCACCCGTGCCCAGGATTCTCCTCTCTTATCACGCAGTCCTTCATTCAGACACTGCACTTCTCACCAGGAATTCCAGTAACATGAGGCGACTCTTTGGGCCATCTTTAGAAAGATCTGATGAGGAAGATTAAAACTGCCCACTAAAATGGGCCTTGTTGGTTTTATATACATGCAGTGGACTGAATGTTTGTGTCCCCCTAAAATTCATATTTTGAAATCCATTAATATCCCCCCCAATATGGTATTAATGGAGGTGGGGCCTTTGGGAGGTAATTAGGTCATGAGGTTGGAGCCTCATGAATGGGATTCCTGCCCTTCTAAAAGAGGTCGTAGAGAGCTCTTTTGGCCCTTCTGCCATGTGAGGACACAGCAAGAAGAGAACCATCTATAAATCAGGATGCAGACTCTCACCAGACACCAAATCTGCCATCATCTTGATCTTGAACTTCTTGGCCTCCAGAACTATAAAAAATAAATGTCTGTTGGTTTTAAGCTACCCAGTCTATGCTATTCTGTTCCAGAAGCCCAAACAGACTAAAACACCAAGTGACCCATTCCCTTGAGCACAGGAACTACACAAACAATGCCTTAGTCCTCTGATCTGAAAGCAGACAAGCGGTCTATGTTGCATTCTCAAAATGCTGCTCTCCTCAGAAATCTAATATACTGACTTATGCTCAGCCCTTAAAATGGGTCATTGTCTGTCATCAGAGTTGGGGGATTTATTTCCCAATCAAAAGAAAAAAGGAAAACTTTGAAATGAATCTGTTGTATGCTTTCTGGACAGAGCCCAGGCCTTGTCCTCACCCCCAGCAGTGACTGGCCACATCCTGTAAGTAGGGCCAACTCAGAGCCTCTGGGTGCTCTGAGGTGCTGTTATCTGCACCTTGTCACAGATGTACTGAGTGATGGATCATGAAGTGAATGGCCTATTCTCTCTCTGTAGAGACACAGAGTCAACGTGCTCTCAGAGCTCACTCGGCCTTCCTTGCCTGAAGGAGAGGTGGGGGCACTGCACACACCCCCTCTGGCATTTCACTTCCCTTGGTGGACAGCTTGAACTGGAGAGCCAGTGATAAGATAAAAGTAAAACAGAAACAGCAGATGTCAGGTTCTGAAGCAAAGCATTATTTTTAGAGCCTGTAGGTAATAGAGTAGCTAACCCTTAGGGGCAAACAATTCTTCAATTTTTAAATTTGAGTTCTTGACCCAAGAAATATAATAAAAATCCTGCAGCCAGGTCTAGGTTGGGTCTACAGCATTAAGAAAGGGAGAAGAAAACAAAATCTGCTCAGGAAGAGTAAGAGTTATAATGTATTTGAAATAAATCCATAGGGTTTCCATAATCTTTCTCTGGTTCCTGGTGGTCCTTGTAGGATCATCTTCACTAGAATCCTGGTGAGCGGAGGGCTCATGAAAACATTACTGTCAGCACAAACCATTGCCGCCTACATTTCCATTGACCATCATTTTTTCCCCCTTCCTTTTCTCCCAATAAATTTTCTGAATATTTTGAAGAGCTGTCTTTGCACACGACAATGTGTAGTGCTGTGCCAATGGGGGCCTTATAGTTTCATGAGAAGAGGATTTAATGCCACACAACCAGACACTATGATTAGGCGCCAAGAACACCAAGAGGAATGGGCCAGAGGCCTTATCCTGGAGAAACCTAGAAGAAACCTCCAAGAGCTAAAGGCCATTGTTAGTAGAGTAACTGTCAGAAATGCCGATCTCATCAGTCAGAGGTAGGCTCAAACCCAACCTCTAACGTTACTCACCACTAAAATGCTCAACTTGCTTATCTCTGTGAATTTCAGTTTCCGTATCTGTAAAATGGATATAATTCCTAGGGCATAGAATGGTTATGAAGATTAGGTATTATGTAAAAAACACTTATCACAATGTCAGCCTACTAAATATTTAGTATATACACGTAACTGTTATCAGTAGTGTAGATCATTGAACCCCCTTACTCCCAGCCTTGACTTCTATTCACTAACTCCTTTTCCTAGCATTTATAAGAGCTGTCATGGATACTAACTTTTAGTCACATGATTCCTGGTCCAAAATTTATTAAGAGAATACAGATGAGCACCCTGAACAGTGTGATAAACTCTAGGCTTACACCCCCTCTGGGATCTTTCTGGGTCCAGAGTCTTAGAAGTAAACAGAAACTTAGAAATCTAGTAACTAACCCAATTGGAGTAGACCTGTTCTCTGCCCCATCTTTGGCCATCGATGGGGAGACAACAGCAGTACCAACAGAGAGCAGAGTGCAGGTGCAAAGAGCTCATACATCCAGGAAAGTATGAGGGACTAAGGCAAGCTCCTTGAGTCACAAAATCCAGCCAGCCAGCCAGCCATCTGCATTAGCCCTATCCTTTTGAAATACCACTGGGGAGATGGAGCTGCCCAGCTAAGCCTCTCAATCCCCACCTGCCCTATAGCAAAGATGTTCTTGTAGAAAGACTTTGAAGACAACCAAGGCAATAAGGAGGTAATCTCTTAGGCCACTAGGTCTTGACCCAGGTTCCTTGAGTTCCATTGCTGTCAAAAAGCTAAAACCATCTCAAATACAGACCGTAGGTTTGACTGACTAAAGGCAATGGTATAAATGACACATTTTCTGTGTTTTTCCTGAAAACTAATTACTGCCTAGACAGAAGCATTTTGACTATTTTAATTATTGCCAGACCTATTACAAAGTTCCTGGTGTCTGTGCATTTTAAGCAACTTGTTTAACCAAGCCTGTTTGGTTCATCATTCATTATAATTCCTCATAGAAATACAGTGTTCAGAGCTCTGATTTATATTCAACACTGACGAAAAAGCCACCAATCCCTTCCAGTCAGTGGAGGACTACAAACTTCTCCACAGATCCCCTGATAGAGCAACAAATAGAATCAGTGTCTCCACCCAGACATCACACTATAATTCACTAAAACATACTCCTTGAAATGTACCTGATTTTTCCCTGATCCATGGAAGATAAGTAACTTCAAAGATAACCTCAGACAGAAGACTTCAATTCCCAGCATCCAAAGGTCAAGACAACCATAGACACCATTAGATCAGCTACCTGTAGAGTGATGTTTACTTCTTGTCCCAGAGGAATGAAGAAGAGGGAAAAGGGAGCAAGGAGGCAGCAAAGGCTTGCCAATTTGGATACTCTCCCAGGCATCCTAGAGCTTTGCTTAAGCTGCTTTATAAAGGAAAAACAATGCTCACAAGTTTATCATTTATTGAGTCTCTGCAAATTAATGAATTGTCTCTTAAAAAAGGAAGGGCCTACAAAAGGCATAAGCTTAGGATTCCTTTGATAAATTGCACCAGAGTTCACTGACCAGAGGACACCGGTCCCTTCCATGTTACTGCAGGGCTCTCTACTTGGCACCGCGCGAGCCTCAGCAGGCCGACCCGGAGTTCCTATCTGCACTAGACACAGCCTTTCCGGGGCCAGGTGCAGGCACACACGAGGGAAAGCCGGCCTTATCTCTACTCCTTGCTTCCTATCTTCTGTGGATAAACAAGGGCTCCAGCCCCAGGCTATCAGGCTAGTTCCCCTTCACACACGCACATTTAACTGCACAGGGAGTCTACATTCCTTCCCAAAAGACAACTTCCTCTGAAGTAAATGGCAAACTTCGCCTCAGGGAGAATGTCGACATCAATCCTGAGGTAACAGTCCCTGGGCAGACTGTATTTTCTCCCTACTCACACATTTTTCCCTCAAAAGTAGCCTTGACCATATCTTTCCTTGATTGGAAACCACTCTAAGAACCAGAAAGGCATAGAGCAGCCCAGGAAATAAGCCTCAGATGACCCCAAAGGTGGCAGATCAGCAGCTACAAAAGGAGTCACATTCTTTGCTTAGTTACGCATCTAAGAGAGGCCACCCCTTCCACTAGAGGATGGGAGAACTCAAGACAGGATTTGAAAACTGACAGGAAATAAATCCACCTTTTATCCTTCCCTATTGGGCCCAGTAGCCTGCCCACATACATCTCTTCACTGGAAGCTTTGAAATTAAATGAAAGAGTTTCCCAGGCAATATCCTGAACCATTCAAGTCCTTCCCATGACAAACGTGCCTGATGGGTTTAGCTTTAGGTTCTGGGTTTTGTCTTCCCATAGGGAACAGTTTTTCAAAATGCATTCATACACATCATCTTAATGGATTCTCATTGTAGGGGAGATAGCTAGGGAAACACTGCTATTATTTTTATGTTAACAGTGAGAAATAGACACAAATGAATTAAGAGCTGTCCCAATAGGGCTGGGATGCACCCTCTAACTCCTGGTCCTTTGTTCTTGCCATTGCTCCACATGGGTGTTGCAACTGTGGCTTCACAGCTGGACTACCCTATGTTGTTTGACTCCGAGCTAAGCCAGCTGTGACAGTGGTTTTCTCTAGGGCAGGGATCTGGGCAGCTGAGGGACCCACTGGGAGGGAAAGGGGAGGGAGAAGGAAACTTTTCACTGGCTATACCCCTTTGAACTACTTTGAATTTTAAACCATGCAAATTTATTGCCTAGTCACAAAATTTAAATTAAAAAATTTTAAAAAGGACTGTAGAGCTTTATAGAGGAAGCATGAAAAAGATGGCTGTAGAACTTCAGAGGTGGAAACATGAACATTTAAAGAAAATGGTTAAGACATGAAAAGAAATACCATGCACTAGAGAAGAAAATTTTTCAGTTCTTTTAAGACTGATTAAATCCCCTCACCCTGCCTCCCCACCATTTTCCAACCTCACTAGTATGTCACCCAGAGAGCAGTATATTGAAGTGGTACAGTCTTGTTTTTGTTTGACATTTTGATTTTTTTTTTTAAGTATCAGAGATGGGGACTCAGAATAAGTATGATTTTTTTCATAATTTAACAAAATTTAACATAATTTAACAAAAATTAACTAAAGACTGTGTGACTGTGTGTAGATTTTCAGCGTAAGAAACACACCTTGTATCATCTTTGTGTCCACGGTAGTGGGCCTATTTCAGGTATGCAGGAAATGCTGAAGAGAGACAAGCAGGGAATGATGGAGGCAGAGGGTCAGAGAGGACAGAAGACAAACAAGGGCCACCGGCATTCCATCCTTCCCTCCCTCTCATCCTCATTATTGATGGGTTTTTAAAAGGTCATCAGAATACAGTAAACCAGGGCTGCCTGGGTGGCTCAGTTGGTTAAGCCTCCAACTCCTGGTTTATGCTCAAGTCTGATCTCAGGGTCATGAGATCCAGCCCCATGTTGGGCTCCGAGCTCAGCAGGCAGTCTACTTGAGATTCTCTCTCTTCCTGCCACTCCCTCAGGGGCAGGCATGTTCGCTCTTTCTCTCTCAAATAAATAAATAAAATCTTAAAAAAAAAAAAAAAAAGCTGATCCTCTTGGTACTTCAAGGACATGTGAAAGGGATGTGCAGGCGGTCTGAGCAACTCTCCTTCAGGGAACACTCTGTGTCTCAGGACAATGGACCCCAGCACAAAATTCTGAAATAAGCAACAGTGTTTGAATCATTTTTTTTTATGACCAATTCCTTGAGGTTGATCAGTAAAATATCCTTTATGTATATTGCTAGGATTTCAAAATCATGACACTTCAACAGCTCATTTGTCTTGTAGTAGAGAAGCAGCTCCTGGAGACAGGACTTGTGTTTGTCCTTGGAAATAAGGACAAACATGAGTTGGCAACCCACAATCTTTATTTTCGTCAGCTTGCTCTTCTGCAGGCCTATACCGTCAGCACTGTGTGAGGAGTAAAATCAATAAAAATCATCTCTCTCATTGCAGGAGGCCAACTGGAGACTGGTTCCTGGCTCTGGAACAAGTATCTGTCAGTCAGGGTCAGGGAGGTTTCTGTTGCATTTATCTGGGAAATCTCTTACACAGTGTAACTGGGAACTCAAGAAGGCTTTGAGATGAGAAAACTAACACTCAGGCAGCATTAAGTATGTGGCTCACCCAACTCAGTCATTAACTGAGACCCAGAACCAAGAGAAGAAAACAGACCCCAGAACAGTGGCAAAGCTACAAAACTCATCACCATAGGACCCCTTTCTCAAGCAAGTCAAGTACTTCAGCCATAGGGCACCATTTTGTCAGAAGCTAAAACTTCCTAAAGAGTCCTGATGTCCTCATAAGGGATGGACATCATGGGGAGGGAGATCCTCTTATGTTCAAGTCCAGACTCTATCATGGCACAGAAGCCCTTTATGATCTGGCCCTCATTTCCTCTTCAGCTTCATTTCTTCTCCTTATCCAATACACTTAGCGGCAGGCATGTGAACTACTTGAACTGTATCTAAATGTGTTTTCAAGATGCTAATCCTTCTGCCCAGGAACCCCCTCCCTCTCTCACCACCTGACATCATCTGGCAACGTCTACTCCTTCCTCAGGAGTCTACTTACATGTCATCCTCTCTCAGAAGTCTTCCTTCACCCAATCCTCTCCTACGCCTATGTTTTAAATGTAGATTTTATGATTATTCAGGTATGGTGAGACCCACAGATCAGAAGACAATTGCTACCAAAAAGATAGTTTGGTCCTTGAAGTTTGCAAAAGTAAAGGGCATGTCCTGCTAGGACCACACAGGGTTAGTCAGGAGACAGAAGGGAGCAAAGAGAAAATGTGGGCAGGAGCCTTTACTGGAGTTCCTACAGGAAAGGATGGGCAAGGCTGGGTAAGCAGGTTTGGGATTGGCTAGTTTGAAGTTTCAGTGGGCTCTGGGGTGTAGCGCCTGTCTGTAGTTGCCTGGTACCTGTCTCTGGAGTGATTAGGACCGGGAAACTAGCCCAGAGTAGAAGGACAGAAAGGAGGTGGTAGTCCCTGGACTGTTTGATTTGCACATGACAGGTACCCATGCAGGGAGTCCCTTACTACCTCTAAGAATTGGCTGGCCCTAGGAGGAGCTGCCCCTTCAGGGTCAGCAAGGCCCCAAAAGTCAAAATATCAGAAATACATGATTCATAAATCCAATGCTATTAGAAGTGATTAAGTTCCTCTTATACTCACCCTGGGCTTACCCTCTGAAAAGACTGACCTCTATTTTAATTAACTCCTTACCTCTTTGCTTACCACCACCTCCAGCCCCTAGACTATAAGCTGTGGAGAATGTCATTGTTGAGAATGGCAATGAAGTACACAGAGATCAATTTGATAGGCTTCAAAGTCTAACCCTTCGCTCTGACACACTAGGTGAGATCACCTGCTGTGGAAGGCTCCTGGACCACTTACAGCTAGTGGAAAGGTGCCATGTCTCCTCCCAGAAGCCTTATTCATTACATAGTACTTGTCCTTCTTCTTTCCTTGGGAACCCACTTGGCGTCATGAAAGGTCTTCTCTTTGGGTTCAAAAACGCCAGACTGAAGGCAAAATGAAGTTCTGCTGTTTTCAGGTTCTTGATCCGTTTCTCTGAAACTAAGTGAAAACAAGCTAACAAAGGCAAAATAAAAAAATAAATTTTTATTCATTTTTATTTATTTTGCTCTAAAAGATAAGACTGTTTGTAGAATTAAATGTCAAGGGACCTTATGACATTTCCTGGCAGGATTTGTGTGTGAAGCTTTCAACCAGTCAGTTTATTCCAAATTAGTAGGAGCTTCAGAAAAGGCTTTTGGTGGGTCCACAGCTGGAAAGAGGTTTTGTCATGAACTCTGCCAAATGCATAAGGACATATAAAAAGGGGCAGGGGGAAATTGGGATTTTTGGCTCAACATTTTTTAATAAATGAAAAAACAAACAAAACCCCCAATTTAATTAAAATTTTCCCCATATTCTGGCCTACGCTGTAATTTTTATGTCACTGCCCAAAAGCTATTATGTAGTTACTTAAATAAGAGAAAGGAAGGGGGAGTATTTTTAATTTTAAAGGATAAGGAAAAGAGAGAAAAAACTCTGAGTTTTTCTTTTCCATATCCTAAGTCCAAACGGTAGTAGCCTGGGTATTTCGTTAGCAGGTTTTTCTTCGAGGCAACTAACAACAGTCTGTCAGTTTCTTTAAGTCCTAACTTTATGATGTAACACGCTAACTTACACAACAAATGGAGTACATCCACCCATCCGGTTCGGGCAGAAGTACATCACCCCCAAGCCAGTCCTGCTCTCTAGAGCTTCAAGTAACACAACAGAGTAACTTCATCTCATTAGTAATTTGAGTAGAACTCTCTTGTAATAAACTTGGAATTGCCTGATCCAGTCTCATGAGTACTGGGTCGTGCCAATTCTCTTTGCTAAACACACATATCATGGCGAGGGAGGAAATGTGACAGAATGAACTTTGGAGCTGTGCAGTGTTAACTCACATCTTAACTCAAGCGCCTTTTTGTTCCCTACAGGGATCTGCTACTCCTCACATATGCAATCACTGTCCGGCTTTGGTCTTGCATCCTCAACAGCCTGCCCGGCAGTTCTTCAGGCCTGTTCAGTAGGCTCCTCCTGTTCAGGATGGCCAAACCTAAACACATCCTCTCTCCACCGTTTTCTACAGTGTGTATCATGCCATCCACTGAGTCACCCAACCAGAACCCTGGACATCATTCTTTACTCCTCATCCCTGTACCCAACCAATTACCAGGACAGGCTCATTTTGCCTTCTAAATATTCTCCAATCAATCCTGACTACCACTGTTCTAGCGGTGACCTTGACATCTCTAACGTGGATGGTGGATGACCGTATCAACATCCCGACTAGCATTCCGGCTTCTAAATCTGTCTTCCTCCATTCCAAACCACTACCACTGGAGTGACAGTCAGACCAAACCTGATCATACCGCATGTTCTCCCTGAAAATACTGAGGTAATTCCCCGTGCTCCCCCAGCATGGCGGGAGGGGAGGGGGCAATCAGAAACCCTCCTGCCACATTCTCCAGCCTTACTTTGCTGGTTCCCAGTTCACACTTCAGTGACTCTGAACTGCATGAAGCTCCCCTAGACACCATGCTCCTTCTATGCCTTGGCATCAGCCATTCAGCGGCAGACAGGCCTTACAATATAGAGAACAGGAAAAGTAGAGTAACACATACAATTTGTACAGAGAACAGCAGTTACCATTAAAATAAAATAGAAAATTTGGAGTTTTTAAAAAACATTTTCTGGGATCTAGAGGAAAATGTAAAGAAGAAAATTAAGGGCAATAAATCAGCTAGAATTTTTATTTTCTGGCTTTAACCAGGAAGAGGAGTCCTTTTGGACTAGATTGCCACAGCTCCCTCTTTGGTGTTGATTGTGAAAAATTTTCCCTGCCTGAGACTCAAGCTAGTGGTCACCAGTTGTCTCTGAGTTTAAAACCTACCAGTTAAGACTTTGGTGTCTGACAAAGGACAAAACACTGCACTATTCAGAGCTAACTTTGGAGCAATATACTGAGCCTTTCTGAGAAGGCTTGGTAAAGGACTGCCAGAGAAAACACAGAACAAATGTAGAGAAAATTTCCAAAGCTCAAAAATTCCAGATGCCTGTGGATGGTAGGGAGCATGGAAAGTCTACCAAATACTTTGACTATCAGCCCATGGTTGAGTGGCTTTTGCAATAAAAGGTATAATACCATTGTTATACCAAATGGCCCAAAAAGCCAAACACTTGACACAGATTACTTTCAAGGGCTTAAAGTAGTGTGGCTGGAGTCAACTGATTGGACTGGAACAGCAACACTGTAACCTGAGAAAGTGTCCACAGCAGTGACGCACAACCAATAGCTCTCTCAGAGTGGGGCAAAGATCCGAAGTAATCAATCTGCCAGGAGCATGCTGGACAACACCCCATGCAGTGTGGTCTCCCTAAACCACAAGGCAACAAGGTCAACTTTTGGCAGGAGTCACAAGTTTGGTAGCTCTGCATCAGAAATACTGTTCTTCATTTTGTGTCCTATCTATAATGGTGGATGTGCTGCTGCTGTATTTGAGACAATGACGGGTCCAGGCAACAGTGAGAACAATTTGGCTGATGCCAGCTCAAATGTTTCATCTAGTTGGTCTCATCAGAGAATGACCCAGACCATTCTGTCAGCAGCCACAATGTGTCCACTATTTGTAGCCCCTAAGGAGGGTGTCTTTAATCTGCCAATCTCTAGTTTTCCAAGCGACAGACCAAACCATAGGTCACAATAGTAGTAGCCTAAGAGTCAATAAAAATATAACAAGGCTCAGCAAGGAGGGTATTGGCTGGAACTATGAGAATAGCTTTGCGTTCTGCCCACTGACCCGGCCAACCACCGCCATTCCCACTGCTGATATCTGGCACTGAGAGAAACAGCCATAGCAGCCCTCTGAAGACCACTGGGCTATCGTATAGCTAATCCAACAGTGAAAGAGGCAGATTTGAAGGAATCTCCTAAATGCAACAACCTAAACATATTTTTAAAGCCCCGAAATGGAACCTTTATGAATCAAGGATGCCATTGAGCCAGTGCCTTTGTCTTGGGCAACGGTATGAGAGATAAAGTTTGCCCCAAGTAGCTGCCACTTTTTCATGTTAATCCCAAGTTGCCACTGGGGTAAAGCCAGCTGCACTTTTGAATATACCAATTCCATCTGACAAATGGCATCTAGATAATACAACCTTAATATCTAATTTCCTGATGCTAAAAAAAAAAAAAAAGTCAAACCCCTGCTTCTTTAATTTGTTGGGCCCTTCTCACCTTGACAGTTATATGAGTCTGTTTCATCTCCACCACAATGAAAACAGGACGTCGGATGGCTGAGGTGTTCAACTTTGGCAAAAGCACAGTAGTTTGCTAATAGTTTTTACAGAAGGGGGAGCCACAGGCAAAGGAGGTGGAGACACTCTATCTTTCAATGGTGTGCCCACATCCCCAGAAAGGCAGTCGAGGGTGCAGGGTGTCAGTACCTCCTTAAATATACAGAAATGCAAGATATCTATGGAGAATTGTTTCCCCATAGGTGTAAGTTGTAGAAAAATAAGATAATGCAAAAAAAGAAAGTTTTGATGTTTGTGCTGGCAGCACTCAGACTTGTGTGAAATACTCCAGCCATGATTTACAAATAAATAAATACATATTTAAGGAGCTTTCACAGACTTCTAAAGCTTATCAATACTGGTTTTGACCATCTTGATCCACTTCACAAACTTATAACACATTAGATAAAATATTTGTACAGTCCACCAAAACCCAACTCAAGTACCATTTAGAGGTTTCAATTCTAATTTTCTCCACAGCTTTTTTTTTTTTTTTTTTTAATTTGACTAACTTCACACATAAGCCCAGCTAATCTTCACCGCTGGATGGTAGACAAAATAGAGTTCTTCCAATAAGCCCTCAGGAGAGAGTCAGGAAGGCTTGATTAAAGGAGATTTTAAAGGCGTAGAGGTCAAAGCAGATTCCTTTTTAAGCAATTCAGTTTGGCATCACTGCAATATTATCTTAGTAAGAACATTCAAATTCTAGGACAAAAATATACTGAGTACATCCTAATATCCCGAGAAATAAGGCTAGCAGTTACAGAAAGTCAGGCTGGCTTATCTTAACATTCATCTATTAAGCTCCATTTTGTTCCATGACCCAGGCTTCTTAAGAAACTGCCATGACAATTTAGCCTCCATTCCCCTAAGAGCCTGTCTTCAATGGCTTATGAAGGAAGGGATAAGAGCCAAATTCCAGGTTGGTCTCAGTTATGTCTAAACGTCAATTTGCTTATCCCACACAGTGAAACATATGAACATCCTGAGGCAGGCCTCTGTTAAGGAAATAGGGTCAGGTTCCCTAGTAAGCTTTTTCACCCCAAAGGATAGACAGGAATGTGCTGTCTCTATGATTCTATGGCTAGATAGAATCACAGATATGTTTATCATTCCATTACAATTCTTTACACTCTAGACCTTATGTTCTCAAACCACTCTGTTTTAGAGAAGATCTCAATGTTTTAGTAAAGTACAAACATCATCAGTCTAGTGTTATTGTGTCCATGTGTATGTTCTGGATTAAGGCACTTTTTTTTTGTTTGGATTACAAACCACATTACTTGATAAATATCTGAGAAAAATGGGAGTGGGTGAGCTGGAAATGAAAGTAGACTTCACTTATTCTGTGAATACAATCCTTCTAAGAAAAAAGATTCTTACAAGTGTTTAGTTTTCTAAATAACTTTATAATGGAGCAAAACCATGCTCTTGTAAAAAGAGCCAAAGTCCTTATTCTGTTATAATTTATTCCCTTTTGGTCAAACAGGAAAACCAACAATGAGGTCATCAATTTTCTCAGCAACACCCACCTCCATTTCCACCCCTATACTCCATTAATGAATTTATTTACTTATGCCCTGCTTTAGCTACAATGAATTTTTTTTTTCTAGTAGAACCATTAACATCAGCTTACTTCCACTGTGTTTTAGGGAGACTAAAATGGTGTAGAAAGATCATTTCCCAAAAAAATGTCACATTCAATTTCCAACACATAAACATTGTATTTAATTCCCTATTTCTTTGGATTATCAATAGCCAATAATACTTCCAGCATAGGATGTCAGCAGTTCTCCTAACTCAAAACAACTGAGGCCTTTGATTCAAGAGCCAGATTTGCTTATATTGGCATCTAGATAATACAACCTTAATATCTAATTTCCTGATGCTTTAAAAAAAAAAAAAGTCAAACCCCTGCTTCTTTAATTTAATTATAAGAGTATAAAACATATTACCTCAAAAGCTGTTTCTAAGTCTCAAACTTCTAAAGCACATTTTTCATCCAATAATATAAACACATTCACTACAATGCATCTGGTATGTTAACTCATACTCGACTGTCCCAACAAACTTGAAATAAGGTTCTTTCTAGTTGTAATCACCACTTTTCTTAAATATGAAGGGAATCTCAAATTTTAAGTGAGTTTTGTCCATAAGGAAATAGTGGTAACACTGACTTACCTCCCAGAATTTAAAGAGTTTGAAATGTTTTATTGCTCAATCTTTGTATTTAAAGAACTAGTCATAAGGAAGTTAGTGGTGAGCTGGCCAAAACCTGGGTCACCATGGGCGGGAAGTGGCTGAGAAACTTGTAGCAGATTTTAATTTTTTTTTTTTTTTTAATCTGCTGGGCACTCTGGCTAAACACACCAAAGACCATCCACTCCACTATTTCCTCTCAGCTATCACAGCAAAAACAAATCCCCACCAGAATGGATAGGAAAAAGGTTACTTCTGATGAAACACCACCAAGGTACCCATCTGGATTTTATGGATATTTAATATGTGCCAGAAACAAAATGATAGATTTTGTCATATTATCTACATGAAATAGGCCAGCCAACAGACCACCTAGGGTTCACACAGATTATACTATAAATTCATACTACAGGACTATCCAAAAGGCAGGCACTTTGCTAGGGGATATTCTCCTGGTAAGTGCATAAGGAACACACATATAACCAAAACACTCTGGAAATGATCTGCTGTAACTTACACAGAAAGTAATAAGATCCTGATGCCAGAAAATAAAGTCTTTTTTTTTAGAATAAGAGGAGTTGAGACCTCTGCTCTAAAACCAAAATTGGTTGAAAGTGACCAGGTTTCTTTTTCACTTCTGAGTACCAACTTCAAAATAACCACACACAGTTATACTCTGAGCCTACCTAGTGATAGTTCAAGGAGACTGAACATGATGAGAGGATGAAGAATTAAAAATCAGAAGACCTCAGCTGGTAGTAATAAGAAATAATTTGAAATATTTTTTTAAATGTTAGATAATTTTTAAGGACAAAGTGACTAAAATTAACGTAACTTTTCCAGAACTATTTGGACTAATTTTTGTGATAAGCAAAAAACAAAACAGGGCAAGGCTAAAATCTCATATTCCAAATTTAGTTAGCTACAGAGTTGCAAACTCACCCTCCATATAACCTCAGAAAATTTTAAATAAGATGGTTTATAATAGAAATACTGAAAATAAATTATCCTTGAATACTTTTAGCTTTCCCCCAGTGTACCACAAATCACATCCAGAAACCCAAACAAAACAATCACTGAAATGTTTGAAATCAGCTGCTGAGATGCAGGGTTGCAGGACAAGAAAAGGAGAGAGAACTACGCAGATGGCTTCCTCTTTCTCTCTCTCTCTCTCTCTCCCTCTCTCTCTGCTTGGGCAGGTCTTTTGGAGGTCCTAAGCCATGCAGATTCAAACTGGGAGTCCATAAAAGCCAGCAGTAACACTAAAATAATAATAATAGCATAAATAAAAATAGGCTATGGTTAGAAGGAGAGGATCCGTTTACTGCCACCCTGCTGAGGTACATTTGACCACCGAGAGCAGGAAAGCTATTAGCATCCTGAATTAATGGGTAGAGTGGTTTTCAAACAAGATATTTTCATGATGGACACAATGTAGACTCAGCAAAGTTTCTCCTTCAAGAAAAATATAGCTTCCATTTCAAAGAGCTCTGATTAGGCTTAATACCATTAGGGAACCATCAAGGACTTGTGTTGTTGTTACTGCTCTTAACTATCAGTTACTTTCTAAACCAAAATTTGTGGGTAGTTAACTTGACCGACAGTCAATGTCTAGGAATGCAGGAGCAAGTCCAAGGTACAGACGAGCTTCAGATGTGGACAGGCCTCAAGGAGTTAGGGAGCTTTTCAGGTTGCCAGGTCCTAGCCTTTCTCCTCCTTACCATTATCACTGTCATTACATACTAGTCCGGAATTTATAAATAAAAATCCATTTCCTTTATCACCTCCCTCCTGAAAAGCAGCGAATACAACACAATTTTAGGAATCCTCAGTAAGCTTTATTAGCACTATAAATCAATTACAATCAGAAACCAAATCAACGAACCTACTGAATGAATAAGTTCTTAACCATGGTTAGTTAACTGCTTACAACGTATCGACAAGTATCTGTTTAAAAAGTCAACAATATCAGTTCTCCTTGCAAATTAATTACCAAAAATATAACTGTTTTCAATTTCATAATACTTGAAAGTACAAATATAAGTTAAATAAGGTTCCAAAGACCACATACAACAAAATAATCTATAAAACAAAGCTAATTGTAAAAGAATTGTTCAATTTACTTTGGAGCATTTACTTCATTATATAAAATTATTTAAAACAGTATATGTTATCTGTATCATACATGGAAGTTCACATCCAGATGTCTTTTCTGTTAAATCCTTACTCTTTCCATTGTCAAAATCTTAATTTTCACTCTTGGCTAGATTTCTCTTCCTTGGCAATTCTTTTTGTAACGCCACTGAAATATTTCTCACGGAAGGAATTATGACCTTGGTATGGGAGAAAGTGATCACTTAACAGATGTGAATACTGGTCCCGGTTCTGGTTGGTTGGAAAATATAGAAAACAAATATGTTTGAGTTATTTCTTTAGTTAGCTGGAAACCAAAGGAGTCATTTACTCTAAGCAAAATCCCGCCCTCTGGTGCATGTTTGTTTTTCTTCATTATCTGAATTAGAAATACACCACTGCTCTATATCTGTATCATGCTTGAGTATCCAAAAGCGTTTTCATCTGCTTCACCTCGTGTGATCCACACAACAATCCTCTGCACAGAGAGAACAAATACTTTTTGCTAGGAAAACAGAGATCCAGAGAGGGTAAAGAGAACCAACTTGGGCAACACAAGTCGAGACAACCGCGTGCATCTTCAGATTCACAGTTTAGCATAAACTGAAATCACCTGTAACTGGTAAGAATCATCACACAAGGAAGCTTCTACTCCAAAGATATTTAACAACAAGTGATTGCATTTGTATGATGTTATATAGACAAAACCGTTTGGAGGTATATCCATATTCAGTTCATGAAATAAACTATTCCTGGCAACGTTAAGTAACCAGAGTAGATGAAGAGGCTAAACAAGTGATTTCCACACTTTAAGACATTAAGAGACAGGGAAGGACTAGGGCTCAGACTGATGTTTGGGCACTGGAAATATAAATCTGAGTTAGAATGTTCTACTTCACCTTAGAAAATTGAGGGCTAATCAGCTTCTCATCCAATTTCACTAGCCATCTCAAACTGAAAAAAATCTAATCAGAAATAAAACCTCACTTCCTACATACTTCTGTAAATTCAGATTCTACTGCATGTAAATTGATGTGATTTTGAGAACAGATGTAAAGACAATTAGAAAATACAAAGTCTAATTTTTTATCCTGGTTTCAGTATCAAAATGGTATCTACAAATATTATCTCAAATACAACAATCTTCAAAATATTTTTTACATTTTCCTTATTCCTGTATGAGATGAACACCTTTGTCCTTTTCCTCATATCTAATACTTAATAAAAGCCCAGGTGTAGCCAAAATAAAATTACATTGACTGATTTGTTTATTCACAAACTATTTTTGCCACAGTTTAAAAAAAAAAAATCACACAAAATCCAAATTATTAAACCTGCCCAGATTTCCTGATTCATTACAAAAAAAGAAAAAAGGACTTCCTTGTGGCCCCCTTCTGCCACTCCGTGCTGCGGCCTGCATTCCGTTTCACTTATCCACAGGATTCTACTTTCCGTTCCTAGGAATTTTGTTGGTCCGTCTCTCTTGCTCTCTCTGCTGTGAAGGCTTCATTCTCTTGTGAGTTTCTTTATTATCTTTTTCATGGTCTCAGGAAGAACACAGGACAACCTGCGTTGTCAGCCCACCACCTTGGACTGGAACCCCTTTCCCATACTCCTGCAGTGCCTGCTAGCTCCTCATTTGATGAGTACCTCAGCAAGCTCAGTAAGGGAATTAGTGAAAAGAAAAATACTACCCTAGAGACTGTAAGAAGTAACAACATCCATTTTCTCAGCACAAGAAGAAAAACTACCATGCCTGAGGCACTTTAACTATATGACCCAATAAACAGGTATAGGGCTACAGACATACCAGGCACTGTTCCAGTACTTCATGTACATGGACTCATTCAATCCTTACAATGACGGTTTAAGAACAGCACTGTAATTATCTCCGTTTTACAGATAGGAAACTGAGGCACAGAAAGGTTAACTAACTTGTCCATGGTCACACAACTCTTGAGTAAAAAAGCCAAGATACAAATACATCTCCAGAGACTGAGCCCTTAACCTTCATGCTGTATTGCTTCTTACACACCATTAAAAAAATAAACCATGAGCTCTTGCCGGACCTGGCTTAGCAGGAGGTGCCATCATGGGAGTCGACATCCGCCGCAACAAGGACCGAAAGGTTGGGCGCAAGGAGCCCGAGAGCCAGGACATCGACCTGAGACTGTTGGTCAAGCTGTACAGGTTTCTGGCCAGACGAACCAACTCTACCTTTAACCAAGTCGTGCTGAAGAGGTTGTTCATGAGTCGCACCAACCGGCCACCTCTGTCCCTTTCCCGGATGATTCAGAAGATGAAGCTGCCTGGCCGGGAAAATAAAACAGCTGTGGTTGTAGGGACAACAACCGACGACCTGTGCGTGTCCAGGAGGTGCCCAAACTGAAGGTGTGCACGCTGCGTGTGAGCAGCCGTGCCCGGAGCCGCATCCTCAAGGCTGGAGGCAAGAGCCTCACCTTCGACCAGCTGGCCCTAGACTCCCCCAAGGGCTGTGGCACCGTCTTGTTCTCTGGCCCACGCAAGGGCCGAGAGGTGTACAGGCATTTTGGCAAGGCCCCGGGAACCCCGCACAGCCACACCAAACCCTACGTGAGATCCAAGGGCCGGAAGTTCGAGCACGCCAGAGGCCGCAGGGCCAGCTGAGGCTACAAAAACTAATCCCAGATCCTGCCTTGTTATTAAAGATTTTGAATGCTAAAATAAATAAATAAATAAATCAACCAACCAACCAACCATGAGAATAAAGGTAGAGTATCGAATCTAAAGAGTACCACTTAAATTTTATGACACTCAGCATATTATATACTCCTGCAAACACATGAAAACATGCCAATGGTTACTAGCCAACTTCAGGCTATATAATTTCCAAAAGATAAAAGATAAATCTTATCTGATCAACCTGTAGGTATACGATTAAAGAATACCAAGTGAAAGGTGGCACTTACTAGCTATTTATTATGGGCCAAAAACAATACAAATGTTTTAGATAAACTCATCAGCTCTAAGAGGTAAGTACACTACGAGCATCCCTTAAAGATGAGGAATTAAAGAGTACAGGCCCAGGAGAGCACAGTGGGTAAGTGACAGAGCCAGGATCTAAACATAGGTCTATTTGGCCCCTGATACCATACTCTTAACTGCAACATAATGAGGGTTTCTCCAAAAGAGCTTTTTCCTCAACTCAAGGAGTATCTCTGGGGATCTAGGTAATAAACTAAGGCTTTGGTAGCTGAGCTGCCTACCCACAAAGCAACAGAACTGGATCAGAAGTACTATTAACTTCATTCTAGCAACTAGGAGGACTATTTCAATGACACAAAATTTTTATACCAGAAGGACATCGAGGGAGCCACAGAGATGCCTGAGGGATACCATAATCCTAGGAGTACTGTCGACTTCAGAGGAGGACTCCAGTCTGGTCCACATCTCAGGACTGTTCCTGGGACAGCAGCAATATCGAACAATCCAGCATTTAACCTTGGCTTGCGCATTTCAGCTGCACCAGAAGTCTGACTGAAGAGTCAGCCAAAAGGAAGGGATATGCCATCATCTGTTCCTCCAGGTATTCTAACTTCGGTCCTTATACCAAATAAGATCTCCAGAAAACATGTCCACTTCCTGAGCTACGTTAGCTTAATCCTGGCAGAAATGTCTTTACTCGGTTATATTTTAGAGCTCTGTCCAGATGCCGACATCGCTCCTGCTGCTCCACTTCTCACAGCTCCATGCCTCATGCTCCACCTCGTCATCGAAACAGAAGCCTGGGTCAAATGCCTCGCCCTTTTCCTCTCACATCGAGTCAGACCTCAAATCTTCCATTCTGCATCCTAAATGTCTCAAATCCACTTCTCTTCGCCCACAATGCTGGTACTAGAGTTTCAGCTTCCGCGTCTTTCCTTGCTTTCTTCCCCTAAATGGCCAGTTGCCATGCCTTCGGTGGCTCCCTCTCCAGTCTATTTTCCTTGCTGAGACCGAACTCAACTTGCTCAAATGCAAATCTAACATGCCAGCATTTGTGGCTAAAATCCAAATGGGTTCAAACTCTCCCCAATTCTGAGGCTTTCCCCTTACTGTCTGGGAGTCAGATTCAACTGCACATCAGTTTGCTGAATGTCCTCTCCGTTTCCTCTCCTGCACAGGAGGAATCAAAACGTGAGGTGCTTCCCAGCTCTGGCTTCTGTCTTCTCTTCTCCCTGTGCCGCTTCCAGGCCGTGCACGATCACCTCTATGTCGAAATGCACTGTGGACTACTTCCGGGAATGTTCTGGAGCTGCAGTGGTGAAGAAGAGAGGAGAGATTCCAGCATGCAGGCTTAGAGTAAGACAGCGGAGGACGGGCTGGAGACCGACTCCGGCTCAGTTGCCAGCGGGTTTAGACCACCTGTGCTGCCAATACACAGCTCACCCAGGGAAGCAGAAGTAGGATACAAAAGCTGAAACACAATGGGAGACAGGCTTCCTCATAGGCCAAAGAGACAGCTTAACAAAGCAGCTTGTCTTTGACCTAAAGGACATAAATAGGACAAACTGGTGATAAAAAGCAGAGAATATGATGATCAGAGTAAGAGACTGGAAATGAACAGCAGGAGCCTAGAAAACCCAAAAGTAATAATTAAGACCTATGCTAAAAATGGTTATCAAGAAGACAAGTACTACTGGGGCGCCTGGTGGTTCAGTCAGTTAAGCGTCTGCCTTCGGCTCAGGTCATGGTCCCGGGGTCCTGGGATCGAGCCCCACGTCGGGCTCCCTGCTCAGCAGGGAGCCTGCTTCTTCCTTTCCCTCTGGTCCCTCCACCCTGCTTGTGCTCTCTCTCTCAAATAAATAAATAGGGCGCCTGGGTGGCTCAGATGATTAAGTGTTTGCCTTCAGTTCAGGTCATGATCCTGGGATCCTGAGATCGAGCCCCACGTCAGGCTCCCTGCTCGGTGGGGAGTCTGCTTCTCCCTCTCCCTCTGCCTTTCCACCCTGCTCATGCTTTATTGCACTCTCTCTCAAATAAATAAAATCTTAAAAAAAGAAAACATGTACTACTATGGTATATTTATTTATCTGAGTAGTTTAGACCTCAAGACTTCCTCAGAATAGACTAAAAGCAAAATAAGCCCCTACCAGACCATGCGTTCAGTGGTACAGGGATCTAGAGGCAGAGAACTATATGCTCCTGGAAGAAGTTAGGAAAGGCTATAACCTTAGAGATGCAACCTCTGGGAGGAAAAAAATTCCTAGTTTATCTATCTCTCAGGGAGTACAGAATAATCAATGTGAGGTATGTGTTTGGGTCCTGTGCTGGAATGCCTTCTTCTACAAGGCTGATTGTGAAATGAGACATTCATTAACAAAAACTCCTGGAAAACCCAAAAGCTCCAAATCTCTTGTGCAGTCAGAGATCTGCCAAGAGCTGCTCCATTACCTAGCAGCATTAAGTCCTGCTTCAGGGTAAGCAAGATACTCCAAGAATGTCAGCTACCACTTTCATCTAAGTGGAAACATCATGGTTCATAAAATGTTCCACATGAAACATCAGTATTACCTGTAGTCTGTCAAACATCATTACAAACATGTCATATACATGTAAATATCATACACCTATGAACAATACGCATTTAAAATATACCCCTTCCATATGAAATCTACTATTTGCAACTGTTCAGAATTTATGTTACCTTGATGCTAAAGAAAATGGCAAACTTCATAAGTTTTTTTTCTTTTTTCTCTCTTTCATCCTATCTTTAGTTTATCAGGGCTCACACTTGAGATGATGATATTCAACTCTACATATTTTTCATCACCTTTTCATGACTCCTCTCTATTCACATTCCCTGCCCATCTCAACCAAGAATATCTGCAGATTTTTTTTTCAACTCCATATCTCAAAGACCAAAGTGTCTACCTAAAAGGAGAAGAGTATCCTCAAGCAACACAACCCTTGATGTCCCTCATTACTCAAGCTTGCCCCAGTGTTTGACTGCTGGTTTCCCCAACACTTTCAAACCTACCACTATCAGTCATTGTATCATCTATGTATCCTAAGACCTGAGTTCTGCCAGTTTTTAGTAAGCAAGAAAATATTTCATGGAAAATAAAAACACACAAAGAATTAGGAAATGCCCAGAGAGAAAACTATGGCAGTGAACGTTTACAGACTATCCCAAATTTCATAACCACCAGTTAAATTTTGGAGCATGTTAGTAGTTAAGGAGCTATGAATAAAATATTAAGATTATTGGTTATACTATTTCTTAGACACTTGCCATTTAAAAAATTTTATTACTGAAGTATAGTGAATATACAGTGATATTAGTTTCAGGTGTACAACACAGTGATTCAATAATTTTATACATTACTCAATGCTCACAATAAATGTCTATCACCATCAGTCACCACACATGACAATATTATTGACTATACCCCCTATGCTGTACATGTCTTCATTGCCATCACCCATTTATTTTATAACTGGAAGTTTGTACCTCTTAATCCCCTTTACCTATTTTGCTCATTCCCCCCCCACCCACTTCCCCTCTGGTAACCACCAGTTTGTTCTCTGTATTTAAGAGTCAGTTTGTTTGTTCATTTGTTTTTTAGATTCCACAGCTAAGTGAAATCATGTAGTGTTTGCCTTTCTCTGTCTGATTTCACTTAGCATAATACCCTCTAGGTCCATCCATATTGTCACAAATGGCAAAAAAAAAAACCAAAACATCATTTTTTATGTCTGCATAGTATTTCCTTGTATATATACACCAGATCTTCTTTATTCATTCATCAATTGATGGACTCTTGGGTTGCTTCTATGTCTTGGCAATTGTGAATAATGCTGCAATAAACATAGGGTTGCATATATCTTTTCAAATTCATGTTTTTAATCTCTTTGGATAAATATCCAGTAGTGGAATTATTGGATCACATGGTATTCCTATTTTTAATTTTGTGAGGAAAATTACTATTTTCCATACTGTTTTCCACAGTGGTTGCACCAATTTACATTCCCACCAACAGGGTTCCTGTTTCTCCACATCCTTGCCAACATTTGCTATTTCTTGTCATTTTGATACTAGCCATTCTGACTGGTGTGAGGTGATATCTCATTGTGGTTCTGATTTGTATTTCCCTGATGATTAGTGATGTTGAGTATCTCTTCATGTGTCTGTTGGTCATCTGCATGTCTTCTTTGGAAAAATGTCTATTCAAGTCCTCTGTCCATTTTTTAATCAGGTTGCTTTTTTTCTGGTGTTGAGCTTTATAAGTTCTTTACATACTTCGCACATTAACCCCTTATTGAACATATCACTTCTTTATAACAGAGTTTCTGCAGGAAAATCTGTACTAGCCTTAGATGGCTATATAATGGAATTATACTGCTTTCAAACCTATCACTTAACCTCGTAAGATAATCAGCATAAATGTGACAAGAAATAACAAGTTCTGATTTAAGAAAGCAACTTATATTTATAACTATGTGTTTTACAAAAGTCAATTATATTCTGCATCTTTTCCTAGCAGATCATTATGTAAATTTTGCAGATAAGGAAATGGAAACTGAACAAGTTTAAGTAATCTGCCACAAATGACACAGCCAATAAGTAGCATTTGCAGAATTATGGCCTAGATCAGACTTTGAATCCCATGCTTTTTCCATCAAACTTCTTTTTTCAGTAGAAATTATATCAAAACAACAGTCAAAGAGTTAACTTCCCACATGATGGATTAGTGGGTCATTCAAAATGGAGTTTGACAGAGGACATTCCTCATAGAATAGCGACATTATGGTAGCACATATTTCTGATCTAAGCTTTCAGACAGAACCCCTTTAACCACTGTCCCACCCAGCCAATTTCCTGTCCTATCAGTACTGCTAATTCTAAACATAAACCACTCGAGGAATTTTAACACACTTGCCAAAGAAACCAAAGTCAGTCTTACAATTGGTAGTGTACTTTTATGTGTACACTGCCCTCTGCTGGCTTAAGTAGATAAATCCTTCTTTATGGTATTTCCTGATGTGAGTTAATGATTGTTTAAAGGACAGCTGACTGTACATCTGACACTCAGTCCCTCACTGTTTTTGAGTCCTGTTTGCTGTAAACATATCTAGAATCATAGAGCACCAGCATGACCAGGATGGCCATCTTCCTTCAGAAAACATTAGCACTTATTCACACCATTTCATTTTTTAAAGAATGATGTGGAAATATACAAATACAAATCCACCTTGGTGACTCTAAAGTATATCACTGTCATCCATGTCCAACCTAGAACTGCAAAGTATTCTCTACTCAAAGAAAGAAAAAGTACATAAACTAGACCTTGTTCAAGTTAATCCTTATTCAAGTTAATTATTTTTACAACTCTACATCAAAAAGAGTAAGAAAAAGAAGACATTAAAAGCCACTTATAATTTAATATTTTTTAATCTCAATGGGAATAAATTCTTAAGAAAAGAAACAAAATTGTATGTTTTGCAGTAACATTTGAAGCAGATACTTTAGATGGAACTAATGACACCCTGAATTGCACCGTGAGAATACATACATAAAGAGTGCTTCTCAAACTGGGCATCATAAACTGCTCAGACTTTAAAGGAACTAAAGATTCTTCACTGAAAACTCCACTTAGGTAAAACTATCCTTCTAATTACTGCTTTCTCCCAGAAACTTGCCACTCTTTGTTATCATCTCCTCCTTAAACAGAGGGGAGGTGTTATGATTTTCCACAATATGGTGATTCAGCTACCTTTTTGGTTTGCTTCTCATTAGAAATGAGGCCTAGGTATCCTGGGACTCAAACGTTTTTGTAATACTGATTTTTGAAGAGCAATGTCAGGGTAATGACAAAATTCTATGTACTTTCAAACAGAAAACTTTTAGTGAGCCATAACTATCTGTTCCTACTCTTCCTTCAAATAGATGATTTAAATATTGTTGAATTTGATTACTTTTATTCCAGAGGGCCCCAAATAATCCCTGAGCAGTTACTATTCATTCCATAAGTATTTACTGAGTTGAGCAAAACCGTCAAGATCTGTGAATTTACAGGGCTTATATGCAAGTAGAAGACAGACGTTAAAGAATATATACCCAAACATATACTTACTAACTGTGATTAAACACTGGGAAGAAAGGGTTGGCATAAGCATATGAGACAGCTAGCAAGACAGGGTGAAGAGTATGGACAAAAAAGGCTTCCCTAAGAAGTAATTTATCCGAGAACTAAAAGAGGAATTAAACTTATAGAAAGAGAAGGGGAGAAAACACTGTAGGGAACACGAGAGGAAACACAATGTGAGAAGACTCTGAGACTAGAAAGAGAGAAGTACACTCAGGGAACTGAAGACAGGCCAGTGTGGTTAAAACTCGGTCACAACAAAAGCAAAGGTGACACACAATGAAATGGGAGACAGGCCAGAAATGGACCAGGCTGGCCTTGAAGCTTATGTGAAGGATTCTGCATTTCATTCTAAATTCCACAGAAAGTCCTTAATGGCTTTAAGCAGGGGAGCTTCGATATCTATTTACATTCTGGAGTCAGATGTACTACCAATGTGCCATGAGATCACAGGTAAGAGCTTACCTATGTACATTCTTAAAGATACTCTGGCTACTGTGTAGAAGAATATAATGGCAGGAGAAAGTGCAGGAGCAGGGAAAGCAGCTAGGAGACTGCAAGAGCAGTAGCCCCGGAAAGCAGCAATGCCCCACGTGCTTCAGATGGAGGGAGGAAAGGAGAAAAACATATGCAAAAAAAAACCAGAAAAACATACACAAAAAAAAACAATCATCCACTCAATTATCTCAAGACAGATTTCTGGAAGTTACCTTAACTCCTGTCACCCTCAGCCCAATTATCCAATCAGTCAGCAAGTCCTGTCTACCTCCCCAAAAAACTCTCAATCCTATTAACTCCTCTACAATCTCCAATTCTACCTTTCTTAGTTTACAGCTTCATCATCTTTGCATGACCATGCCAGGAGCCTCCACACTGGTACCACAGATATCTTTCCACAATTCAAACTTGCCTGCATAAAACACCAACTTTTTTTATTATTATTATTATGTTATGTTAGTCACCATACAGTACATCATCAGTTTTTGATGTAGTGTTCCATGATTCATTGCTTGCGTATAACACCCAGTGCTCCATGCAATACGTGCCCTCTTTAATACCCATCACCGGGCTAACCCATCCCCCCACCACCCTCTCCTCTGAAACCCTCAGTTAAACATCAACTTCTGCCACTCTCCTAACTAATAACCCTCATGGCTTGCCATCACCAGAAAGATAAACTTGAAGTTCTTTGGTATGTACAGATCTTCAGGAGTAGGCATTCTTTGGGGCTCAACTTTGCTTCCAACCATCCCCCCTGCCCCCGCCAAATACTTAGTATTTCATTCACACTAAAATGTGTAGGGGTCCCTGAATGCTCTACAACCCCTCTCATGCGTCTGTACCTTTACTCAAAATACTGGCTTCCTCTCTTGACTTGAGCACCATTTTCTCAGGTAGATGCTCTCTGGTGTTCACATAGCACCTTGCAAAGATCACTACAGAACCAAACACATGAGGCTAAAACGGATTGGGTGACCATTTCTCTTACTGTGCAAGGTCTCTAAGGATAGGGAATATGACTTCTCAGTTTAACCTCATCATCTTACACAAATGGTCCCATAAACACATGCTGAGTGATGAAAGCCAGGGCTTTCTCCCCAGGGAACATGTAACCAAGTCAGGGAAAGAAAACATACAAAAATATGAGAAGTACGTGAATGTAAAAATCATTAAAAGACAGTTTTGTTTCTCATTTCTCATAGCACCTTTTATAAAATTTCACCTGTCCTCAAGACCTTATCTTAATATGTTTATTCACCTCCAGCAAAAACTTACAACCTTCTTTACAGAGAAAAAGGGAGTCATCGGGTGAGTTTCCTCAACTTCCTTGCCCCCACCCCATCCTCTACTACAGACTGGATCCCCCCCAACCCTATCCTCTACTATAAACAACCCCTTGCTTCACCTCTCACACCACCTCCATCCACATTCTGACTAAAGCCAAAGTTCTCTCTGTGTCCTTTTACTGCCAAAAAGTTACTTTCTTGGAATCCCTCAAACTTTGATGAAAATACCTGAGAATAATCATCAATGTATAAAATTACCATTTAAAAACAAGGGATAACCCCTAGAAAAGTGTCAGTTTGGGGATGAAGCTGTAGAAGTCTACAGCCATTCATAAGAAATCCAAATGACTTCTATTATAATTATGCGTCAGGTTTAAGTTGTCCTTTTTTACTTACTGACAGTTCCTGATAATGAGATAATGATTTCTTCTACCTCACTAGTATTAACCGTAAGTCATTTATATCTCAGAGTGACAGTAGTTTATACAAAACAGCAGTTCCATTGCAAACAACTGAGTACAAATGGCTTATGAAACTTATTCTATGATAAGTGAAAACCAATGATGCTGTCATAATGAAAGCCACTAAACTAACAATGCTCATCTAACTTTTTTAAGAAAGACTCACTCCTGTATTCTTGAAATGGATTAAAGCTATGATATATACTCTTACATAAGGTGAGAGGAAGAAGGCCAAGAGATGGAAGAGAAAAACAGTGGGTACACTCTCTTTCTTGTAATCAGTAGAGAGTGAAATGGAAGGTAAATGACAGTGCTGAATGTAAGGGGCCTCAGTTCAGCGTCAGGGTAATTACCCATGTCCGGCTTTTGTTTAAAAATCCTGCTCCCCTTATCAAAGCTTCCCACTGTTCTACATCTGGTACTGGACAGTAGCTATAGAAACCACTTGTGCTAAAGTTATACACTATAAACAGCACTAGGCCATTTCCAACCAAGGACAAGCAGGTCAAAAGTCTGGCATCCAATACTATTAAGAGAAATCTCTAGCATTATTCTTAATGGGAACAAGGTAGGATCAGAAATATTTATCCCTAAATTAGGTACTCATATATAATCTGTACTATTTTAAAAATTTCATTTCTTGGCAAGATATTAAGTTACCTAAAGTCTATTAAAATATTTTAATATTAAAATCTTCATTGAGTTCTGAAAATGAGTAACATTTAGTGATGCAACTTTGACATCAGGCACTCAGCACGTACTTTCTTTCTAACTGTAAAAAGACCATCATGGATATTCATGCTATCATGATGATACAAAACTATAAGTACTTTCTACATGCTTTCCACTAAAAATACACTAATTTTATAAAATTCAAAATTTAACCTCAAATATTAAAAGAATACAGAGCTGACAAACCAGATAAAAATGAAATGACAACTTATTAGTTATTATATCCAAATATTTAATTAAGTAAGTAGCAAAGGATGAATAATAGACCAAGATATGCACTGGCATGCACAGTCTATGATGTAGACTTTAATTTTATTTTGCTTTAATTTGGAGACTACTCTCCTAGTTGACTTTTTTAAACTGTCACAGTCCATTAAAAGAAAAAGAAAAATACACATGTATTTATATAAAGATCAAAAACAAGCAAAATTAATTTACTTACAGATCAATTCAATAGCAATACTACTACAAAGGAATGCAAGAGTGATTCCTGTAACAGTCAGATTAGTGGTTACACCTGCAGGAAGAGATCAGAAATAGCCACCAAAAGGGGTGCTTCTGCGGTGCTATAATCCTAACCTCGGTGGTAGTTATAGAGATGTTCACTTTACAATTATTCATTAAACTGTATATATGTTTTAGGCAAAAAAATATATGTTTAAAAATCTCATGGTTGTATTCCTGGTGGGTCATGGAGGGGGGAAGAAGACATATATATTCATGGCTGAATTTGAAAAATACTAGAAAGATAATTCTAAGTTAACTGTATCATAAGTAAAGAAAAAAAAAATAGCAAGTAGAAAATCGGCCATTCAAGAACTTTAAAAGAAGTTCCAGAGGATCATGCAGATTCCACACGTAAACTTCCCATTTCCCTACCCATTCATACCTTGGGACTCCCAGATCAAACTTTATATTTTGAAATATAAAGATTCTAAGATTCTATAATATAACATGAGAATGTTAAAGACTGCTTTACTATCATAGCTTGAAAATATGATCATTACAGCTGGAGCATAATGACAGATGCTCTCTACCTTCAGAGAACTGCATTTTTCCTGCAAATAAAAGAGATATATACTAGAATCCAGGTATCTTAAATGATTACCTTCCTGGAGTAGCTAGGGGATAAACTTGCTTTTTCTTGGTTTACCAGAAACAACAATTTGAAATCATGATAGTATTAACAAAATATCCAGTTTGGCAAAATCATTTAGTTGCAGATGTATAAAAGTCAAATGATGACTCTTTAAGATTTAAATTCAAGGAAAAGCACCAATTACAGCTAAAGCAAGCCATTCAGAACAAGATAACATGAGATAAGTAGATGACATAATCCTTTAAACTTCAACAAGATATGCAGCATCACCAGGCTTCTACCTACTCTTTTTTTTTTTTTTAAGATTTTATTTATTTATTTGACAGAGAGAGAGAGGGAACACAAGCAGGGGGAGTGGGAGAGGGAGAAGCAGGCTTCCCGCCGAGCAGGGAGCCCGATGCGGGGCTCGATCCCAGGACCCTAGGATCATGACCTGAGCCGTAGGCAGATGCTTAACGACTGAGCCACCCAGGCGCCCCTCTATCTACTCTTAAAAGCCTTTTTCAAAGATCTCAAGTCAAAACATAATTTATAGATAATATAAATAGTTTCCTTCTGACTCACTATACGAAATAATTTTTTAAAAGAGTCCTTCTTAGTCTTTCTCTCTCTCATACATAGACATTTGGCTGGTGATGAATACTTTACTGTATTAGGACCTCCATTCAAGTTCATATCTAATTACCATGTTCTTACTTTGTATCACCTGGTCTTATTTTTCTCACTGATAACTGAAGCAGCGTCTCCTTCCCACTGGGCACGTTGTATGACTGAAATCTTCACACCTAATCTCTAATCTTTCATAGCTCTAATCGAAAAGAAAATATCCACTGTCCTGGCATTAATCCTGAGAACGGATAAAGCATAATGAAATAGGCACAAGCATTATGTCAGCAAATCACCAGTTCATGACTAGCAACACTACTATCATTCTAACATGTAATCTACTTATCACAAAGACTAATTTCTTCTACTTCAAGTCATCCTTAAGTCATTTTCTCAAACACAAGACCTTGGTGTCTCTTCTCTCCCTTCATCATTTAGAACATGTTACAATGTTAATGGTTGTTTCTCTCTCCATAGCTTCAAAATCTCCTGGTCCATGAGTCAAATCCCTCAGTTTTGGACACCTGCCATTCAGATTAATGAAGCATTGTTCATCAGCTTCGTGTTAGTGGACTCTTTATTCAATCCAAAATTTTAAAAATTAACATTAATTCTCATCACCTGCCACTATGACCTCCCAATATTCCCTATTTTAAATCATCTGAACTATACTGACTAGCTCACATAATATAACTTTAGTCTAAATTAGTGCCCATATAATACCTAGAATTCAACTTACCTATACTTCAGTACTTCTCAAATCACAGCATGTCAGGTAAACAAGTCACAAAACAAACAGGGCACATGATGGCTCATTTAGTGCAACAGCAACTTAAGATACTTTTTTTTTTTTTACACTTAAACATACTATAGAATAGACTTTAAAAGCTGCATGAATGTTTAAAAAGATTTTAAGGAAGTTTCAAAAATGAGTACTTTGGATACTCTTTCATCTGTCCAAGTATACCATTGGAAAAGGTTGACAAGGTACTGTTTTAGGCAATTTTCATTGAAGATGTAACTATTACACTCATATTTTGGTCTGTTCTGGACAACTCTGGAAATTGGCATTTTTTTCCAATGAACTTTATATAAGAAAAATGTTTTACAGAAGTAACCACTGTGACCACAAATATATATATAGCACCATCAACCACATGTTGTATCAACAGGAAAAATGAATTCTAGTAAAATAAATCACATTCTACCATGGCCCCATGAACAATGAGGAAAAACGATCTTTAAAAAGAAACTAGAAATATGCCACTCAAGAATATTTGCCTTTTAGGGGGTGGGAGGATGGGTTAGCCTGGTGACGGGTATTAAAGCGGGCACGCTCTGCATGGAGCACTGGGTGTTATGCACAAACAATGAGTCATGGAACACTACATCAAAAACTAATGATGTAATGTATGGTGATTAACATAACAATAAAAAAATTTTTAAAAAAAGAATATTTGCCTTTTAACCCTGGCATGTTCCAAAAGCAGAAACTGTCTTGGTAAAGAGGCAATATGATGCATAAAAAAGATCAAAGAATTTCAAGTACAAAGAAGAGTTTTGGTCTCAACTCAGCTACTTCCTAGTCTCTAAAATTAGCAAAATAACATGATCAGATGGGTATGAAAGCTCTGTAAACAATAAGTAGCATAAATCATTCCCTTCTCTTTCAGACTGTATTAACAGGGACTAATGGCTTCTCTTATCAGGTCTTTTCATTAATATGGGTAGCAAAAATTTTCTTCTTTACTACTAATGCTCGACAAGCAAGTCTAAAAACTATAGCAATAATGAAAAGACAAAATTTTACAATACACCTACATTCTTGAGACAGTTTTCTCATTTATAACTTAAGTTTACATTCTAAAAGGGGAGAGGGAGAACACTTTATAACAATGTATCAAGTGGGCCAAAAGTTATACTGAAGTTAAACCTAACAAGTGACAAACCCAAAATGCAGAAAGACAGTACACAAGAGTGTAAAAATCTACAATTAATAGTCTTCCACTGCCAAAGTCAACAACGCTGAACAAGGCTGAGGATAATTTGTTAGACGCGTATGAGAAATGTTTGACAATTTTATGTCATCACTTGAATTATAAAGGACTAGGATCTTGCTGCAATTATATACAGTCCTCTCCATACAAACAGAAGGTAGAAATGAAGTGATTAATTCAAAACCAAACATGATTAACATGACAAAGTACTTTCAGTTATAGTACACTGCATACTAGTTAAAACTCACTGATTAAATTTGATCTTATAAAGTAAAGACTGTTTCAAAAAATTATTTGAGCACTAGGCTTTTTCCTTGTTTTTTAAATCAATTTGAAAGGACAAAAGTAAAATAATAAAAACAAACAAAAATTAACACTGCCTTTCTAGGTTTAAAAACATCTAAGGTGAGTGCCCTTAGTCAGCATTTACATGCGTAGATCATTCTCTACGTCTTCCAAGTATCAAACAGACTGCCTACAGAAATATTATAAATCTGGAAAGAGTACTGGAAAAAAAAGATTTTCTTAAATAAATTAAACTTAAAGGAAAGCAAATGCAAAATGACAACAGGTCTCAATTTTGCCACTAAGATAGAAATGACTGGTTTATTATGTGGTCCCCATTATTAGAGTACTTTCTCTATATTTTCTTCTGAACAGTGTTTCAGGCCATCATAACTATCATATGGTGCAAGTACTACTTATGGAGGCCACAGAATAAAGAATACTGATGTCATTCATTTTACTTTCTAATATCAAGACTTACAACTATAAAATCTACAGGTACTATTTCTATTTTTTACATGTATTACTCATGTGCCTGGCACATAAATGTTATTACTAACTCAAATAATTACATTAAGTGCTGTGATTTCTAAGAGCTGCAGTGTTACTAATTTAAATTATTATATGCCTTACTTCCCTCAAAATACTAAAAGACAAACACATACATGAAAAGTAACTGACTGGAAGAGCATGAAGAAAGCATACTTTAACATGCAACAGAGGCCTCTTATTCATTGTGATACATGTTGGTAATTGTTAGTGATATGGACTGAATTGTGTCCCCCGAAAATTCATATACTGAAGCCCTAACCCACAATATGACTGTACTTGGAGACTGAGCCTTAAAGGAGATGATTAAAGTTAAATGAAATCATAAGGGTGGGGCTCTAATCTAATAGGACTGATGTCCCTGTAAGCAGAGAGAGAAACCAAGAGTATGTGCATACAGAGGACATAGCAAGAAGGTGGCTATCTGCAATCCAGCAAGAGAGGTCTCATCAGAAACCAAACCTGTTGGCACCTTGACCTTGGGCTTCCAGCCTCCTCAACGATAAGAGAATAAACTTCTGTTATTTAAGTCACTCAGTCTGTGGTATTCTGCTATGGTAGCCTAAACAGACTAATACTACAGTCAGTTAATTGAAAAAGTCAGTAAAAGCAGGAAAAAATGAAAAAGTTTTGTAAATATACTGAAATTTTAACTTAAAAAACCAAATATTCATTTATCAATCTTTTGATATAGAATCAGGACATACAAAGATTTTCAGTTTTGGCTTCTGTAAAATGATGCAAGAACTTAAAGACTGTTAAAAGCAATCTGGGTAGAGAAACCTAGAATGGGCTAACTTTTCCAACCCTTTTTAGTCATCTCACCCATTCCCAGTCCAAGAGTCTTTCTTCACAACTCACTTTATCCTATCTTTCTCAAGTATTGCATTTAGCTTTTCTAGAAATGACAACTTTATTCTTACACTCACATTTCACTGGTCTAACTAGCATTTAGTTAGACTACATAATTACCATACCAAATATAACTGACTTAAACAGTTCACAAAACAAACACAACTGATTCATGGCAAACAGACAATTCAGCTGGTAGGTACAGAAGTGTACACACATAGTAGAGATCAAGCAAGTCAACAGCTGGAAGTATCTGACATGTTACAGGCATAAGTATTGGTGTTTTAGAACAAAAATGGCCAGTACTAGTTAATCAACTGAGTTTGAAATGGAGGTTACTTAAGAGGACTTCTGTATATCCAAATAAATGTTGTCCATCCAAAATTGTCACTTCAGAAGGTTGTCATTGTGTCAAACAACTTGGAAACCCCTCTTTTAGAATTTCTGAATCTTCTTAATGTTTTAAATATTTAATGGTAGATCATCATCCTTGGAACAGGTTCTGATTTTCAAAAAACAACAATTAAATGACCAGTCTGCTATAAAATGTGAGCACCAAAGTCCAGTAACACAATTTGAAGAAAAGCAAGGTGTTACTATACAGCAAAATAACTGTTTAATATTAATATATTTTTTCAAATATAAATCTAAAAGTTTCAAGAATATACAGAATAATTATGATATAAATATGAGTACAAGATGCCACCCCAAGGATATCGTTTGAATATAAACTTGTTTTAAAAATGACAACCACTTATGTTAATTATATCACATATACCTGTATATAAATACACAAATACATACACACCTACACAACCACCCTTGAGTGAACACAAATCAACTATTTATATACATAAACAGCTTAAGCTTTCTGAAATGTCCTGATATTGGAGCCTGATTACTGAAGAGAGTTTATGTCACATTGAATCTTATTCAGTAATGAAAAGGAGTCACTAAAGTTTTGGCATAAAGAAGTTAGGAAGAGTCATTTAACAATTAGGAACTAGAGGTGTGAAAAACGGAAAAGAGATAATTTAGGAGATGATCAGCACAAACCAGGTGTATGGTAATAAGATCTAAGTTAGAGACAGATAGCAAATGAAAACTAAAAGGACAAAAATAAGAAATATATAATAATATATTCAAAAAGCACTGTATAAATATTAGTTTTCATTACTGTGAAAGAATCCTTAAGCTATGAATTAGATGAAAAAAATCAAATGCAGAGATGAGTATGACAAAATCTTCAGGCAGTAACACTCTGTTCTTTCCTGCTTACCCTACAGATCAAAAACATAGATGGGGCTTACTAAAGTTTAGTGAATTTGGGAAAGCTATGGTTGTCAATCCAGATAAGTACGGCCCAAGGAGCATTCTGTAGATTTAATTAAGTTCCATTATGAGGCATTATTCATATCAATTCTGATCTGGATATGAAATAACAGATGTTTTGCTCTTCTCAAGAATTGTGTGTGTGTGTGTGTGTGTGTGTGTGTGTGTGTGTGTGTGTGTGTGTATTAGAGAGAGAGAGAGAGAGAGAGAGAGAGAACAGGTGTTGGGCCCTAACAGATAACAGCAAATTACTTTTTCCATTATATAAAGTGACATTTTCTCTTCAGAATAGTCTGTAATCGAGTAGGTCTTGCTTTTGGAGAAAAAATGGTAACTAGTAGATTGCTAATTAAACAACAGTTGTTTAACTAAGTGTGCTTTTTTTTTTAACTGCATTAGTGGCAAAGATGAGAAGTTAAGGTCAACTTCTATTTCTATTCTGCTATTCAACTTCTCTATCCAACTCCTACCCTCTAAATTCCACCAAATCCCACAAACCTCTTGAACTTCTGCCTCTTCCTGAATTTGATAACTTTTTAAAAATCAAGGACTAATAATTCCAAACTCCATTACAAGAAAACTAAAAAAAATCTTTGGATTCTTCCAGAATTTATCCAAAAAATACTAGGATAATTTACCTCAAATTTCTTCACCTTTTCCATTGTTATCAAGCGCCTTGATGTGTGACTGGAAAGCTTCTGCTCACAGTTGCTAATAAGTTTCAGGCAAGGGTGCCAGGGTACCATCTCTTCAGTGTATCTGAAGAAAGAACAGCTGACTTTTAGGAACACTCACATGCAAAGGCCACACAGGATCATCACAGAGTTATCCAATGTAAGGACATCCCCCCACTACATACTGTTCCATTTTATTTCACATAGGCTAACTGTCCAGGCAATCCATAAACAATCCGTATTGTTTTTATTTTAATATGTTATGTTAATCACCATACATCACATCATTAGTTTTTGATGTAGTGTTCCATGATTCATTGCGTACAACACCCAGTGCTCCATTCAATATGTGCCCTCCTTAATACCCACACCAGGCTAACCCATCCCCCCACCCCCCTCCCCTCTAGAACCTACAGTTTGTTTCCCAGAGTCCATAGTCTTTCATGGTTCGTCTCCCCTTCCGATTTCCCCCCCTTCATTTTTCCCTTCCTACTTTTTTTTTTTTTTTAACATATAATGTATTATTTGTTTCAGGGGTACAGGTCTGTGATTCATCAGTCTTACATAATTCACAGCAATCTATATTTTTAAAAAGCAAAGTATTTGAATATTACCACATCCAAAAAAAAAGTAGTTTCAATTATTTTACCTGTAGACTGAGAATATGTTTTATGGAAGAATACCAAGCGTTTAAACCACAAAAGTACAAGACAATGACTCTACACTAAAAGATCCCAGAAGAGCACGTAAGACAGAAATATATTCTACAACAACCCCTTGACATTCATGAGGGACTGATTCATGTGGAGATTTTTATAAATTCCCAAAGAATAATGTCCACTCGGCATATACTTTTCCTATAAAATGAAGTGTCCCTGCAAAATTTTAATGACATCTTAAGACCTCTATTAACTTTGTATATACAGGACTAAGGTTAGCTTATTCAAATAAACTACCAATAAAATAAGCGCTCCATGGTCACCTTAACCATAAAATCAAAACCATGATCATAAGCAGTGGTGACTGCTGCTACACAGCACACATACTATGAGAATGGAGAGGACATCTCAAAAGCAGGACAGTCAGGCTGCAGGAGTTCAGAACCTGACATATGACAGGTTGTTGGACTCACTCCTGGTAGAAGAAACAGGTGACAGATGAGGGGGAAACGGCAATGGAGCAGAATGCTGAAGAACAGCAGCGGAGAGGGCTCGCTAGGTATGGGTACCACTAAGAACACTGTAGATTGCCAGTTTTTATTTTTCCTTTGCAAATCTTGATACCTTTCTAGATAGTCTCTGCAAACATTTATCACATGGGAAATTTTAAAGCTCTGGTCCAAACTGGGAAAGGTGCCAATCAGCACTTCCTGTAAAGAACCACCATCTCAGCTAGCCCGTTCCAATGCGTCAACATGGTTTTCACTGGCACTCTTTTACTGACTTCTCTAGCCCCTCTGACCTTCAGTGAGCTCTCCCTCATTACCTCAACCACATGCTCAAAACCTTCATCACCCACTTACCAGGCAACATTCACAATGCACTTCCACTATATTATCAGTGGAAGGAATTCTCTTGAAGTCATTCTATGCATCCTTCCTTAGAGCTTTCCATTAAGTAATGAATGACCATTTCAGTTTTCATCTGATCTAACAATTTTCTAATGTTCACTATATAGTCAGAAATGTTGTATTTCTCCTAACATTAGTTGACATCACATCTGGAATCTTCACACGAAGCATTTATGATATGAAGGAATACATTCTACACCATGGTTAACAGAAAGAATAGCCTTCACCTTAAGCTTGAAAAAGCAGGGTTTGTAGATGTATGAAAAAGTATTTGTCAAACTTAGTAATGTACCCTTGTTTTATTTTTTTTTGTTTTATTTTTTTTAATTTTTTTTATAGATTTTATTTATTTATTTGAGAGAGAGAATGAGATAGAGAGAGAGCACGAGAGGGAAGAGAGTCAGAGGGAGAAGCAGACTCCCCGCTGAGCAGGGAGCCCGACGCGGGACTCGATCCCGGGACCCCAGGATCATGACCTGAGCTGAAGGCAGTCGCTTAACCAACTGAGCCACCCAGGCGCCCTGTACCCTTGTTTTAAAGGAAAAAAAAATCTTATTTCCTGGCAGAGTTGACTTAAAGTATTCTTACTAAAATGGAACGTAAAGATATTTAAGTGAGATATAAAGTTCATATGCTTATATCCCTTATATAACTATAAAACCAAAACAAATTTACAAATCAAATCTAAAAGTACAAAACCAATACAATTTTAATTGATACTGATGACCCAAATGATGCTAAGCTGCTGAAACTGAATCACCAGGCATTTGGCTTAAGAGCAGAAAAACAAATTTTTGTTTTAGATTACCTTTTCAGCTTGATCTTTGAGTTCAAGCATGAAAGAACATCATTTGGGTAATCATTATTAACAGGCTTGTTTTTAACCACTGCCCTATTATATTAGAACCAATCAATTTAGCAGTATACTTCCAAAATACCATGCTAAGAATTTTAAAATATCAGTTAACAAAAAATTATTTACTATGTGTCCTAATATATTTCATACAAACATACTGCATTATACTATTTGCAAACTGTTAAAAATAGAAACCATAAATCTGTACTATGCCTGGGTCATTATGATAGTAAGGTATGCTATCTTAATTTCATTTTTATTACTATAGCCCTACAATCCAAACAATCTATTTAAAACCTAAATCAGCCACAATAAGAAAGTCCACAGAGACAGATAAGTGGCTGCCAGGGGCAGAAGTGGTGGTGAATGCTTATGTGTATGGGGTTTCTTTTGGGGTGACAAAAATGTTCCAGAATTAGAAAGTGGTAATGGTTGCACAACTTTGTGGATATACTAAAAACCATGGAGTTGTAAACTGTAAAAAGGTGACTTGCATGATATACAAATTATATTACATCATTTTTTAAAAAGCAAAACTGTGCGCATAGACCCCTAGCCTTTTTTTTTAATTATTTTTTTTAAGATTTTATTTATTTAGGGCGCCTGGGTGGCTCAGTCGTTAAGCGTCTGCCTTCGGCTCAGGTCATGATCCCAGGGTCCTGAGATCGAGCCCCACATCGGGCTCCCTGCTTGGCGGGAGGCCTGCTTCTCCCTCTCCCACTCTCCAGAGAGAGACACAGCGAGAGAGGGAACACAAGCAGGGGGAGTGGGAGAGGGAGAACCAGGCTTCCCGCCGAGCAGGGAGCCCGATGTGGGGCTCGATCTCAGGACCCTGGGATCATGACCTGAGCCGAAGGCAGACGCTTAACGACTGAGCCACCGAGGCGCCCCGACCCCTAGCTTTTCCATGAACCAATTTTGACACTCATTTTCCTATGAACCTTCACGCCTCAAGCTATTTCCAAGTGTCACTAGAATTTCACCTCCCATTTGAGAAACAGATTTTGCACTGATTAGAGCACTCACTGAACAGTTCAAAGGATCACTTTTTCTTGTTTCCTAGTTAAGAGATGAAAAACATGAACACTGGGTTTTACATGCAACTAATGAATCATTGAACACTATACCAAAAACTAATGATGTACTATACGTTGGCTAACTGAACATAAAAAAAAAAGAAAAGAAAAACATGTTCCTTCACTGCTCTGAGCTACTCCAAAATTCACTTTACTAAAGTTTATTCCCTATGTAAATCAAACCATCATACTATATACACCTTAAACTTATACAGTGAGGTATGTCAATTATTTCTCAATAGAATTGGAAAAAAAATGTACCCCCCAAATCCTACGCTGGGGCATACTTTACTAAACTTTACTTTGTCATTGTTTTTATCACAAGCAGTAGCAGTGGGATTTCTATTAAAGAACATCTTTCACAAAGAAATGCAGTTTCTAATCACCTCAAGAGAGTTATCTGTGTCTAATGCAAATTAGAAAAGAACACTATGGATACATAAAGCCTGAGCAGACAGCTGCAGTCAGTAGCTTAGCAATTCCTATAACATCAAACACACGTGAGTTGAATTTATGCCATCCAAATGACTATCACACAGACTTTCAGGGTCACTTGCAAGTAGCTAAAACTGAATAATAAACCCATAAATACCAACAGCTTACAGTAATTTTATGTGGTCAGTCTCTATGAGTGATAAGAATAAACTACTATGAGAGCACAGATGAAAGATTAATTCTGCTGAGAAGGGTTGGAAAAGTATCATAGAGGTGGTGACAGTTAAGCCAGGTCTTGAAAGATGACTAGAATTTTATCAGCTGAGGAAAGAAGAAATGGTTTATCAAGCAATGGGGACAGAATAAATAAAGGTGAAAAGACACAAAGTGTATAGAGCATCTTGATACTGGCAAAAAATCCAATACCCCTGAGTGGGGAAAATCTACATTCAAGGAAATACAGCAAGTTTGTTGAGTAGCAATTTTTTCACTGCAATTTAAATTACCAAACAGAAAATCCTTTTTCAATTATCAGCTGACAATTCTTCACAATTCTTAGTTATTACTAAGCATTTAAGTAATACTTTATTTTTATTAGGTCTTATACTTTCAAAATGCCCTGGGTTTAAAGAATAATACCTGAACTTGATTATAATATGTAATTCTTATTTTTTTTAAAGATTTTATTTATTCATTTGAGACACAGATAGAGAGAGCATGAGCAGGGGGAGAGGGAGAGGGAGAAGGAGAAGCAGACTCCCCACTGAGCAGGAAGCCTGATGCAGGGCATAATCCCAGGACCTGGAGATCATGACCTGGGCCGAAGGCAGACACTTAACTGACTGAGCCACCCAGGCACTCCTGTAATTCTTATTTTTAAACTTGAATCATGTAACAGAATTTGTTTGAATAAATGAATTCAGTAGTAGTACTAAAAGCCTATATTCACAACACCAAAAGTAAAAAAGTTTTAAAATTGAGCTGTGCTAATGTATAATTTTAAAATGAAATCTTTATTCTTAGTTCAACACAAAGCCATATTTTTAAATACAACATAATCAAACTTAATTCTAAATCGTTTAATTCAGAAGCAAGAACATTATTTCAAACTTTTGCAGATGATTTTGGTCCTAAATTCCTAATAATACTGTGCTATTTTAAAAGAACAAAGATTTTGTATGACATACAATACAGAAGTGAAAATAATTCATTTCCTAATGAACACTTAAGTTCATTAATAAGTTAACAGTAATAAGAATTAATACTTTATTAATAAAATCACCTTAGGCTAAAGGGAAGGAGATCATATTCTTCCCATAATTGGCCTGAGGTGACCTCTGAAAAATGGTTTGCTATTCACTTGACCCAGAAAAACCCTACAAAATCATGCAAATCAAGAGGTTCAAATCTTCGTGTTCACTTTAAGAACACACATGAAACTGCCCACGCCGTCAAGGCTATGCATATCTGAAAAGCCACCAAGTATCTGAAGGCTGTCACACTGCAGAAGCCATTCTATCTCTACACTGGTGGAGGTGGTAGGTGTGCCCAGGCCAAATAGTTGGTGGCCCAAAAAGAGTGCTGAATTTTTACTGCACATGCTTTCAAATGCAGAGAGTAATGCCAAATATTAAGGGTTTGGATGTAGATTTTCTGGTCATTAAGCACATCCAGGTGAACAAAGCCCCCAAGATGTGACATAGAACATACAGGGCTCATGGTCAGATTAACCCATACATGGGCTCTCCCTGCCACCCTGAGAGGATCCTGACTGGAAAAGAGTAGACTGTTTCTAAACCAGAAGAGGAGGTTGCACAGAAGAAAAAGATATCCCACAAGAAACTGCAGAAACAAAAATTTACTGCCTAGGAGTAAATTCTGCATAAAATAAATGCAAATAAAAGTATAAACAGAAAAAAAATAAAGGGAAGGAAAAACAGAAGTTTAGTAATGAACATCAGAGGACATGGACATAACTTTCTCCAGGGATGAAGTCAGGGAAGTAAATATCGTAGTCTTCCCATGTGTGCATTAGCCATATACCTGGATGAAATCTTTCCCTTGATAAACATCTAAGGTAAAAAAGGTGGTAAAAACATGTATCCCTTTTCTTTTTTTTTTTAAAGATTTTATTTATTTATTTGAGAGAGAGAATGAGAGATAGAGAGCACGAGAGGGAAGAGGGTCAGAGGGAGAAACAGACACCCTGCTGAGCAGGGAGCCCGATGCGGGACTCAATCCCGGACTCCAGGATCATGACCTGAGCCGAAGGCAGTCGCTTAACCAACTGAGCCACCCAGGCACCCTTTGTATCCCTTTTCTACTTCTAAAATATCCCTCTGATAATATGCATTTGGAAATTTTCCCTTGTTGAAAATTATTAAAATCAAGAAGTCACTGAAAAAAGATCCAGTGTCCATTTTGTAAGATCTTTAGAAATATTAAAAATACTTAAAAGTACCTCCAATTTAATTTTGTATAAAGAGAAAGGAAAAAAAAGAACTACAAAAGATATTCTTAAGTACATTCAACTTCAATTGTAATTAAATAATAAAGTACAAAATAGTGGACAGTCAGAAATGCCAAAAAATAAGTACCCAAAAACTAATGGGAATATTTCAAAAGGACAGAGGAACCACCCCAAATTGACTCCCACTGATCAAATCTGAGACAATTTGAGCAACAAAATAGTGACAGTAATGAATTATAACCCAATGAATATAAGCGTCCATGATTCCATAGCAAAATAAATTAATAAATCTGTAAACAAATGGAGGAAAATTTGTAAACAAATGGGGGAAGAAGGGAAAACTCTTTCTTACAGTAGGATGCCAACTTACAAATGCAGAAGGAATGATGGAACACAAAAGTCATCATTGTAGTGGTTGTCAACAATGGAGTTGTCGATGTGAATAGTGATTTGATGAAGAACAAGATATTGATGTAATCTTGGGATATCTCCCCCCATGAAATACTAATCAAAGGAGAAAATGATGGCTCACAGTGGAGAACACTAACAGAACAAAATGATCAGATGATCAAGTTTAAGATCTCTAGTAGGGGTTAACTCCATGTGCCCCATGACGCAATGCATGAAAAACACAGTATAATTTTTGTGGTGCTCCTACCAAGGGCACTACCTAAATCTGGTCATAAAAGAAACATCAATTTTCTCTCTGACCCTCCCTGCCACCTCCCTCTCTAAAAAAAAAAAAAAAAAATCAGATGGACCCTGATTGAAGGCCAACCTTTAATATAAGCCATATACTCTACAAAACTGTTAAGGACACAAAAGATAAGAAAAGAATGGGGATATATTCCAGACTGGAGGAGAATGACGTGATGGGTTAATAGAGCACATTTTCTCAGATGGACTGCAACTGGTAAAATTTGAATAGGGTCCATAAAATGGACAGCAGTGTTATCAATGCTGATTTCCAAACTCGGAGGGTTGATTGTGGTTTGACAAGAATGTTCTTGTTTCTGAGAAATATGATGAAGTATGTAGGGGTTATGGGGCATCATTATCTGCAACTTCACAAACAGTTCCAAAAAAAATGAATGATAATGGGTATGTGCTTAATGTAATGGGTGAGGAAAGAAGATACAATATGTGTACATTAATAGCTGGAAAATTTGGATGTGGAGAGTTTTTTGTGTTACAATTGAAACTTTTATGTAAGTCTGAAATTATCTCAAAATAAATGTTTTAAAAATTTAGTTCTGAAACTTGAGTTAAAACAGTAAGCTTCTGGGCACCTGGGTGGCTCAGTTGGTTAAGCGACTGCCTTCGGCTCAGGTCATGATCCTGGAGTCCCGGGATCGAGTCCCACGTTGGGCTCCCTGCCCGGCGGGGAGTCTGCTTCTCCCTCTGACCCTCTTCCCTCTCATGCTCTCTATCTCTCATTCTCTCTCTCTCAGATAAATAAATAAAATCTTAAAAAAAAAAACACAACAGTAAGCTTCTCTCTCTTTCTCTCGCAAATAAATAAATACATCTTTAATTTAAAAAACGGGGTGCGGGGGCACCTGGGAGGCTCAGTTGGTTGAGTGTCTGACTCTTGGTTTCAGCTCGGTGATCTTGGGGTCATGGGGTCCAGCCCTGCATCAGGCTGCAAGCTCAGTAGGGAGTCTGCCTGGGATTCTCTCTCTCCTCTCCCCGACCCCTCCCCCACCCTGCATGCACGTGTGTACATGCACACTTTCTCTCTCAAATAAATAAATTTAAAAAAAAACAGTAAGCTTGCTGTTGGAATTCAGCTTGTCTAAGGCAGGAACCATTTTTATATAGAAACAAACAAAAGTGATCTTCTCCAAAAATATTAGTAAAACTCCATCTATCACTTCACATACCAGGCACCTGAGATCAGTAGACTGCTGAATTAAGTGAACATAGCCACAGGAATAAGGAAACCAAATAGCTACCTAGCTATTAACTGTAGAGAAGTCACTTCACTCCTTGGAATTTATTTTCCTTATTTCTAAAGTGAAAAGATTAAATGAGATTATCACTGGCAGCAAAACATAAGGCCAGTATTAAGGAGCCTGGGCATGAATGCATACACTCTTATCAGCCGATAAACAAATGCATGACTAAAGTCAGGCCATGGTAACTTTCAACACAACATTTATAAAACAAAAAACAGCACAGCTTCCAACTGCTGAGGACCATCCGCCATTCCGTAAAGACAGTAACACTGTTTTAAAATGCTTTCTGTACAATTATGTATAGTAAATATAGGAACTAAAGTAATTTTTAAAAAGATTACTATGGCAGATTAGAGAAACAGCCAAATTTTGAGCTTGATAATAAATTTTCTTTCAAATTTAAAGATCCTGTCTTATTCAAGACACCTTGTGTTTCATTGTTGACGTACACAGCTCTGTTTATAATTAATAATTACTGAATAATAAAACCCAAACCAACAATGTGGAACATAATTAGGGCTTTAAATATAAGCACAGCTTTTATTTTGGTGTTAGCTTTTAAAAAAGATTTATTGCATTTAAAGTGATCATAACAGCCAATATATGTTAAAGCTAGCTTGGAGCAGATGAATCCCTCAACTAAGTTCATATATTTCTGTCACATGTTCTTTGTTTTTTTCTTTTTAACAACTATTTAAAAATGTAAAAAACCATCTTAGTTCAACCCATCTTAGCTCAAGTGCCTTATGAAAACAGGTGAGGACCATATCTGGCCCACAGGCTATAGTTTGCCAACTCCTGATGTAAAATAAAAAGGTCAAAGCAATTCAATCAATAAGAGGAAGGGGCCTGTTTTATACACATATGTAGGTAAACAAAGACTATTATAAACATTAAACACAAAGATATTTACCCTGAATCCAATTAAAAATAGGGAAAAAATGTTAGATTTACAAATACCATAACAAAAGTGAAATTAAAAATAAAATTAGTTAACATTACATACTCTGGTGTGTACACTGGTAACCAATAGACTAGTCTTCCACCTAACACGAGGGTCTCAGCTGCAAAGTTTAACAGATCAAAAAACATATCACTCAGATGATAGCTTAAGGAAACAGGAACATGGCTTTCTGGACTAGAAAAAGAAAACAAAATTTCAAAATCAGTAAAAAACCTTAAGACTGTTAAACTTAGATAATTAAAAAGAACAACATGCTTCTTCTCAAAATAGTAGTATCATATTTAACTTTCACTTACCATTTTTCCATTCCCTTTGGTATTTCCTTCTGAGAACCTGTTCTTCTTGTAGATTCTCTGATACCATATGGAGCTAGACAGAAAACACAAATAATGTGGTAGTCAAAAGTCACCTAATCACCAGTTAGGTGTAGATGGATATATCATGGGCCTCCAGATGGGACACTCAGAGAGGAACACATCGCCACCTGTGAAATATTCCAGCCGAGAATACATACCACAAGGAACATTCTATATAAAACATTGGGAGGGACAACAGGCCATCATGTTCTTCAAAAATGCCAATGTCACAAAAAGACAGAGAAAGGCTGTGACAGTGTGACAAACTAAAAGAGATATTACCAAATGTAATACCTGACACAAGATTGGATACTGTCCCAGAGGGAAAAAAACAAAGAAATAAAGGGATATTCCTGGGTGACTGACAAAGTGGATAACAAAATAAAATTAAACTATTGCATTGATTTATTGAAAATGTTAACTGTACTCTGGCTACCTAAGAGACTATCCCTATTCTATACACTGAAGTATAGGGGTAAAAGGCCATAGTGCATCCAACTCATTCTCAATGGATTAAAAAAAAAATTATGCTTTATATATACATACAGAATGAGAACAAACAATAAATTGGATTGTTAATAAAAAGTCACCCAATTTTTATAAAGTAGATTCAAACTGACAGTGTAATGCCTTGATAATTTTTCTTTTGTTAGATCTGAAACCACCTAAGTTACCAAAGAACTGAAGTGAGCTGAGATGGAACGGTTGAGATACACTTGCCACTATTTACAGACTTACTGCAAAATATGGTAGAAAAGGCCAAACTATTCTTAGATAGGATCCCTGCAAAGCCCAGAACTCATGGCGCACAGAAAAAAAGTTCTATTCACATTCCTGAAGCTCAGTGGGTTCACAAGCCTATTGGCTCAAAAAATTCCAAATTTCTTGTAACTCTAGAAAGGGGATGTCAGTGAAAACATGTGCTACAAAAACAAAACAAAACACCAAAGCTTACACATGGAGAATTATGTGATATCTAAAACTCTCTTCTTTGGGGCACCTGGGTGGCTCAGTAGGTTGAGCATCCAACTCTTGGTTTCAGCTCAGGTCATGATATCATGGTTGTGGGACTGAGCCCCATGTTGGGCTCCATGCTCAGTAGTCTGCTTGAAGATTCTCTCCCTCTGCCCCTACCCCCACTCATGGTGGGGGGAAGAAGGGGCGGGCACATGCTTTCTCTCTCAAATAAATCTGTAAAAAAAATAAAAACTCTCTTCTTTGACATCTGACACTAATTGCAAATGACATTTTGGCTCCAGTTGGTATACTAATAACCAATTATAGTCAAAAATTTAAAACAAATATATGCTCCAAAAAATAAACTGAAGAGAAAAAGGAAAGACAGATTAACATATATAATTTAAAAAACCAAAACAGTAAACTCTTAACTACTTAGTTAAATTGGTGTCCTGCCTTATATTCACATTTTTTCCTTCTCACTATTTGAAGAAGTCTGGGGGCAGGGGGAGAATACTAGTACAAGCTGGTATTTTTCTGTGTGTTGACAGATTTTCTGCTTTAAATGTAAATGACTTTAGGAAACTAATCCTACTCTTACTTTTGTATAAAAATAAACTTACGATCAGTGATGATTGCATCAAAATATGTGCCCTTCCTCCAGGAAGGTTTAGATGCATCTGAAACCAGGACATCAAGGTAATACTTCTCTAAACCATACTGACGAAGATTTGCCCTAATGTTTTCATCTGGTCCTCTCCATTTCTGGTTTTTCCTACTAGCCTTTCCTAAAGGGAAAGAAAAAGGAATACAGAAACTACTAAATCAAATAGAGCATTCTTATTTCTTATTGTTTAGCTAAAATAATGTTTAACTCATCTAAACCGACATCCACTCAAATAAAACTTGATTTCATTTAAAATCGTAACTTTATTTACATACTTTATTTCAACTTACTACAAAAATATATTTTGAACAGTAAAATGTACTATCTAACTGATCTTGTTCTGTAACCTTTCAAGTAAAACTGCCTTAAACACTCATTCAACACGTACCAAATTGAAAGCATATACAAGTAAGATACAAAGCTGTATAGAACATGGTCCCTTTCCTCCAAGAGCAAACAGCCCCATATAAAATTGGGATGAATCAAATAAATGAAACAGAAATGAAGAGAGCTAACTTGGGAAATGAAAGAGTGCTATGACCATGGAGAGAGGAGGCCAAATGGAGACATTACAGATGAAAAGTTAAAGTGGGAGTTGAAGGAAGAAGTTCAAAAGTTCTGGTTTAGGAAACCGTTGATTAAGATCAGAGAAACCAGGGTGCCTGGGTGACTCGGTCAAGCATCCAACTCTTGATTGCAGCTCAGGTCATGATCTCAGGGATGTGAGATCGAGCCCACCACTGGGCTCCACGCTCAGCATGAAGCCTGCTTAAATTCTCTCTCTCCCTCTGCCCCTACCTGCCTTCTCTCACAAAAAAAAAAAAAAAAAATTCAGAGAAACCAAGAGGAAAAACAAGCTTAGGGGAAAAAATGAGATTTGAGATCATGCTTGTCAGCTACCTATAGAACATTCAGAAAGAGCTATTCAGTGGGTAGAGGCCAGAATATATATACTGAGGAGATATCAGATACGCACTTAAGTTAAATCCATAAGAATGAATGACATTTTTTATTAACCTAGGTGGCAGTTACATGTTTTTTTCTATAATTATTCTATTTTTACATACTCTTCTGTATCTTGATCTACTTCACAATAAAAATGAAACTTAAAAAATCAAAAGGAGAAGAATGACATGACTGTATAACATGCATTGTGAGAGAAGTGGTCAAAGAGAGATGCCTGGAAAAAAGCAACATGTTAGCACAGGTCAAAGAAATCCACAGGGCCTTAAGACGGAGATGGAAAGCCAAGGAAGTTTAAGTACCGATGAGGCCATGGTCCAGGAAACCAAGGGAGGCTTTACGAAGGTCAACACTGCCAAATGCTATAGTTTTGTGGCCCTACTAAGAGTTTTCAGCAGACATGGAAGCTAGAAGATAATGGACAGAAGACAGTGAGAGATGAAGAAGAAAAGACAGCAATACTAGTTTGCAAGATGCACTTTGGCAAAAGGAAAGAAAAACAAAGTGGCAGTTAGAGGATCCCTATAGGACTGATAGGAAAGGTTTTGTATTTTTAAAACAGGAGGTTTTTGAGAATATTTGAGAGTACAGAAAAAAATTACAAGCATATGAAACAGAGGGCATATTTAACAGCATCTTGGAAAAGCTCTGAGAAAATTCTACCTCAATCAGAATTTTACCCAAGTAGACTGAAAGGTTATAACATAACTTTCATAAATAAGAATTCTAATAAATTATATAGGACAATCTCCTTAAAGCAAACATACTACTTCTACTAAAAGCAAACTGGAATAATTCTTCTTAGCACTTTGCTCTAACATATTCCCAAGAATATCTTTTTCTGCTTAGCCCATTTAGATGAATTTGATAAAATATAACCAATTCTCCTTACGATAAATATTACTAAATTCCTTAGAGTCAAGGTAGGAAAAAAGAGAAGTCATCAAGCACAGTATGTCAGATTGTTTCAGGAAAAAAAAAAAAGGTATAATAAATTCTCACCAATACAGTAACTTGAGAAAAATTGGGTGGTAAAAAGAAGTGTGTTCAAAGGGCTGATTCTAGTTACAATAATGGAATACCACCATAAATAGAATTTCGAAATCATCAATGAAACTTGACATTTTTAGTACCATTCAGGTATATGGAAATAATTTCTTCAGTTTGATTCAATTCCATCCAATCATGTATCATAAGCAAAGTGTCTAGATTTTAAAACAGTTTCCAAAATTGCCTCCAAAGTAAACAAATGTTTGTCTCCAGTTAACCTGAGTCTAATGCAGAATCTTCTAAGTTACTGTCACCTTAATGGCTTCAAAAATATTTTGGTTGGTTATGGAATTAAAAACAATATGGTACTCAAGGACTAAAAATTAATCCAGTATTCAAGCAACATATGATTATGAATAAGAAATGGTGATAATCTTTAAATAGAAACCGTATACATGTTATTAATATGGACATGCTGATTAGAAGATGGCTAGTCCCTCTCCTACTTCCTTCCCAAGCCTAAAGTTCACAACCTTAGAGTTTGCCAACTTTTTAAAAATCTCTCTTACTAAGACTGTTGGGAGAGCTTTTTCTTTTTCATCTTTGTGTTCCCCCAGGAGATCACTTTACACATACTGAATCACTTCGTAAAAAGCAGATATCCAATGAATCTTATTGTTTGTAAGAATAAATAAAACTACATTTTATCACAACTCTGTATCTTAACACTAAAGATAGATGCATAATGCCATATAAACCCATTTAATTATTTTGAAGGCACACTTGGTACAAGAACAAAGACTGTAACAGTCTAGAACCTCTACTCACCCAAGCCATGAACTGTATTGTAGTCTATGTCTGTCCCATATACATATGCACCAAAATGAGCAGATGCTATCAGAAGGCCACCTGAAAAAAATCACACAGTTATGGTCTGTTAACCAGAAAGTCCCAGACTCTTGTTTCTTCCCCTATTTAATCTGATCCAAAGTCTTACAAACTAGCTGTAGGCAGAGTACCAGAGAGTAATAATAACACTGGTCCTGACCATATTTTGTAGGCCTCAGAATTAAACCTCTAAGCTGTGCTCATTACATTGGTCACAATGTAGGGAATTAATGTATGTACTGGCATCATGACTTTAAACATACTACTTAGGGAAATAACTTTTTTTTTATCAAAATAATGTATATTTAGACATTTTCATCTGATTTTGAGAGGTCTATACAAAGCATCTTGCTCCTTACTTACAAATGAGCATATAAAGCTACTATATAAAAGAGTCAGCAATAAATAAATTCTGACAACTGGGCTCAATTCCCATGGAAGCCTGAGTTTCAAATAATTTAAGAGGGCACAATTAATATGTAAGACATTAATCCCTACAAAAATTAAAATATTAGGACAAGAAATAGTTATTCCTGTAACCAGTGAAGCAATTACCTCTTATTTTAAACTGTAAATATGAATTTCTGAATAACTATTATCAAGCATACGCAAAAATAATAATACAATGACTTTTCTGTTTACTTAGTGCTGTGATTGAAGTAAGAACAGAAGTCCCAATACAGTTTGACTGGATGAAGTAACTTGGTGGCTGTGCCCAGCTCACATACAAAGAAAAGTCCTAATAAATATTTAAAATTTAATAAAACCCTTTAAAATAAAAGGTAATATTTTTAAATTGTTTAAGGAAAAAAAATCACAAAATTATTTTAATAATTGTGCTTTCCATTGAACTTTACTTTTTTTTATTCATCCAAATTAAAATGCTCTTAGTCCTAACAGCTATACCATAGAAAGGTCTGTCAAACTGCCATCAGAAATTTATTCTCAAACTATGCACAGACTCAGACAAGGGAAAATAACTATATATTTTCCCTTATATCCTTTTCAAAGGTAATTTCTAAAATTAAGATGGGTAGTGCCTCCAGAGGGCCAAGATCTATAAATTAATAGTATTCCTTCCATAGCCATTTAAACACAGTCTGGGAACATGCACTTAAATAAATAGACTTTGTTTGTAAAAAATACTGTAACTGACTATTACTACTGGAGTCCATGAAGAAGAGAATGGAGGACTAAAAAAAGTACAGCAGAAACCAAAACCTAAGTTCCCTCATACTAACTACAAGAAGCATTTGTGTGAGAGGGAAGCTAAGTAAGACCCTGTTAGTCTTGTTCTATCAATGGAACCATCCAAATTTAGAAAAAATACTGTATTGTGATGACTTGGAATACTCACAAAATCACTTCACCCAAATTATGAGGAATTACTACAATTCTGCCAATTAAGGCAGATACTCACCTAGAAGAACTAGTTGTCAAAGGGAACAGAAAAGCTTTCCTGTGCTTCCTTAAACAGAACCTTATCCATTTGGTTAGAATGAGTTTTGAGAAGACCCAATTTAGAGTACACTGCTGAAAGGAGATGAATAATCTGTTAGACTACATCTGTTAGTTAACTTTGTCCCCTTTAAGCTTTCAAAGTTTTAAATAAAGTCATTATAAATGAGCTTTTCTGAACTGGTCACTGGGTAGTCGCTGTTAATCATCTAGTTGTTTTCTCAACTAAATTGAAGCATTTTTTGCATTTAGTTATACTCAGTTGGAGTTTCCCTGAAGCTTTCTGGTGGAAGAAGGGGTGATAAAGGAGGGGTGAAGTGGTGAGGGGCAGGTATGTGACTCACCCAATTTCTTATGCTATCAAGTGTACAAATACCACAAACTCAGTGTTCTAATTTCTCCTTACTTAAATAGTAACCACTTTAAGGTCAGGGCACTATCTTACATGCAAAAGGACACAATAAGTAGAATTTATAGAAACTAATTTGTGATTTTCATCATTAGAAATTTAAGTGAAAAGCCTTACAGAAGTGTAGAAATGAGAGACTGGGCTTTGGTTTTGCTAAAAGGAAAGGAGAAAAGGAGGAAAAATGGAATACTACTGTATCTAATTCATCCTTTTTCCAAATGAACTCAGGTAAGTTACACTAGCAGCCTGAGCAAAAGGATACTGTAATAGAAATTTTACCAGATAAACTATGAAACTCAGGAAAAGGAGACTACAAAGAGTTGTGGACAAAAATGGGAAGGAAGCAGAGACTATTCCACAGACCTACAGAGACCAATGATCTCTTTCCTCATTTTCTTTTTTCCTCCCCCACAGTATCCTCCCAGGACCAGTAGTTTCCCAACACCTGGCATCTTTGTCTATCATTCTGCAATGATAAATTTCAAAAGGAGCTGCACTCTTTTCCTTACGCTATGGCTCATCGAAAGGTAGAAGTAGCCAAGGAGTGTATAATGGCCTCCTGGATATAGTCTCAATTACTAAAATAGCTGACTCACTTTAGAGAGGGGAAGAAGAAAAGGAATATCTATGGACCTCTGTCATAAAATCGTATCACAGCCACCTACAGCAACTGGCTGTGTGTCTACTTGTACCAATTATTTTCACTATAAACAAAGAATCAGATGTTTACAATTTTAACCCTCGATTTCCTTGCCTGCTGTCACAATTTGCCAACAGTCGCAAATGATGAGTATCTTGGAAATCAGCCAAAGAAGGGACTAGAAAATGAGTTCATGGCCAAATTGTTCATCATCACTATTCAATATTGGCTATATCTAACATCTTTCACCAAAAAGGCATCTAAGTTCCTAACAAAATAATAATGTTAATCATTACAGTCTACTGAATGTCTACCATGTGTCAGGCAACTTGCTAAGAATTTCATATACATATATTACCTCACTTAATCCTCACAATATATTAGTATTACCCTTTCATCAATGATGGAACTGAGGCCCAGACAAGTTGAGAATGTTGCCCAAAGTGACATAACAACTAACAGATTAAGGACTTAATTTGCTCTTTTCTCTATACCATTTTCTCTCCTTTGGAGTCAGCACCAACTGAAATAAATATACACTTTGCTTACCAATTAGATAAACAAAAGTAAAATTTGTTATTAAATTAAGTAAAGCTGCACACTCAATAAGAGTTGTACACCATTCACAACTCTTGTATATCATAGGCAGGGCTGTACCATTCTAGGAATTCAACATATCATGTTCATCAATCCTTTAGCCATGCTCATATTAGAACAACAGGACTTCCTCACTACTTAGAGCTGGCCCAATGATAGGTATCTTCTCCCTCAGAAAAAAAAATGGAGATAAGCAACTTTTTAAAAAATCTTATTAAGATGAAAAGCAATATATATTCACCAAAATGGAAAGGAAAGTTATGTTTCTACAGCTCATAATGTCATTCTAGACAACAATAGCAGACTGTCTAAAGAAAAAGGAAAGGTATTTAGGCAGGAAAAGATTACATCTCTCCTTTCAGTTTCCCAGAAGCTTTCTACTCTATCCTATAACCTTGAGAAAAACACAGGTCATGAGAAGTCAGTGGATAAAACATTTGGGAAACAAATATACTTCAATTTTGTGCCTTTAAAATGGAAAAGAATTGGATACACTTGACTTTGTTTTTAAATATTAGAAAAGGAAACAAGGAAAAAATACTATCAAAAACATTTGTGAAAAACTATGGCCATGGAGGAGGGCACAGGGTATTTCCCCAATCCTTCAGAAGGTACTACCCATCAGTGAGACAAAAGGCCCAAGAAAAAGGACAAACTATACTTAAAAATTGTGTCTATTTATAATTATATCACCAATCTCAAAACAAAAGCACCAAAAACTAAAGTTCTAAAGCTATGCTTAAACTACAAATTAGAAAAAAATATATTTTAGCAGCAACTTTGCAAAGATCTTCTTACCAATTTTCAATTAATTGTCCTATGTAAACAGTCACAAGACCACGATCTACTACCCACTCTAAGGAGCTGCTCTAAAGCAAATTAGGGGCAGACCTCCTTGCCCCTTACTCACACCGAAGGTAATATTTTGATTGCTGTGGCAGTTAGCATTTCATAATACACCCAACCTCATATACATCAAGGGAAAGAAATTTTACCTATGCTAGGAACTCTATTTTTAGACTTTATAGTCTTGTCTACATGTATGTGTACATATTATGTACATGTATGTATATCAAAGAATTCTTCTCACTTCACAGAAAAAATTTTTAAAGTCCAAGAACAAATTAAGGATTAATAAAAGGTTCAGCATTTGGAAAAAAGAGAAATTATAGATCCATTCCTCACAGCATATAAGAAATCAGAGAGGGAGACAAACCATGAGACTCTGGACTCCAGGAACCAAACTGAGGGTTACAGAAGGGAGGGGGGTGGGGGGATGGGGTAACTGGGTGAGAGGCATTAAGGAGGGCACGTGTGGTGATGAGTCCTGGGTATTATATGCAACAGATGAATCGTTGGAACACTACATCAAAAACTAATGATGTACTATATGCTGGCTAATTGAGCATAATAATAAAAAATAATTAAAAAAAAAACTCCAAACAGACCGAGAGCTAAAGGAAACAAAACTAAAACTATAAATGTACTAGAAGAATAACATAGCTAGATACCTCTGTAACTTAGATGTAGGGAAAACTTTTGCATGGGAAAAAGCAACTGCTTGCAAAGTCAAAAACTAAATGACGGGTGCCTGGGTGGCTCAGTTGGTTAAGCGACTGCCTTCGGCTCAGGTCATGATCCTGGAGTCCCGGGATCGAGTCCCGCATCGGGCTCCCTGCTTGGCAGGGAGTCTGTTTCTCCCTCTGACCCTCTTCCCTCTCGTACTCTCTATCTCTCATTCTCTCTATCTCAAATAAATAAATAAAATCTTTAAAAAAAAAAAAACAAATGGCAAACTGGGAGAAAATATTTGGTTTTTTTGTGTGTGTATATATATATATACACACATATGCATATATGTAATATACACATGTATACATCTTTACATTTACATTAAAAAAAAAAGGAAAAGAGAGGGAGAGCTAATTCCCTAACATACAAAGTACTTCCAAAAATAAATGTCTACATAAAAATGGGCAAAAGACATGAAAAATATTTCCAAAAAAATTATTAAAAAGGCCCTTAAAATATAAAAGGTTGCAACGATGTGGATGGAACTAGAGGGTATTATACTAAACGAAATAAGTCAATCAGAGAAAGACAATTATATGATCTCACTGATATGTGGAATTTAAGAAACAAGGCAAAGGATCACAGGGGAAGAGAAGAAAAAAATGAAACAAGATGAGACAGAGAGGGAGACTCTTAAACCATGAAAGACTCTTAATCATAGGAAACAAACTGAGGGTTGCTTGGCGGGGAGGGGGGTGGGAGTATGGGGTAACTGGGTGATGGACACTGGGGACAGTATGTGTTGTAATGAGCACTGGGTATTACATAAGACTCATGAATCACAGACCTGTTCCCCTGAAATAAATAATATGTTATATGTTAAAAATATATATATAAAAGGTTATTAGACTTCACTTATAAGAGAAATACAAAATAACACTACAGTGAGATAATGTTTTCATCCAACAGACTGGCAACATTTCAAAACCTTGACAATAAATCTGGTGAAGCAAGGTTTAACAATATACCTACATTCTTCAAACAGCAATTCTATTACGAATTTACCCTAGAGCCATATCTCCAACGTTACAAAAGTATATATACAAAAGATTATTCATTGCAGGCATTATTTGTAACTCTAAAATACTGGACACTACCCATGTCCAAGTAAAGGAGACTGAATAAATTGTAGTATATACACCCATGGAATACAACTATAAAAAAGAATGAAGACAATACCTATGAATTGACAGAAAGTGATTTTTCAGGAAAAACTATTAAGTGAGAAAAACAAAGTGGTGTAAGAAAGAAGTAGAAATAAAATGTGCATATATCTGCCTATCACTACAAAAAAACCACAAACAAGAATCAACTAAAAGAGCAGTTGGTTATCGACAAGGGCTGGGGGAAGAAGATGGAAGTGGTATGGAAAGAAGCGATATTTGTCTAAGTATACCTCTTGTGCAGTTGACTTTTGGAAGCAAACTGATCGTCTACATTTTTAAAAATATATCAAAGAGGATGGAAGGAGGTAAAAGTCTAAAACTGAGGGCAAACTGAAAAAAATGAACTCTGAACTGATTTTTAAATGAGGGGGTAAAAGAAGAAAGCACAATATTTGACATATTTGACTTTATTGCCCTTTGGGTAGCGTAGAGAACTGAATACATAGCCTTAAAACATATCCTTTTAACAGGGTTTTTGTATTGTTTTGCTTTTCTTTTGGTGGTAAGTGCAAAGCAATTTTGAAAGTATTTTAAATGTATTATAGGAATGAGCAAAAGAATAAATGTGTAGATGGTTAAAAAAACAGGATTCTCAATGTCGAAGAAGGCACATGTAAAAATGGAATGGGGATAAGCAAGAACAAAATCTGTCAGGATAGACTAGAATTTGTAGTATATATGAAAATTCACAATTTCTACAATATCTGTGTATATCCACATGCACGTGCACACAGTACATATATAGGGATATGTGTACTTGCATACACATTTACATGCATATTGTGCACATACACACATAAATGTCCTAGCTTATCTGCTGAAAGGGTCGAGAAATGAAGATACCTAGCACCCAGATCTTGGTCTCTAATACCATTCCCTACTAAAAGAAACAATGGTTCCTTGGAGAAATGACTGATTCCAGGGTTTGGGCAGGTAAAAGATGAGCCAAACAGTAAGAAAGTACTCAAAAATAAAAGACAGGAACAGGTCACAAAGACAGATCTAGCGCGAAAGGGCTCCACTTGGCAAACGTGGGACAATTTGAGTAACAAATTAGTAATGAATTATAGACCACTAAGGGGGAAAAAGAGGGAATTCACAAGCTTATATTGATAATAAATACATAGGAGAGAAGAAAGGGCTCTTGGTTATAATAGAATGAGTGTCAAGTGGCAATTGTGGAGGGAGTACTATTATTGGAAAATCATCCCTTTGTGACCAAAGTGAAGACTGGTTCAGGCAAGAATCATCAATGAATGCCAAACCTGAGAACTTGACAGGGGTGAGGGGGAATTTAGATGCAGAACAGGATATTTACATGGGTTTTAACATGTCTCCCCACAGACTGCCTATTAACTGCAATGGGGAAAAAATAGCAATCATGCAATGGAAAAATCACCCACCACCTTAACCAGCTGATCAAAATGAGTATTACCAATGAGGGGCAGATAACCATTAGGCAGATGCCCTGAGGAGGACACAAAATCATTGTTGTAGTAGTCCAGCCAGGAACTTATAACCTGAATCTAATCATACGGAAATAAATGACCCAAATGAGGTACATTCTGAATAATAAATAAAGAGAGGAGAGACAGTGTTCTCCAAAAGTGCAAATTTCATAAAAGAAAAAGAAAGACTGTGGACTTGTTCCATATTAAATGAATCAAAGAAACAGCAAGGACAAAATACAATACTTGATGCTAGACTGGAAAGGAAAAAAAGATGGTATAAAGGACATCAGTGGGTCAATTAACAAAAATGTCGTATGAACATTATTGTATTAATAGTACATTTGCTAACATTGAAAACTATACTGTGGTTATATAAGAGAATATCCTCATTCTTCAGATATATATATTGAAGTATTTGAGAGGTAAAGGGACGGGATGGATGCAACCTACATTCAAATGGTAAAGAAAACAAAATTATGTAAATAAACATAAAAAGAAAACAAATGATAAAAGTAAATGAGGCCAAATGTTAACAAGTTTAATCTGAGTCAAGTACATGCAAGTGTTCTCTGTTCTATTTTTATTCTTGTATCTTAACTATAAGTTTGGCATTATTTCCAATAAAAGTTTAAAGAGTTGCAGGAGGCACTGAGGATAAGGAGGGTGGGAAAGAAACAAACAGGTCGAATATCGGGTGTGGGATATATGGAGACACTGGTGGAGTGGGAGAAGAGAGCCTCACTAGTGGATTAATTCAACAACACAGAAAATCATTCCAACGGTTAGAAATCTTTTGACGTTGATACTATTTCTTCCTAATCACATGTGGTCACATTCCTCAAGTCAGTTTATAGTATAACAGCTGGCCGACAGATCCTAAGGCAGAAAGACACAGCTCTAGCATAGTCGTTAAGAGCAGGAGCTCTGGAGTTAGACTGCTTGAGTTTGAATCTCATGAAATTTATACACTGTATAACCTTGGCCAAGTCACATAACCTCTCTCTGTGCCATAATCTCCTCAGGAAGTTTTTTTCTTTTTAGTTCAACAATGTTAGTTATTGTGGCAATGCTGCTTCCCAAGTTTCTGATGGGTAAAGGACAGCTACAGGGAGAAACTCCAACCACAAACATAATTTGTTCCAACACAATGTGAATCACAAATAATTTAGCCAGACACACCTAAATATGAGCGCTCCCTAGGTATGAGTAAGATCCAGCAAAAAATGGGGCAAAGCAGGAAATTGTCTTCATGGAATCGGAGGAGGTAAAGGTGGAATTTTAGGACTTCTACACGAAGTTAATTACAAGGACATCTAATCAGGTGTATACAAACAGACTGCAGCCTCAGCAGCCAGGCTCCAGCCCATTGATAATTAAGTTACTTTCCTTATCTTCACACTTATAAACCTCTACAAACCAAATCAAAGATTAGACATATTACCCATTTTTTTCCATGTAAGTATATGGTTATCAATGTTAAATGAAGAACACTTTTTTTTATCTTGTCACTCAAGTCTTTTTTCCACCCAAGTTTTCCTATTTAAATAAACTGTATAGCTTTACATTTCCACAGTACACGGTATTGCAATGTATGGCATACCCCTCCACCTAGTGGTTTACTTGGGGAAAAAGCCCAAAAATTATGTCATTCTTGAAGTGGCACAAGTGTTGCATACTGGGCTATTACACAAATATGTGGTTGTCTCTTGGCCACTATCTCATGATAATTAAGATTATTCTGTACAAATTTACTAATCTTTTAGCAAAAACATTACTATGACCTTGACTAATATAAACAAGTAACACCTATGCACTAGTTTAACAGTAAATAAAAATACCTGTTCCAACAAATGGATCAAAGACTATATCATTTTCTTTCACTTTTCCATGGTTGGCCATGATAAATGATAAACCAGCATCCATGCTTGTATTTCCAATAAAGTGTCTCTTTTTGACACTGTAAGACTCAATAAGCTCTCTCTGTCCATCTGCAATCTAGATCAGAGATTCTTCAAATTAGTTTAACTGCATAAAACAGATTGAAGATAACCATTCACAATAAAACCACCATATCTTGATAAAAACATCTTTCCACTTACCATTGCTCTAAACTTGTTTCTTTTAAAAAAATGTGATTGAGGTAATTATGGACAAATTCCTTGTATTTTTTTTAGCATGTTGTAATTTATAGTGACTTTTCAAATTAAATTTGAATTGAATTTGAATGCAATAATTCCAGAGGTTGGTGGTGAGTAAACTCTACCCACCTCTTTTTTCTCTTAAAAACAATAATCTGTAACATAAGCCCCAGCTTCCATTACCCTTAGGGAAGTGAGCAGGACTGCTCTGCAATAATTTTATTTCTTTTCAGAATATGAGCTTAGATTCAAGAACTCCACAAATTAGATCCCTCAACTACCACAGCACTCTGCCTTTTCTCCACTTAAAAAGCAATCCAGACTTTCTGACAAGTCTTATGTTATTTTTTCCTGGTACACCACCTCCTAACCTAGGCCCTATTATCTAGCAAGCGTCTTGCACTTCCCAGGAATCTCTGGAAAAACAAACAAAACAAAACACATAACCACGTATTTTTCCACTCATTTGAATTCATACAGTAATTCTGAGTCTTCAGTTGTCTTAGAATTCTACATATAAAGAGTCCTATACAAAGAATTCTACATATAAAGAGTCCTATACAAAGGTCTAACATTACACTTTTTTTAAAGATGTATTTATTTATTTATTTGACAGAGATAGCAAGAGCAGGAACACAAGCAGAGAGAGTGGGAGAGGGAGAAGCAGACTTCCCGCTGAGCAGGGAGCCCGATGTGGGACTCGATCCCAGGACCCTGAGATCATGACCTGAGCCGAAGGCAGACACTTAATGACAGAGCCACCCAGGCTCCCTGACATTAAACTTTTAAAGAAACAATCTGAAACAGGTAAAAAGAACACTTGCTTACCCATCTACCAAAATAAATATTATGTGGATTCTCAGGGATGCAGTTTGGGTCCAAACCATAATCCTCCAAAATAGAGAATATATGCTGTGGCTTCTTTAAATTCACTTTCCCTTCAAATGGCAGAAACGCAAGTGCCTAAAAAATAAAAGTGGTTCTCATGTCCCATTAGAATTTTAAAGGAAAAACAGTGCTTATATAATAATATCTATCTTGTAAGTTTGGTATCAGCATTAAGACAAAACATGAAAATTACTTAGCACACAGTGTGCTACAAAATAAACACTTAACAGAATTGAGAATTATTACATATCAATAGCAGCAGACCACATTATTCTCATTGATTTTTTTCATTTTTGCTAAATTCACTTACATCTATTCGTTTGACTTTTTCTTCTTGTGTCAATGTTTTATTAAATGTGTGAATCTTTATTTTATATGTAGAATCTGAATGCAGAAATGGAACCTAAAATAAAAGCAAATAAATTCTTTTAAGTTTCGTAATTCTACAGTATCTGTAGATATACCTATAAAAAACACATTTCACTACGCACCATCTTCTCCACAGGGTAGTTTTTGAGAGAATTATACAGCTCCTCTGGAGATTTTCCATGACCCCATAGTTCAAATATGGACCTAGAAAATAAATGATTAGTACTAACCTCAGTAACAAAATCAGTTCATGCAGTAATATGTAACAATTACTTCCCTAGTTCTTTTATCTTTTTTTTCCTTTCTAGTTCTTTATTCTTATTCCACTTATACAATTATTGCCTATATTTTCTGCTATAAATGAGAAATGTGTCCTAAAAATAAACATAAGTCCAAATCACAGAGAAGTTTAACTTTACACAGAAGGAAATTTAACATGTCAAGATTTTTCCAAGTTTTCATTATTATATTTTTATACTAGAATACAAATGATGCAGTAACATCATTTATTTTAGTAAAATGGGTGACAAGCTGCCACAAATCCAATTTTTCCAGTGTCTTCTCCATAAAACAAAAATGACCAGTTAAAAATGTTACAATTAATATTTAGCTATTACTTACTAACATTTAGTAACTGTTACTTTTCTAACCACTACAAAAAGAAAATTCTTACTATAAAAAAATCCTCAAGCTTCCACCAATTTCAAGGAACATTTAAACAATTACAAGAAAATTTCATTACAAACAAGAATTCATTATAATGGAACTCAAATCTACATAGTAGCATAGTTTTGTGCATCTAAATTCAAACTACTTTATAAATGTCATTAATGCTTCCATCAGGATTGAGAATATTATCCTCTGAAAACAAACTCTTCCTTTCCTTTCTACCGAATTTATTGAAAGAAGGCCTCTATAGTAATCCTACTCTTATTTCGCCATCACTAAAGGGGTGACCTCAGCTATACAAATGTACAAAGAGTAAAAAGCAACAAACACAATTATTCAAAATAGATGTCCCCAAATTCCATGTATTCATGATTTGTTCTTAATGTTTAGAAATTATAATAAGTTTGATCAATTCATTTATTCAACAAATATTTATTAAGTATTACTGTATACCAGAAATTATTTTAGGCAGTAAGATACAACAGAACAAAGCTCACTGCCTTCATGAAACCTAAGGGAGAAGATTCCTGGAAGCTTAAGCTGAGGAAAAGCATATATAACTCAACCTCTGGAAAAGGAAAACCTTAAAAAAACAAAAATAATAAAAGCTAACACTTTATATAACCAAAGTACAAGGGACTATTCTAAGCCATTTAATATGGATTCATAATTGTTCTTCATAACAGCCCTATGAGGTAGCTTCCAGTATCATCACCCATTGAACCAATGAGGAAACTGAAGCACAATGAGATAAAATGACTCTTTCGGGTCATATAGCAATTAATGAAGCTAGGATTCCAATCCATCAGACTCCAAACTAAACACATGACTACATGCACTATAATACACTGCTTCTCAAAAATTAAAAAAAAAAAAAAAGAAAAAAGAAAAAAGAAAAAAGAAATCCCAGGCCATTCAGGGAAAGGCAGTTTAATGGATCATAATCATCCCTAACGAACTATTATATAGTATAACATAGGAACTAATGCTTGTAATGATAACCTAGAATCAACAAAATATGACTCCATATCCTCTTTTCCAGAAATTTATATATTAATAAATTTATATTTTAAATAGTCAAAATAAAGATTAGGCATACAACATCAAAAACTTCAGCTATAATTGGAACATTAATTTATAATAATATCTTTTATGATTTAGATTTTCAGAGTAAAGTTCTCATATATATGACTGAACTATTATGATCCATAATTTAGAGATTATAAAGCTTACATAGGCTGTCACATTTCTCATAGGTGCTATATAAATAAGCCATGGATACCCACTTATTAATATAAAATCAACAATAATCTCAAATATTTTAATGATTATGGAAGTAATAATGAAATTTTTCTGACAAAAATTCTTTAAGAAACTATCCTTTGAGGGAAGGAGGAGAATGGAATTGGGAAAGGTGCACAGAGTCAACGGTTTCTGTAAACCACTTTTTTTTTTTTTAAAGACAGCTGTGGCAAGTATCTCAAAATGTTGAGATCTAACAAGGTAGATACCTAGGGGTTTATTATATTTTTCACTCTTTTTGTGGTATGCTCAAGATATTCCATTTTAAAGAGAAATCAACAAAACAAAATTAACTTTCAATCCCTAGTCTACCACAAAAAAAATTTTAAATTTAAGTTACTTTTCAATCCATGCTTATAATAGTCTATTTTATTTCCAGAACAATTAATGCTACAATTAGGACTGGGAATTTCTTCATTTGAAAATGAATTCCTCCTTTGCTTTCTATGAAATTTATAGACAGAGGACCTCTACAGTAATACCACCCTTACTTAGCTATCACTGAAGGTATACCCAACCTAAGCTATTCAAAATATACAGAAAATAAAAAGTAGTCAAGGAAATTATATAATATTATACAATCATTACATAATTATTAATTATACCATTAAGCAAATGTAGGAAAAGATATTAGCTTTGAAGGAAGTGTACAAGTTCTTGGTCCTCAAATAGCTATTTTAAACCTAATAAGCCTTATCTGAAATCAAACAACTCTTACTTAGAGCCATAAATTTTAATATACTAATCAAAAGTAATGATTATTCAAAAGATTTTTTTTTAGTTATATTTCTGTCTGATAGTCATTTTTGCTGAATAGTAAGACCCATTAGCAAGTTTCAACTTAAAAGATTAGAAAGGAAGGAGGGAAAGAAGGAGGAAATGAAAAAAAGATAAGATACCAATGATAAAATCTAGAAAACAGGTAGGATAAAGTATGAACAGCATCATTATAGTAATCCACACAAGATATGATAATCAGGACTTCGTTCTCTAACAAAACAGCAAAACATATTTCATGGCAGTCCTCACTTTTTGTCATTTCACACTTATCTGCTCATCCAACTAAAGCCATCTATAAAAACATCTTTAGATTTTCAATACTTTGGTTATAATTAAATGTGGCATTTATCCTATGTAAAAACAGCATTTACATCTTATACCATAATCCTGCTTAATATAGAAGTTTAAAAAAATTACCCCACAAGAAGTGTTTATGCATTTCACCACTAAGATTCCCTCACCCTGTTTCAGCAGCGAACTCCCTGTTCTACCACCACCACCCAGTGGCAAATTCATGTATCTGCAAGCTAAAGTGAGCTCCCCTCAACAACTAAGCCCTTCTAATTCTCCGCCAATATAGCAAGGACAGAGTAGTATGAGAAGTACAGTATATAATCTACAGGAAAACATTGTAAGTTTCTCTTACTTGGCACACACTGTTCGTTTCATTAAGTTTCTGGCAATATCTTCAGAGGGAATGCTAAGAATCCAAAAAGGAGACTGAAAAAAATAACAATACACAACTTGTAACTGGTTTATACAGCCTCATTTGCTTCTATTCAAGAAGTCAGTAAGAAGAGATTCCTATTTGTTACTTTTATGTAAGAATACCTGATCTGACTCTAACCAAAATAAAAACTGCTCCAATAGTAAAAAAAAAACAAATTATTTTAATAGGTAACCTGTTAGGATAATAGAGTACAACATCAGAACATGTTTATAAATGACCATAAATGCAAATATCAGCAAATATAAGGTTAATCTTAAGATTAATTTTGTAGGGCGCCTGGGTGGCTCAGTCGTTAAGCGTCTGCCTTTGGCTCAGGTCATGATCCCAGGGTCCTGGGATTGAGCCCCACATCGGGCTCCCTGCTCCATGGGAAGCCTGCTTCTCCCTCTCCCACTCCCCCTGCTTGTGTTCCCTCTCTCACTGTAACTCTCTGTCAAATAAATAAATAAAATCTTAAAAAAAAAAGATTAATTTTGTATTTACTGTCTTATGTATTTTGACCAAAATAATTAATGCATATTTTACCCCAAAGTATAATTTCAGAATTTTTTATTGATCACTCCTGACAATACAGCTATTTTAACTTCTAAGTAACGTATTTCTTTGAATGATCCCTCTTTTTTTAGGTAGTTGTGGCCACCTAAGGGTTAGAAAAGGAACTCTTTGAAATAACTATGATGGAAAATAATAGGGTATATTATATTATCATTAGTTTTTATTATTTTATCTAAGGAAAAAGTTTCAGGTGCATCAGAGGTGTTTACCAATCCTCTGTCTCAACCATCAAGATTGCAGGCACTTTTTTACAAATTTATTTTATCTTATCTTATTTTGAGAGAGAGAGCATGCAGAGGTATGCATGGGTGTGGGAGGGTGGGGGTAGAGAGAGAGAGAGACTTAAGCAAGCTCCACAGTGAGTGCAGAACCAGACTTGGGGCTCAATCTGCCGACCCTGAGATCATGACCTGAGCAGAAATCAAGAGTTGGTCACTTAACTGACTAAGCCACCCAGGCACCCTGATTACAGGCACTTTTCGTCTCCACCCAGATAACTCCTTGCCGGAATACAGAAAAACAAAACAGAACCCTGACCTCAGTTCATCATTCTCACCCAATTATATCTATACTCTCCCTCTTTTTCTCCTCCCTCAGTACATGAAAGTCAATTAGGAGTCCAAGTCCAACCTTAGCAGACTTGTTTCAACTAAGTTCTCTCATCTTCTGGAAGAAATCCTCCCTGTGAGTCTTTCTTCTTCCATTATTTACACTACTCTATAGAAAATTTCAAAATAATCCAAACAGAAAAAAATGGTTATCTCAGTATTATTTTTTTTTAGAAAAATTTAAAAGCAATCTGAAGGGAGTGAAATCATTAGATAAATAATGATAGAACTAATCAACAGAAAATATTATACAACCCTGTAGTGATGAAGGCTATGTAGCAACATGTTGCCTATATTAATATTATCAAGTGAAAAAGAGACTGAAGAAGTTCATAAGTAGTATTAGAACTAAAGGGAAAAAAAAGCATATGAAAAAAGATTGGATGGCAGTACCCTCAAATTATAAGTCACATGAAGGAAGAATTATGAATGACTTTTTCTATTTCCCGAACTTCTCTAATACACTGATAAACTATCAAATACAAAATACAAAGCTCATAAATTCACAATCTTACACATCTGCAATTTCAAATGTTTAAATAATTCCCAATATGTCTGCAATTCCACTAAATTCTAAATTTTAATTCTAATCATACCTCATCAACAGAAAACAGCCCTTTTTTTCAATTAAGGGACAGATACCAATTGTGGTACAAGTATTGAGTTAAAAATTAAAACTATACACTAAATGAATACTGGAAATAAACTTAAATGATGTTCCAAAACCACAACTTTTTTCCAAAAATAACCTTTTTATTCAATTGCCCCTAGAAACAGAAACAAGTAACCACACAAATATATATTTGAGATTTGCAGTTTTTCTCTTCCCGAAGATTCTACTTATAAATATACTACACATAGTCTAATGAAAAATATAAATTCAACTTACCTTTCCATAAGTTTCCTGACTACTGATGAACTGACCTCCAAAAAGTGAAAGCAAAGACTTTATTTCCTACATTGAAAATATAATAGAAAGAACACATTTTAACACATGGAACTCAAAGTCTACTAACAGATACAGGTATAATAAGATTTTTTTAAGAGTGGGCAAGTAACCTACCTGAGGCATTTAAATTTCAACACCAGACAAATTACAACTCTAGGTTCTGAAAAAATTTTAGTCACAACCACAGTTAAGTAATTTCTGAGAAATTTTACACAAGAAGGTTGCCAAAAGACTTGCTCAGAAAATGCCCTGATTTTGGAGAAAAATGGATGACAAAAACTATAGATTAGTAAATCTGACAACTGATCAATAAAAATAAAATGAATTATTAAACAGATAAGTTGAGGATGTTTAGACAAGAAATAAGGATTAACCAGGAAGCATCACTGTGGATTTATTAAACAGAAGTTATACTAAGTTAGCCTCTTTCTGGATGAAGTTACAGAACTAGAAAGAGAACACAATAGCTACTTTAAAAACATCAGGAATGCAAAGTTGAAATCTGTTCAGATAACATTATATTCTATGAAGCAATCACTTTGTATAGATAAATACAAGATGACGATACAAATTTTATAATATATACTGTTAACAAATTCTGTCTCCTCAAATAACATAAAGCAGGTAGAATCCCACTCCTCTCTGTAGGTCTTATGGAGGAGGTAAACCAATCAGAGATAGGTACCCTCTGCTGGGTGCCTACAATCCCCTTTCATCCCAACTAGGAGAACAACAACAAATCTTTTTTTTTTAAAACCTTGGATTTACAAGGGGCTAAATTCAGTTGAATTATATGGACAGACCAAAAACTTGCACAGTCTATCAGTAAATACTGATGGTAACTGAAAAGGTCACGTGATCTGGGGCACGCCTCATGCGTTAATTCACGTGAGCTTTTCAGTTCTTTTAGCCACTCAATTTTTCATCCATTTAGTTTGTTTCAGAGCTAGCAATAAAACCCAGGTGTCTGAACTCTAGTACAATAAGGCAGGCGCCAACTAAAACTGGCCCTGATTAACTCTACAAAGATAAAACAGGACCACATTATATTTCTAATCTCTCATTTTAAATCATAAAGGCAGCTACTCATTACAGTTTTCCTGCTTAGCAGTTCTAAAACAGTAGATGGACTCAAAAGTGTAGACTGTCCTCTTGATTGCCTTCCCCAAAGGGATCCTCTCACTCAATACTTAACTAAGAAACTAATATATACAAGGCAGTGAGCTATGTAAAGATAAATACATATTTATCTTCCGGGAGCTTATGGTCTAATAGAACAAAACATTCAACCTAGTAACTGAGATGTGAGCTGTAAAACAGTGAGTGCTCTTAAAGAAGTAAAAGCAAAAAGGTATTATATTAAAGTTCAAGGGAGAAAAGATTACCTTAGTTTCAGAAGAAAAGTTTTCATGGAAACTGACTTAAGACCTGGAATACAGAGAGAATCTGCATAGATGAAAGAGGACTTCCACTTCTAGTGATGGCAAACTATGTAATGCAGATTGAGCCTTCTGCTGAGAACTAGAAAAACCTGGCATCTGCTTGAACGCTTGGAGCAATTACAAGAATTACCAAACCAAACTTCAGGAGAAGCCAGAAATTGCAAGGTGCAGCCACCTGCTTCCCAGGGTATTTACCGATTCCAAAAGCATCTGTGAGGGTGGATGGTCCTTTTGACAGCTTAATGGAGCTAGAGGAACAAAAAGAATATTGGGCCATCCATGGAAAAGAAAGATGGCCTGATAAACCACCCAGTTTGGACTGGGATTCCCCAAAAGCTACATACCAGAGGAACATGTATGAATCAGAACAGAAACAAAACTTAATACCTGGAAATGAGTTCAAGTCATCCTAGATCATTAATGTTCCTACTTCAAGAGGATTTACATCACCCGAGGCCTCATGTTATTTCTTCGAATAACTTTCCAAATATATCTAGTGTGGTTTAAAAAATAAGCCAGCACACATAGGAAAAAGAACCAAGAGAAACAATACACAAAAGCAACAGGCCCACAGGACTTCTTTTATCATATTTAATATGTGTGCTTTCTACAGTTTGTCATACTTATGCTTTCTATATTGAAGGGAATAAAAGACATAATTAAGAATTTTGGCAAAGACTAAAAACCCATTAAAAAGGAAATTGCAGAGTTGAAAAAGAATCAAGTAAAAAATTAACCTAAAATAAATGTGCAGGTAAATCTCAATGAATACTATGTAAAATCAATAGAATGAAGACTGGAATAGGGAAAACCCAACTAGACAGAAGGCAGCACAGGCCAAAGCATGAAAACTGAGGGCGTCATTCAGGGAATGACGGGGATTCTCTTGACTGCACTGAGGTGGGAGGTGGGAGGAGACAGAGAAAAGAACCATGCAATGGTGGGCTAACGCCAGACTAAGAAGTTTCAGCCTCGGGACAATGAGGGTGTAAAAGAGAACTGAGCTTTTTGGAAGATTAAACTGGCACCAGGGTAAGACACTAAGAATAATTTAAGAAGAAGAAAGAAGTAAAATGTCCAAGTATTAGGGATGTTATTCTGAAGACTGCAGTCTAGCCACTCCATTCTCACCGCACTGCCGGACTAGAGGCCCACACCCTCCTTGGCCTCTATTTCCACTCCAGTATCCTTTCTCTGGTACTCCAGAATTCTCCCTCTAAAACACAAATGATTACTAGTCACCCACTGGTTTAAAAAAAATGGTCACTTCCTGACTTAAAAAGAGTCAATAGCTCCCCATTAAATCTAAAATAAAATCCAAATTCCTTGCAATGGTTTCAAAACATTTCAAACTCTGGATCCTACCCACCTCTCTAGCCCCACTGCCCATTACTTCATCCTCACTCCCCACACATCCCACACCCCAAACCACCATAATCAACTCCCTCCATGCCTTTACACTTGCTTTTGTTTCTCACTGAAGTGGGCTTTCCAGTCCTCTTTACACACAAAACAGCTCTTTATCAAGTAAGATCTATTAAAATATTACTTCCTCCTTGACACTCTATGCCCTTACACCCCTATCTTGACAATGCACCTGCTCAGCAAAACATTAACCCTGAATCAACGCCACAGTCTTCCTTCATAACTCCTAAGGCCAGTGAATTGCACACAACTAAAGAAAATCGGAAAATCTCAGCACAATTACAAATACATGATCATCACCCTCAGCTGGATTTCCAGCATTGCTCTAAAACCTGTGTTCTCAATTTTTAACTTGTCAGCTCCCTCTTTTGCTCTCAATGACTATTTCAAATTTAACTGTTTTTCCCAATTTCTCCACTCAACTGCTTGGTCCCTGATCTCTCAAAAAACAACCTTGACTCATTCATAACCTAGAAAACGGACCCTCGGGCAGCTACCCCATACCCAGCCGAACTCTCCTTTGCCCACTCTCCCCTTCTAGTGAAAGGCCAACACCTCCCACCGTGACCTTATATCCATTTTCCCCTTCTCTTCAGCCTGTAAACTTTGCCTGACCCTAGGCCTCCCTCAAACTGTTAACCAATCTCTTACTTTCCCTTCTTATGCTCTAGTTAAGAGCAGTCTATCTCCCCTTCCTCATTTTCCAGTGACCACTAAATCAAGCAATCTAGCTTCCCACCCCACTCCAAAACTCTAAACAGTTATAGCAAAATTCCTAAAACTTTACCCTCCTGATTTCTGTGCCCCCAAAGTCTTTCTATTCTGACACTTGCCAATCCTCATTACCTCCTCTTTTCTCACTTCCCCCCAGTGTCAATGCTTCCAAGCTCCTGTATTTGGCCCACCACTCTTTCGACACTATGCTTTCTCTGAATAATTTCACTTTCTCTCCTAGTGTTCAAATGCAGAAGCTTCCAAAACATTTATTACCAGTCCAGACCACTCTATCCTACCCCATGCATACTCCGATATTCACTGCCCCCCCAACCCCAGTCATCTCCACTTGATATTACAAACATATCAAATTCGTAATAACCAAAATTTAAATCTTTCATCTGCCTGTGCTCTACATTTTAAATGCAGATGCTCTTATATGCACCCCAGGAGCCATCTTTGACTGGCCCCTGTTCCCCCCATATTCAGTCATCAAGTCCTGATGATTTCATCGCCTAAATATTTTCCCAGTCTATCCCATTCTTTTACCCCTGCCCTAATTCAGGCCTTCTTAATCTACTAACAGGACTATTCCAACAGGCTCCTAACTGGCCTCTGATTCCAGACTTATTCCTCTCAAATCTATCCTCATTATCACTGCCAAAGTGATTTTTAAGGAAAAATCTTCTTTGCTTAAAACTCTTTCAGCAAATTTCCCTTACAAGCTAAGTAAATGTTCTCTTCCCTTCCAGAGGATTCAAGGCTTTGCATTTTCTGGCCCCTATCTACCTCTCCTGCTCTCTTCTTGTCACTCAGCTACATATTTCATAATCCAGTAATACTGAATTATAATTCTAATTTATTTATATCCTTGGCCTGGCTAACTCCTACTCATACTTTAGCTACTGTTCAAGTGTCATATCCTCATGCAAGCGATCTTAAAGGCCAACATCCCTCACCCCCTCAGGTGGATTAGATTCCCCTTCTATGCTCTCCTTTTTCCCTACGCATCTACCATTGCACTTACAAATGTTATTTCTTAATGTTTATACATCTGCTCGGACCTTAGCCTAAACAGTAAGCTCCTTGAAGACAGAAACAGTCTTTGCCATCTCCATACCCCCAGCGTCCAGCACATGCAATTACAAGTACTCTGAAAATGTTTCTGGAATGAATGAAACACTTTTCCCAACTTCTCCATCATCTAACCCTTGCCACCTACCACCACCACCAGCAATCCCACCCTCCTCCATGGAGTTTGACCTGCATATTTGCCACTTAAAACACGGCAGTGAGCATTTCTGTTGGCTGTCTCTATTCTCCGCTAGACAAGAGTTCCTGGAGAGAGAGGACGGGTCATATTCACCTGCCTAACTCCAATACCTGATGCATGGGCAGAAGAAGGAATGAAAATGCTTGGCAAGTCTGTGAGAGTCTTTCTCGGACTTTTCTCTCACACACCCTCGGCCGAGCTCGGATCCTTCCCAGGGACCGAGGGACTGGGGACGCGTGATATCCCTGACAAGCACACACACCCTCAGCTGAAGCTGAGAAGATCTCCGCCGCCCGCACACCAGCCCCCACCGTGCCGTCCTCTCCCGTCAAAAAGTTGTGGAGGGCAGTGCGGGCTCACCGGTAGGCGGAACTCCAGATGCTCTTGCGCCATGAGCAGCAGATACCTATTCAGAGAACACGACAGCGCCATTGCAGCCGCCTACGGTGCGCCTGCGCGACGCGCGCAGTTCTCCACCTCTTCTCCCCCGTCCCGCACACAGCCTTTTCCGCTGAGGCGGAGCCTGAACGGCCGGAAGCGGAAGCTGGGCAAGGCGGGTGCTGTTCCGGGTTCCTCACACGGATACGTGGAGCCCGGACGCTGCTGGAGGGGCAACGCCCGCAGCGAGGCACTTTCTGGTTGAAATGCGGAAGTACGAGTAGCTGGTGTGAGGGGGCTGTGTTGTGTTCTGCAGCAGGTTGCGATAAAACAAGTTCCCATCGATCCTCCCACCAGGAACGTACTTCCAACTTTCTCTAAGAACGCTTCAAATCCTAGTTCTTCCAAAACTGGACTGGAATTTTACCTTTTCCGTGCAGACTTCTCTAGCCACTCCAAGCTTGGAGGATCTGGCCCACTCATCTAATATTTATTATACTTTTTGTATTTTTGCAATACCTTTTCAAGGATACACACCTTCTGAGCCAATTAGAATAAGATTTTTTAAATTTTTATTGTTATGTTAATCACCATACATTACATCATTAGTTTTTGATGTAGAATAAGCTCTTGACCTAGATCATCTCTTACGGTTCATTCTATACCTCATAGAAAACACAATGTCGTCCTCAATAATTTACTCAGTTATTGGGAGGTTGTGATTTTAGACTTACAGGCCCGGTCCACAGCTAACGCTATATTAAAATAATGATGGAAATTGCTTCTAACTGTTCACGCTGGCACAGATTTCACAGCACATAAAATAAGTAGCATATCATAAATTCTAAAAATTTGCATAGTCTATGTATATACATTATTGCTTTTGCCTTATTGAGAGCAATTTATTTTGCATCCCACCATAATATTGCACAAAGTACAAGAGTACCACATATTCCAAGCACCATGTGCTGGGAACATACTCCATACTCCATAGCCATGATTAAGAACATAAGCTGTGATGTCAATCTTAGGTTCAAATCTCAATTCCCCTATTTACAATCTATGCGCTCTTAAGCAAATTTCTTAGCCTCCGTTAACGGCAGTTTTATCTAAAATGGAGTAATACTGCCTCCCTCAAGGGATTGTTAGGATTAAGTGGAATAATGTACATAAAGTGTTTAATATAACATCTGGCATATTGTATGGGGCGAATAAATGGAATTTAAGGAGACTTCTCTTTAAAAAAAAAAAAGAAAATTTCCAAGCAATCTGTCTTTGTTAGGAAAACATCTTGGTAAGTCCACTTAAGATAAGCAATAAAGTGAGTCTCTGAGGAGCACAGATGTCTCTTGGCCTCAAGCCTACAAAAGGGATAAAAGTATGAAACATGAGAAGAGAGGTCAAGGTGGGACAGAGAACCAATGAAATATTAGGGGAATGATGTGCAGTGCTTGATATGCCCCATCCCCAAAGCTTGTCAGAATTATCAAACATGAAATTTTAATAGGGTAACTTTATAGGGGATATCATAGAGGTGCTGATTTTCATGCCTGGATTAATAGGATGCTGTGCAAAGATATCAAATGAGAATACATGGCCTAGGAGAACCCAAATTCAAGGTTCACTGATTTTTCACATGAGTGTCCTTAGCTTCCTTAAAGCTAAGGTTCATGACTAAATGCCCACTAATTCTCCACTCCAGAAATGAGCAGGAGGTCACGTACATCAAGAATCTCAAATTGTTGGTTACATGGTCTGGGGAAGTAGAAATTAACCCTCACAGGCCAGGCCATTAGGGTTAGTATGGAACTACTTGTGAGATCAATTAAACTGCCTTTGAAGAAGTCACACCAGAGCTGTTCCCTGTTTTTGAGCTTACTAAAGTCCTTAAGGAACAGCAAGAGAGTATGGGCTTTGAAAGTTGGTATTTAAACTAACATCTAGAGACTCACAATTGTAACTTTTTTTTTTTTTAATTTGTACTGGAAGGGGCAAGAAAGTTCATAGTCCATCTTCTGGGAACTGATCCAAAGCTTCATCCATGCTTCATCTACCAGGGCAGACTTCTTAGAAACCTGGCTCCTCCTGTGAGATTACTATTATGTAAGCATTTGGGTCTCTGGTCTAGCCTGACGATGACTGAAAACCAGAATCATTCCTAGATAGTGAGGACCCGAAATTAGGAGAATCTTGAGTTCTGGTTATAACAGGCCCTTATACTGTCGAGAGTATTAGGGCAGAGTCAGTGAAGAAAAGAAATGAATAGAGAGTTAACAGATCCCAGCAGCAGAAGTCATGTGTAACGTTAAAACTGTCTATGATCTGTCTGAGGCTGAGCATCTAACATTTGAAAAGGGGTTGGGTATCACAGAGAGCCATAGACATTTGTGCACCAAGTAGGAAACTCCTCGGGGTATGTATTAAGACTAGAAGATTTTTTTTTAAGATTTTATTTGCTAGAGAGAGAGCACGCACAAGCAGGGGGAGTGGCAGGCAGAGGGAGAAGCAGGCTCCCTGCTGAGCAAGGAGCCCAATGTGGACTCAATCCCAGGACCCTGGGATCAGGATGTGAGCTGAAGGCAGAAGCTTAACTGACTGAGCCACCCAGGTGTCCCAAGACTAGAAGATTTTTGCAATGAGTGAAAAACAAGGGCTTTTGAACAGTTTGGAGAATAAAGTTTTATTGGAACAAGTTATATAACAACTATGGGGACTTCACTATGGTAAGCATTCTTGACCAACTTCTAATTTCATGAAATGCCAGAAGGGTCTCCAGTATCCTCAATCTAAATGAAGATAATACAGGAAGAGGAGAAGAGAGAACACGGGGTGCTCTCAGGAAACAAAATTGAACAAGTTAGGACAAGGCACCAGTTCAAACTTAAGCAGCTGCAGTTGATTTAAATATGACTCAAGATCTCCTGAAGTGGAAAAAAGAAGAGCTTGTCCTCTGGTCAAAAAATCCCCCAGGGCGCCTGGGTGGCTCAGATGGTTAAGCGGCCTTCGGCTCGGGTCATGATCCCAGGGTTCTCAGATCGAGTCCCGCATCGGGGCTCCCTGCTCAGTGCAGAGCCTCCTTCTCCCTCTCCCTCTGCCATTCCCTCTGCTTGTGCTCTTCTGTCTATCTCTCTGTCAAATGAATAAATAAGATCTTGAAAAAAAAAATTCCCTCCAAACAAACCTGAAATCCTAGTTGTAAACTAGACCTACTAATTTGCTACCTGTGAAGTAGGTTCTGTGCATAGAAAAAAATGTGAAGGAAAATGGGCTAGAGATTCAGCCTTCTGTCCTGGCCATCCTTAAACTCTAATGCTGACAAAATTCAAATAATCAAAAGCCATACATTTCCAGACAGAAGTAAGATGGCAGCCTGATTGAGCTAGCCTAGAGAACAACTCTCACCATATCTTAGCAACTGGCTGAAATAGAAACAGTTTTCCAAAAGGAGCCTAACCTAGGGCCTACCAAAATTAGGGATGCCTTCCTTCCTTGGGCTGGTACTTAATTTAATTCTTTTGTTTGCAATGAGATCGAGATCATAAGATACCAAAAAAATCTTTCACTCTACTTTTATTCCACTCCAAATACAAGGCCAAGCAAGACCTGGATATTATCCACACTGCTCCAGGCTTCAGCTTTGTAGCTTATGTGGCTTTGCGCATTTTTGAATGGGACCCCATTTATTACTTCTCTTGGGCAGAACTCGTGAAGCAGAGGTGATGTAAGTTCACAGTGCATTTGCCACATTTGAACCAGATCTTTTGTCCTTCCTCCTTCCCTACTTCCCACCTTCCTACTCTCCCTTTCTTCTTTCCTTCCTAAAATGTAAGTAAACATGACTTCTAAACAAAGGAAGGCTTTTGGCAATATGCAAGTATTAATAGTCCCAAAGTAAGTGTGCAACTTACCTTCTAGGAAGGGACCCACAGATTCTTATTTAAGCATAATTCCCAGTAATCACCATCTCTTGATCTTATTTGCTTCCCATGAGAGGAAAAATTATTACATATAAAATAAATGGTCTCAAATCCCATAAAAGGCATATTCCTCAGAACTACTTTAACGGGCCATAGGAGGAGTTTTACTCAATCCTACAGGGCACAGATTCTTAAAACTTGGCTGCACGTTGAAATCACCTGAGGAATTTTTATAAATTCGAGGCCTAGAATCTATCCCCGGGGAATTGAATTTAATTTGGGGTGTGGCCTAAACATATTTTTAAAAATATTTCAGTTGTTAATTTGATGGCAGCTATCAGCAACATCATCACCTGGGAACCACTTAGAAATGCAAAGTCCTACCTACCCCCAAACCTGCTGAATCAGAAACTCAGGGTGGGATCCAGCAGTCTGTTTTAAACAGGCCCACCAGGTGGTTCTGATGCACACTGAGGTTTGAGAATCGTTGCCTGGGAGAGAGGGGTATGGATAGATAGACTTTGAGTACCAATACCACAGATAAATAGCATGTTTACCTTCCTCTTACCCATGCTTGGAGAGAGAATTTATATGATAAACTGGCAAAATGCTGAAAATATGTTTCTCAGCAGAAGGTATAACAAGAAGAAAATATTCCTCTCTTACCAGCTAGATTGAGAATCTCAAGAAAATCTCCTTAGCTGAGAAAATATCTAGAACAGCCTACTTAAGTTAGGTGATTTCCTATGGGCCATGCATGTTGGCTAGAAAAAAGGCTTTACAGAGAATTTTAAAAATTCTAATGCAAAAAGAAGAGAAATATGTTATAAAGGCAAAGGGAGAAGAAGTAGAGGAAAAAAGAGAGTCAGCAAGATGGCAGGAGCTAGATGCTATTTTACCATTGCCCAGCAAGTTTGGTTATTAAATGCTTGAGATGCTTGGTGTGTTTGAATTCTTCTGAAACTCAAAGAAGTTTTACACCTAAGTTATAGTGGTCATGCCTACTGCCATGAAGAACATAAAATCAGGGAGATTCAGCTGATGTTTAGGTTATACTCCTGATTTTTAGATTGAAAGTAGTTGGAATTAGGGTTATCATGGTGTTTAATTAGATTTTGGTTTGTTATGGTAACATTTTAAGGGACTCAGAAATTAAAATAAAATCTTTATTGATCACTAATGTAAATCAGTCACTGAACTAAGGCAATGGGGATACAAGATAAAAAATTAGATCCCCCAGCTCATAAAAAAGGTCAAAATCCCGTGGTAAGAGATATCCCCCTTTTTCCCAGTCAGACTGTGTAAGGTCTATGCTAGGAAAATAAAATCTCACAGACTAGAGCTAAAGAAACAATATTGCTGTGGTTGTGGATGGGAGTATCAGGGAAGACTTCGAAGAGGAGATAACATTTTAACCCAGCTTTTAAAAATGAACAGATTTCCAAAGCTGTGCTCAGTTTATTTGGAATAGAAAAAATGGTTGGCATAATGGGATACAAGTGCAGGTGAGTAATTTTGAGGGAAAACAGTGAGGTTTTCACAAGCAAGAAAATTACATAACCAGATCATAATTTAGAAAATATTCTGATGGATGCTGTGCTAGAAGGAAGCAACTGGAAAAATGGAGCCTACTCAAGTGATTCTAGCAATGTTCAAAGCAAGAGAAGAGGAGTGTCCAAAAAGGCAGAGAGACACTGGGCACTGAGAGGAACGAACTGATTTTTGTTTCAGGCCCCTCATGTCTGAGGGCAAATTGTTTGGCAACTGTGGGCTAAGAGAACATTCAGGCATACATGTTCTGCATATTGAATGTACAAATGTGTTGAGAATAGCCTGGAGGGTAGACACAGACAAAAGCAGAGATAGTGTGAAGGCCAACTGCAATAATCTAAACAAGAGACGAGGAGAATTTGGCCAAGAAGACAGAAGTACAAGTGGGGAGAAGTGGTCAAATCCTGAATATATTTTGAGAATACTGCTGATAAGGTTTGCTAAGGTGTCAGATATGAAGTATGAGAGACAGGAGTCAAGGATGACTACAAGATTTTTGGCCTGAGCAACTGAAAGATTGCTGTTGCCATTAACAAAGGTGGGGAGGACTGAGGGGGGAGGGGGGGACATAAGCTTGAGGTGCCTGTTTTACATCAATAGGAAATATAATACATTTACCTGAAAATATTTGACTTGGGGATTGGTTTAATTAATGGATGATGGTTGACTGTGGATCTCTCTTCACCTGTGTGTCTTTAAATACTCATACAAGGATCTGATTCTTCTTTTTTTTTTTAAAAGATTTTATTAATTTATTTGAGAGAGAGATTGAGCACACAAGCAGGGGGAGGAGCAGAGGAAGAGGGACAAGCAGACTCTGTACTGAGTGTAGAGCCCAACAATAAGAAAACAAATCAATTTAAAAATGGGCCTACAACCTTAATAGACACCTCACCAAAGAAGATACACAGATGGCAAATGGCCATATGAAAACATGCTCCATATTATATGTCATCAGAGAAAAGGGATGAGCTCCCACTGCACACTTAGTAGAATGGACAAATCCCAAACACTGACAACACCAAATTTTGGCAAGGATGTGGAGTAACAAGAACTCTCATTCATTGCTGGTGGTAATGCAAAATGGTATAGCCACTTTGGAAGACAGTTTGGCAGTTTTTTATAAAACTAAACATATGCTGGGGCACCTGGGTGGCTCAGTTGTTTAAGCATCTGCCTTCGGCTCAGGTCATGATCCCAGGGTTCCGGAATCGAGTCCCGCATCAGGCTCCCTGCTGAGAAGGGAGCCTGCTTCTCCCTCTCCCTCTGCCCCTCCTCCCTGCTTGGATTCTCTCTCTCTCCCAAATAAATAAAATCTAAGAAAAAAAACCTAAACATATGTTTATCATGTGACCGAGTAATCATGTTCCTTGGTATTTACCCAAAGGCAGTGAAAATTTATGTCCACACAAAAACCTGCATACACTAGCTTTATTCATAATTGGCAAAATGTGGAAGCAATCAAGATACCCTTCAGTAGGTGAATGGATAAACTGTAGTATATCCAGACAATGGAATATTATTATATTATTATAGCACTAAAAGGAGATGAACTGTCACACCATGAAAAGACGGAGAAAACTTAAATGTGTATCACTAAGTGAAAGAAGCCAATCTGAAAAAGCTACATACTGTGTGATTCCAACTATATGATATCCTGGAAAAGGCAAAACTACACAGACAGTAAAAAGATCACTGCTTGCCAGGGGTTGGTGGAGTAGGGATGAACAGACAGAGCAGAGAGGAATTTTAGGGCAGTGAAAAACTCTGCATGATACTATAAAGATGGATACATGTCACCATATATTTGCCCAGAACGTGCCACACCAAGAGTGAACCCTAAGATAAACTATGGACTTTGGGTAATTATGATGTGTCAGCATAGGTGTAGGTTTATCAACTGCAGCAAATGTACCGCTCTTCTGGGGAATGTTAATAATGAGAGAGGCTATGTGGGAAATCTCTGTATTGTCTCTTCAATTTTGCTGTGAACCTAAAACTGCTCTAAAAATTAAAGTCTTAAACACACGTACACACACACACACACACACACACACACACACACACACACAGTCCAGAGAGGCAAAACTTGAGACAGAATTTTTCCATATTTATTTAGCTTTCTTTTAGCTAAGTAAGCACAGTTTTGAAACAACTCATTTTACAATTCTGCAGTTACAATTAATATCATAACATGCATGAATAATGCTCTAGATACTACTTTAACATAAGTTATGAATTGGTTTTGTGTTTAGCTAATGTTATGGGTAGCTACTGAGTTACCAAATACTCTACTGAAAAAGCTGAGTGAATTTTAATTGTAGTAAGTTTTTAATCTTTACAAGTAAAAGAGAAATGCTGCTAAGAATGTGAGGATCAGCGGTTTTCCAAGTAAGAAGGAAAACTTAACTATGACAGGGTATAAACCTATATAAATTAAATCAACTGGCTAATCATATTTTTGAAGAGGTCCATAAGGCATTTGAGAATTCCTTAAATACCTTACATGTTATCATCATAATAGTGTCAGTTATATCATTGCAAGTTCACATAGTAAAACATGTTGTACATACCGAAAATTCCTTTTCCAAAGCTGGTCATATTTGAGCTGATTTCTACAAACTTGTAACTGTTAATCTGTGTAGGTGGCTCAGTGAGCTACTTAACAAAGCAGTGCTAAAAAGCCTGGAAATCTAATTTTGAGAAGCCAAAACCCCTACTTCCACTTCCAGTGAATAAAATGGAATGTGAACATTCACTTCAATTGTAAAGTAAGTACTAACGGAAGCAGAACTCAGGAAAAGTACATGTTGGTCTCTTGGCCTAAACTTCCACTGTCTGCCTGCCAAACACTGAGTCTTAAATATTCAGTTCTACTGCCACCTGCTCTCAAAATTGTGTTCCTTTCCACAACCTCTTCTGTGGACATTACAGCACTTAACACACTAAACTGTAATCACTGGTTTTGTCTGACCTTTGTATCAGCATTTGAAGACAGACTGTTCTTTCTCACCTACATTTCCTGATCATCACATGTTAAGTACTCAGCAAATGTTTGTTAAATGGATAAATGAATGAATATTTATTTCAGATGTTGTAACTAAATATCCCAGATGTTGTAATTAAACACTGTAATAAGTATTTCATTACTTAAAACTATGTTTATTTTTTTAAAAGATTTTTATTTATTTGACAGAGAGAGACACAGTGAGAGAGGAAACACAAGCAGGGGGAGTGGGAGAGGGAAAGCAGGCCTCCCGCCAAGCAGGGAGCCCGATGCGGGGCTTGATCCCAGCACCCTGGGATGATGACCTGAGCCGAAGGCAGACGCTTAACAACTGAGCCACCCAGGCGCCCCTAAAACTATGTTTAATATCATGCTGAATATAAGAAAGAAAACTCATCATCTCAGCCTACTTCTAACATCAATACTTTAATCTTTGTGTTCATTTATACTCATGCACATGGTGTTACTATACACTGGCACAATGTAGGATTAGTTTCAGTACCTTACTCTTCATTCACATTCACTATTGTTAGTGTAGATCAGCACAATCCCTAAAGAAATATGTCTAACGAAATGATGTATCAGTAATGCTAACATTGAGCTATTAAAATAAATTTTCTCATCCAAGCTTATCTGTCTCTACTTTCAAATCAGGATTTCTTCATGATAAAAGCCAGGCCTAATCACTTTTTAATTCTACCTTTCCTTTGGTACAATATACCAACCATAAAACGATAATTTCCACCAGTTTTCAATACATTACTATAACCATTTTATGTTTCTTCCCCATTTATATTCTTACAGGTAAAATGTCATGACAGTGAATTCTCTTGGATAGCCAAATTGCTTGTTCTTGTAAATTCACCATTAGAATTTACCTTATGTATATTATATAGCTTTAAGGAACAATTTATCACAAAAATGTTAGGCTTCAAGAAGTGAAAACTAGCATCTCAAATCTGAGTAAAAAGTGACACATATACAATTCTTTCCATCAACAAGAACAGAAATCACTATGTAGTATGGTACTCTTCATTTTGAAATTTTGTGTGTTATATAACTGTCAAGAAATGGTTAATTTCTTTTTCCCCTTCATAGTAACAAAGGTTCCAATAAAGTACTTTCTATACCAGTTTATTCTTCATAAATAAGTAAGTCACTATTATAATAGACTATGGAGAAATGAAAATATTTAAACTTTAAAAAAAATAGCCCTTCCTGATTAATGGGATTTGTTTTAATGGGATTTTACCTATAGTATCTTATATCTTAAATGAGTAACCATTAAAACAAAGAAGTCAATGACAAAGTATCCATGGAATTGTATCACATATCTCAGGAAACAGACATTCAGAAAAGATTTAAGGCTAACCAGTAATAGCCTCTCATAAAACCCAATGAACCTTACAACTGTAATTAGACTTCAAAAGGACCAAAATATTAGTTTATGTTGAGCCAAGATTAGGAAAATCTTCCACTGTTGACATTTTCATGTTCTCAGTTTTTCAATCAAACAGTCGGCCTGTAATTTTGAAAACACAACGTATTTTTAAATTCTAGTTATTACAGCCTATATTAAATAATTCTACTGGCATCCCTATTATATTAAGTCACAGCAGAAGAGCTGGATATTACATATTCTGTTCCTAAATATATCTTATAAAAAATTTCTCAATATAATAGTTTTATAAACTATAGTAAAGGTATTCCACATTGTATATATATAGGCAGATTTTTATAGATATTGCATTAAAAAGCTTCAATAAGAAAAGGAAAATAAATATAATACTAACATTTTACAAAGTAAACTAGATGTGGAGGAACCTTAAATGCATATTACTAGGTGAAAGAAGCCAATCTGAAAAGGCTACATGCTGTATTGTTCCAACCATATGACATTCTGGAAAAGGCAAAAGTGTGAAGGCAGTGAAGAGATCAGTGGTTACCAGGAATTAAGGGAGAAGGAGAGGTGAATAGGTAAACCACGGAGGTTTTTATTATACCATAATGTTGGATACATGTTACTACACATTTGTCCAAACCAATAAAATACAGAACACCAAGAATAAACCCTAGTGTGAATCATGAACTTTGGGTAAAAATGATGTGTTACTGTAATTTCATGAATTATAACAAACGTTATCACTGTGGTATACCAGGACGTCCATAGTGAGAGACTGTGAGTGTATGGGTGATAGAGGGTATATGGGAACTCTCGGTACTTTCCATTCAATCTTGCTGTGAGTCTAAAAGTGCCCTAAAAAATAAAATCTATTAAAAAATTAAAAAGTAAACCGAAGTCTTCTAGTTATTATTTCAAATATTTTCTTTATCTGAAACATAAGAGATTTTGAAATAAATCTTAGTATCTTTATCTTGATTTTTTTCAAAGTCTCATAGTATATGCTGACAGATCTAAGGAGAGTTCAGATTCACAGAATGAACCATTAACAGATCTTATAACTTTGTTCATTTTTTTCTAACTAAAATGTCATGTAAGGAAATACAGTTAAAAATATTACAAAAAATGTATTTTTCATTACTTCCTTATAAAAGCATGGAGCATGTAGAAAATTAGAAATACAAATAAGGAAAAAAATCCCTTTTTTAATCACACTGATTTTTTAAGGAGACCACACCAACTGCCCTATCAAATATTCTACTAATTTTTATTCAGAACACACACACACACACACATAAATATCTTAAATTATTTTTAAATTAAATAAAACCATCTGGACAAGTTGAAGAGAGGGATACTAAGGTTGAAATATGAAGTTTCTAGAAATCATGCTTTTTAATTTCTTGGGTACCATGACTATAATAATGATATGCATTAACAGCAATTATTTAATTTGTAATTCAGTGATTATTTAAAAATAGCAACTATAGGTCTCCTTATCCTCATGGACACATAGGGACTGGTAAATTACTAGTCAAGTGGCCCTGGAAGGACAGTCACTTAATAACCAAGGCTTGACTGTCAGGCAACAGGCCTGTAATCAGCTTGAATTCTATTCTACTTTTGCCCTAGGAAAGCAGAATTCTGTAATTTTTTAGGCTCGATGGCTTCAACCTCAGAGCTGACAGTTAATGCTACCAAGGCAGCCCTTTTCTAAACTAGAAAATTACAGGAATTCAATTTCTACAATAATGTTGGGAATGATAACAGAGGCAGGAGGTAATATTTACTAGTACTTACTATTTGCAAGGTACAGTTTTAAGCGCTGTATATGTAAATTATGTTATCAATCCTCTTATCAACCCTACGGGTGGGCAGTATTCCTTATAGGCAGGTAATAGATAAAGAACCTGGGCCTTACAACATTTAAGTAACTTGCACATGGGACCTCAAGTAACTGAGCCACAATTTATTTATTTTTTTTTAAAGATTTTATTTATTTATTCATGAGAGACAGAGAGAGAGAGAGAAGCAGAGGGAGAAGCAGGCTCCCCACCGAGCAGGGAGCCCAATGAGGGACTCGATCCCAGGACCCTGGGATCATGACCTGAGCCGAAGGCAGACGCTTAACCATCTGAGCCACCCAGGCGCCCCACAATTTAAATGTAGATCGGACTCTGGGTTCTGAACTGCTAATGCCATGGTTCTTCTATATCATATCCTCTGCTTACAATGGCAAGACATAGCCATAACTTCTCTTCCTACAGATCTGATACCCTGGAAAATCCCTTAAACTAAAAATATTACTTTGGATATCTGTGAGCAGTACATTAAAAGAGAGGATCAAGCCTATGAGAGCTGTTAAGTGCCTACTGTTGCCAAGAAAAGAACTGTAACGAAAAGGACAAATATTTTAAATACTTTTGTATGCTGCTACTATAATAATAACACTTACTGTGATAAACCAATAGGAATTCACTCTATAGACCAATTTTGATAAGAAGCCAAGTTGATCGACAGGCGCCAGCACATGAAGGTGCAAGTGGGAGATGGAACAGAATGGCGGCATATGGAAACCCATTCTAAAACAGAAAGGTTAGAGATACTTGGCAAGTCAGTTCTACAAGAGTTTAAAGCTATTTTTTCATGTTAAAACACATAACCATTAACAGGTTACCTAGGGTAGACAGATTGCCACTCAGACATCACTTTTATCGCTTTCTTTATACACTTCTCAGTATTCATACACTTTCTCCTCTTTTCATGCTGAAGTTCACAGTAACAAACTCTTCATCAAGGAAGGGCTTAAGAGCGTATGTCTCAGTAAAACTTTTATGAATTCTGAGTTGGCATTGTTTTATCACCTCAGTCCTTATCAGTTTTAACCTTTAATTCTCCTAAGATATGGCTCTGCAATGAATCTTTTAAAAAAAAATTACAGGGCACTCCTGGGACCTTTAACTTTTAGACTGTACAGCTGAGGCATAAAGTTGTTTGTTGTGTACTATGTTTGGCATAAATTCCACCCTTTTCTTTAAAAAAAATTACATGACACTCAAGTAAAAGGGTTCCTTTATTCCAAGACATAGCCAGTAGATGGTGTGCCTTCTCCTTTAATAAAGTAGTCATTTCCTTACCAACCCATCTTCCCATAGTGAGATTATTTATATCATTATTAAAAAAAACTTTATTATCACTTGAATTTCTTGCTTAATAATGAAAATAAGTTAGATAATAATCATAATTATCTGCTTTATAAAACATTTATAAGACAATTCCTTTGACTACTAACAAATTTCTACTAACAAATTTTTTAAATATGATTCTCTCTCTTAAAAATCAGTTTACAGTTTTGTAAGTCCACTTAGAAATTCTGAGTGGAGCAAGGCACACCTGTAACAATAATCCAAGCCTAAAGCCTAGAAATATTTGCCTCCTCAAATTAGAAGTGAGTCTCAATTAAAAAAAAAAAAAGACTACAATGAGAGGGAGCGTAGGGGGGTGTAGGAGAAGTGGTCTATTGCAGCAACATAGGACTGACAATGGAGAGTCAGAAACATGGCACATATTGAAAAGCTTCCACCACTGCCTAGAAAAAAGAGACTGAGTTTTCCTTCTGTGAAACAGGAGTCATGTAATACAGAATCAAGTAATCTAAAAGCTAGAAGCAACTCAAGGGTTCATTCAACCCTTTCATTTCAAAGATGGGAAAGCCAAGATCCAAAAAGTAGACTCCCCAAGGTCACAAAGTCCGGCAGTGACAGAGTGAGGATTGAGACTCTTGGTCCAACGTCCATTCTTCTAATAAGCACTCCTCTGACTGGGAAGGGAAATGTACTGCTTTTGGCCAAAGGGTCTCAAATACCATCTGTTCCTTATCACTATCACCCTTGAATAGCGCTTCACAGTTTTCAGAGGATTTTCACACACACAATCTTATTTGAACCGGTAAGTAGGCAGAGCAGGTATTATCTTGGAGAGGTTAAAGGCCTCAAGTATCATAGCCAGTATGAGCCCAGTACTCAGCAAGTAGCATGGACAGCGTTAGAGCTCAGGTCTCTTTGAATTCCAGTTCAGATGTTAGAAGTAATATCCGATCTACCTGTCTCGGCAAGCCTTTGGTCACACAAGGCAAAGTCAGAAGTCTTTTAAAAAGGAAAAACACTATTTAGATTAAGTAAAAGAGTTGCCACATTGAACATTATATGCTTTTTTGCTCAAACTTTGGCAAATGCCAGAGATCAATTCAGCAGGCAATGAATTCAAGTTAATTTCCCACTAGAAGTATAATACTATATTTTTAAATCATAAAATCAAATAGTTTCTAAAGAAATTTAATTTACACATATTTGTTATAGAAATGGACATACTGAACAAAGAATGGTGGACTTGTAACTATTTTACCTACCCGCTGCTTAAATAGACTTGTCTGCCCAAACTCCAAGTGGTGATTTTTAGATGCTGAGACATGAGAGGAAGATGTTTTATTTATTAAATTTATACTACCGATGAACAACGTATGCTCACTCTCAGGAAAACTGTATTTAAGCTACCTCTGCTTTCATTTCCCAGGAGGGAACGACATTTCAGAAAAACCAACTACGCATATTGGTTTCTATCTGGAAGTATACATACCTCGCATTTTTGAAGTCAGTGAAATTATTCCTTTCAAGAATGGTTTTTCCAACAGTTACCATGCTCTCAACTATAAAACAGGAAAGAAACTACATTACACTGTAGGAAACATTACTAAATTGTTATTAATTTTAACTTTTAGGATCCTAATCAAAAGTCATATTCAATGGGTAAATATTTAAAGACCTGTTTAATAGTTCTAAGTTACTGAGAAGTTTGCTCATCAAAACTGAAATGAAGTATCAACCTATCAAAGTACAGTGTATAGGCTGACTTTGAACAGTGTTGAGGAGTACTATTAAGTGACTACATAGGACATCTGATCCTACTGAGGTCTAATTCTAATCATAAGGAGACCAAGTAAGAAACAAAAACATGTTTGAAATAAGAAGACATGCAAGAAAACTGAATTTGTCTTTCAACCCAAATTAAGGATATGATAGCCTTTCATGTCAGCCTACCTCTGACTAGCTAGATGTTCATATAATTGTTTTGGCTTCTGAACTCTATCTGCCTTAATGTCTTTATAGTCTTGGTGCTTTATGGCCTTCGGATAGGAATACACTTCCCCATGAGAAAAAATTTGGTAACCTGCAATCTCCAAAGCACAATGCCAAAATTTAGACCTCTTTTGTTTCTGAATGGTGTAACCAAGCATTTGGAAGGGGGGGTGAAATGAGAGAATCTACAGAAGATGGTTGTTAAAAAAGAGGCTCATAAAATTGTTGTGAATGTTTACTTCACTAAGTCAGGCTTGAGCCAGGAGGACGACAGACTTCCATGACAAAGTCGGTACCATATTGTCTAAAAAAAAACCTCAAGTTACTTCATGCAAGACTGTATCTTGTTTTCTTTTAAAATACTCCCAAGATCCCAGACATGGAAGAAAATGTTTTCTCTTAATTTCTTTAAAAGACATATGACTGCTTAAAGCAATAATTTTAACAGTACCAAGATATTACAATGTAGATATAATATATATGACAACAATAACACAAAGTGTTACAAAGTTTATCACATTTTTCATGAATCGATACAATGTTAATTCTAATTAGGCTATGATAATTACACAATGAGTATTTTAGTCTTTCTAGAGCAACGATTTTTTAAAAAAAATGTGAAGAGGAATACATAAAAAGGCAAGAAATAAATTAAAATAGAATAACAAAAAATATATCTGAACGACCACAAGAAGGCAGGAAAGAAACAGGGCAATAACAACAAAAAATGGGACAAACAGAAAACAAATGGCAAGATAGTACACCTAAATCGAACTGCATCAATAGTTATATTAAAGGTTTATGAACTAAACACTCCAATTAAAAAATCAGAGATTTTCATACTATTTTTAAAAAATAATAATAAATAAGCAAGACGCAACTATATTGCTGTCTTCAAGTCTTTAAATATTAATATTCAATTTGGTTGAAAGTATAGAAAAAGATACCCAATGTGGAGAGTAAGTAACAAGAAAGTAAAGTAGTTAAATTCATGTCATACAAAATAGGCTCAAGAAGTATTTCCAGAGATAAAGAGGGATATTTTACAATGATAAAAAAGGATCAATTCATTGAGAAGGTATGACAACCATAATTATGTATTCACTTAAAATCAGATTCAAAATACATGGAGCAAAACCTATTGTCTCCTTTCTATCTCACTGTTACCTATTCTATTATTTCTTTCCTTATACTTACTTTGGTCTGATTCACTTGCCTCTTTCTAGCATCCTAAAGTAGAAAATTAGTTCATTGGTTTTATTTTATTTTATTTTTTTTAAAGATTTTATTTATTTGACAGAGAGAGAGAGAGCACAAGTAGGCAGAGAGGAAGGCAGAGGGAGAAGGAGAAGCAGGCTCCCTGCTGAGCAGGGAGCCCGACGCAGGGCTTGATCCCAGGACCCTGGGATCATGACCTGAGCCGAAGGCAGCCGCTTAACCAACTGAGCCACCAGGCGCCCCTTTAGTTCATTGGTTTTAAACATCCCCTTCCATTGTCATCAGAGAACAGAGGTTATAAGATTTCAATAATCTGAAATGTATTTAGACTTATTTTATTGCCCAGAATATGGTCTATCTTGGTGAACATGTACTCTTAACAAAATGTGTACTTTATAGTTAAGTGGAGTTCTAAAAATACCAATTATAATCACAGTGTTTGATAGTGTTATTGAGCTCTTCCACATTCTTATTATTTTCCCAACTTCATAGATTGTATATAAATATTAACTGCAAGAACATTTAAACTTTCATTACAGAAATATTAAGATATAAGGAAAATCAGAAAGAATAGTATAATAAAATCCCAAATACCCACCATGCTGCTTCAAAATTGGTTAACATTTTATCTGCAAGTTATAAAAACTTTCAATAAAACAGAATGCTAGAAAAAGAAAACCAAGCATGAACATATTTCTCCCTCCTTAAAAAAAATTATAAAAAGGAAATACTTAAGGCATGGTGGCCACTGCTTGATGCTAACTATTGCAAAAATATTGGCCTTTATCTGCTGGAATAAATATGAAATGTACTCATAGAAGTTCAGATGACTAAGGAATTTTGCAATATTGAGAAGAAACAGTTTAAAAATTGGTAATTCAATAGTCTAAATACTAACGAACTACACTTCAAAGTTTTCCATCAAAGATATTTCTTATTAACCTCCAAAAATCTGGCCCAATCTATTTTGTCAGCTACTTAAATTATTAACCCAACTAATCCCAGACCCTGGAGACAAAGGCTATGAAAGCAGATACAAAGTGAACTTAGAAACGTCTTAGGAAATGGTAACTGGTAAGTCACAGAAATCATGAGTAGGAAAATACAGGATAATCCTGTAAGAGACAAGATTCAGAAGCCAAAAGGTCATTGCTAAAAGCCCATCGCCAAACTTTGGTGTTAGTTCATCTACACAAGAAACTTACAGGGCAGGTACCAAAATGGTCTCATTTTTGTATAGCACCTTCCATTTTCAGAGTCAAGGAAAGCCATCATTTAAAAAAACAAAAAGATGCATTATCTTTTAGAGATTTTAAAGATTAAATAACATGATGTCTGGAATTTGCTTTAAATCCACTGTGGGAGAAGGTTAATAGATGAAACAGATTGGCCACAAGTTAATAAATGTGGAGCTTAGGGCGCCTGGGTGGCTCAGTTGGTTAAGCGACTGCCTTTAGCTCAGGTCATGATCCTGGAGTCCCTGGATCAAGTCCCGCATCGGGCTCCCTGCTCAGTAGGGGGTCTGCTTCTCCCTCTGACCCTCCCCCCTCTCGTGCTCTCTCTCTCTCTCACTCTCTCTCTCAAATAAATAAATAAAATCTTTAAAAAAAAAAAGAAAAAACTACTATATATTAAAAAAAATGTGGAGCTTGGGTGATGAACACATGGAGATTAGACTATTTTCTTTATTTTTGTATATATTTGAAATTTTTCATGACAGAAGTTTCACAAATGCTCCTCTTTCATTAACACCTGGCTAGACATTTTCTTTTTAATTGTCACTGCTATCACTGATGCCAATTCAGGATGACACAACCTGAGGAATACTGCTATCTTCGTACCCAGTTCTATGTGATCCTTCTGTAGCTCTCTACAGTTTCCAAGATGCTTCTTTGGTACCACAAGATAATGATGAGGTGCTGCTGGTCTGATATCTTTGAAGCAAACTAGGTCTTCATTCTGAAGGAAAAAAACATATCATTTGTTAGAGAATCTTTTAAAAAGAATTTCCTAATGCTATTCTGACATGTCTTAAACACCATAAATCTCAGTCTGATAGGGAAATGGTACTTATGTTACAACTAACCCCAGCTGGGCAATTTTGATTATGCATTAAGTTCATAAAGACAAGCTTTAGCATCCTTCATGAGATGCTCATTTGTTCCAGAAAATGAAGACTTATATAAAGCTAGTTTCAGGAAAACAATTATCAATGAAGTTCAATAAAACTTTATTACCAAAGGGGTGTCTGGGTGGTACAGTGGATTAAGTGTCCCACTCTTGGTTTTGGCTCAGATCATGATCTCAGGGTTGTGAGATAGAGCCCCATGTCCAGTTTCATGCTCAGTGAGGAGTCTGCTTGAGATCCTCTCTCCCTCTCCCTCTGCCCCTCTCACTTGTGCTCGCTCTCTCTTAAATAAACAAATAAATCTTTAAAAAACAAAACAAAAAACTTCATTACCAATAATCCCAGGTTTTTTTTTTATTTCCTTATATATTTCTCTATCTCTACCTATATAAGGGTTTTTCACTCTTAATATGTACTTTTAAAGGTTTGACTACAGAAACATAGCAAGATTGATAAATTCTTTTTTACATTTAATTTTTTTCCAAAGTCGCATGTTATACAACTATAACAGGAAAATCATCTAGCATCTACATATCCAGACGTTACCTTTTTAAACAATTTTCACAGCAGTTATACACTGCTGTGTATTGCACTAAGTGTCCAATCCATTATATTAGTTTCCTGATTTACTAAGTGTCCAATTGCACTAAGTGTCCAATCCATTATATTAGTTTCCTGATTTACATACTCCACATACTTATGGAAGGAAAAAAGAAATGAAAAAGGGAGTCTTTCAACCTACTGACATTTGAGTTTCAACCTTTTCCAAAAGTAAAATCAATATTCCCTAAATATCCTTATTCAATATCTTATATAAAAATTTTTTCAATGACTAAAAGACACATGAAAAGATGCTCAACACCACTCATCATCAGAGAAATGCAAATCAAAACCACAATGATATGAAACTTCACACCAGTTCAATAGCTAGTATTAAAAAGACAGGAAATACGTGTTGGCATGAGTGTGGAGAAAAGGGAACCCTCTTGCACTGTTGGTGGGAATGCAAACTGGTGCAGCCACTATGGAAAACAGTACGGAGGTTCCTCAAAAATTAAAAACAGAAATACCATATGATCCCCCAGTTCCACTACTGTATATTTATTTATCCAAAGAAAATTAAAACACTAATTCCAAAAGATGTATGCACCCCTATGTTTATTACAACATTATTTACAATAGCCAAGACATGAAAGCAACCTGAGGATCCATCAACAGATGAATGAATAAAGGAGATATGATATACATATATAAGGAAATATTACTCAGTCATAAAAAATGATGAGCTCTTGCCATTTATGACAACACGGATGCACCTAGAGGGTATTATACTAAGAACAAACTGGTAGCTGCCAGAAGGAAGGCTGGGGAGAGGGGGCAAAGCAAGTGAAGGAAAACCTATGCATTTTAGTTAGCCGGTGCAATCAATGATTGAATTAGATTTCCATTAAGCTTTCTAAAATATTGAAATTGGCCCTCTGATGTTACTTTCTCTCCTATTGCTACTACTGAACTAGCCATTATTTAGACTCTTCATTTTAAGACAGACTTTCTCCTCTTCTGAAGACACAATGACAAAAAATATGAAATGATGCATGTACAAAGCTATCCTTTGCAGCATGATTTGTAATAGCAAAAAAAAAAAAAAAAAAAAAGAAAAGAAAAAGAAAATAACCCAAGAGTCCATAATTCAACTAGGAGACTGGTTGAATAAATTATAGCAAATCCATACAATGAAGTAATATGTAGCTACAAAAAGGAATGAAGAAAATCTTTATATACTTATAAAATCATTTCTGAAATATACTTCGAAGTTAAAAAAAAAAACACAAGGAGCAGGAGAGTGGTAAGGCCATCTTTTGTGTAAGAAAGGGGAGTACAAATACAAACGTACACATACATATTCTCACAATGGAAGGCTAAACCAAATATATATTTTTTAGTTTCTTGTGAGGGAAGAGGAACAGGGTAAAGATGACAAGAGAATGGAAGCTAGACTTTTCTGAATGTCCTTAGCTTTATAATTTTGACTTTAAAAAAACATGAATATTTAACACCCTTTTGGACTTAAAAACAATCCCTAAAAATTGAACACAAACAGAAACAAATAAACCTAACTATATGTCACCCTGATAACATAACCACACAAAGAAATTTCTTTAAAAGAAAAAAGATTTTATTTATTTGAAAGAGACAGAGAGAACTAGAGTGCACGAGAGACAGCACACTAGTGGGAGAGTGGGGCAGAGGGAGAGGGAAAAGCAGATTCCCCACTGAGCAGGAAGCCCAAGTAGGGAGGATCTCAGGACCCAGGGACCATGACCTGAGCTGAAGCAGACGCTTAACCAACTGAGCCACTCAGGCGCCCCCAAAGAAAAGATATTTCAAGTGACTCTTAAACACAGAATTTTGACTATCCATCCCTCATGACAACCACTAAACGAGAACTTTTCATTTATGCTTTCAACACAGATCACAAGCAAGCTTCTCAAGTGTGGGACATGCCATATTTATCCTTGAACTACAAGTGAATAACACATAAACTTGAAAGATTCTTTAATAAATAAAAGATGCTTAAATAGAAAGATAAAGCTACCAATGCTTCCCTCCTCTACTCCTTAAAAAAAAATGATGTCATTATAGTTTTTACATACTTTTCCAGTAACAGAGATAGACTTTCCAAGATCTTTCAGTCTGTCCTTGCAAAACACATTCTTAAAGTTGGAATTACGGCCATTGTTTGATTTTAACAGTGTTTCTCAGCCCTTTTTCATTACCATCCCCCTAAGGCAACTTTTTAGATTTTTTTTTTCCTAATTGCCCCCCTCCCCTGATATTTTAATACCACAGCCAAATTGTACATGTGTTTATATCCTAAGTGCTATATGTGTATTTTATATATATAAACTTTTTTTGCCCCTGCCCCTGTCCCAGGCAAGAGCATCAGTTTTTACCCCTTTTGAGAATGCATGGATTTGACAAACAGCTAGTCCATCTTAACTTCATTACCACCACTGAATCCAAGCATCTGGGCTTAGCATCCATTAAATACGAGAAATAAACTGTGGTGAACAGAGTAGATGGGCACTCAACCTCCATCCCAAATACTTCTCTGTCTTTAGTACCACAGAAATTTAAAAACCAAAACCCCAGATGGAATTCAGATCTTGCCAACTAGATGCATTTCAGACTTAGGTGCTTTGACGAGCTAACCTGAGCAAAAGCCACCTTTCTGCAGCTTCCGCTAGTTCCAGCAGGCAAACATGGTCAGCTCTAAGACTACCGAGATTCTTTTTCCTTTCTTCCCCACCCCCATTCCATTGTCTAGTCAATGGCACCATGCAAGTCAAGAGACAGACATGAGACATCCATTTTTTTGGCACCATGGCCTACCTGCACGGACCCAGCAGGTATAGTGTAGCCCTGAAGCTGTGTTATTGGTCAAAGGCAAGTAGAAATAGGTAGGTGCTATGAGCATTTAGCACCCAGAGGTCAGACATGGGAAACATCCTACAACAGGTGGAACAGCTCTGCACAACAAAGCGGAATCCAACCCCGAACGCCAACAGTACTCCCACTGCAAACACTGCTCAACAGTGGCGATCACACTGCTTCATCATCTGAGTCACAGCTACAGAGACATCTTCCTGAAGTCTAAGTTCCAGTGGCAGTCACCTAACTCCTACCTTCCTGGCTGTGGCAGAGGAAACAAGTCGTCAGTATGCAAGTGCTGTTCTGGATGTCTTTTTTTTTTTTTTTTTAAGATTTTTATTTATTTATTTGACAGAGAGGGAGTGAGCACAAGCAGACGGAGCGGCAGGCAGAGGGAGGGGGAGACAGAGGGAGAAAGAGAAACCAACTCCCCGCCGAGCAGGGAGCCCGATGCAGGACTCGATCCCAGGACCCCGGGATCATGACCTGAGCCGAAGGCAGACGCTTAATGACTGAGCCACCCAGGAGCCCCCTGGATGTCATTCTTGAAGGCTTTTCCTTCAGCCCTTGCAACTTTTTTAGCAAATAATTCCCTATATTAAATCAATTTCTGCTTTAAATAGTGAGTTTTTCTTTCTGCAACTAACCCCTGACTGATAGCTAAAGCAAAGAAAAATAAGTAACATTTGAAAGAACATTTCAGTACCACACCATCTGAAGTGTAGGGCAAATTTGGTTAAAGAAGAGGAAGGACATTAAAGTTAAACTAGTATTTCCTCAGTGTGGCCTCAAGCAAGGTGAAAATAAACACCTAGCCTGGTATTTCTCAACCATGTTTTCACTGTCACCCCTCTGAGGACATTCTTAAGACTTTTTTCCTGATTCCACTCTCATGATATTTTAATACCACAGATATACTCCTTATCTGTTTATGTCCACTATGTTTACCTTTGCCTCACACAAAAAGAGTAAGATACTGTCACCCCAAAACCAACTTTTATCCCCCTCTGAGAATGCATGGCCTAGTATTTGCTTAGTTTCAACTCTGCAGTATACAACAAAAATACTATATGGATGCTTATGGAGTGAGGAATCTTCTCTAGCTTTTGCCAGAAAGATTTCCCAGACTAAACCCACATGATGCTGATAACTCCAATTATTCCAAATCAAATTTTCTCCTCTGGACTTAATTATAAGTCTACCCTACTTTATATAAACCCAATAGTTTCTAAATATTTACAATAAACATATATGAATGACTATAAGAATACACTATATATATAATGCAAAATACACAAATTAAAGATTAGGTTCTCTTTTTAAAAAGATAAATCTTTAACCTTTAATTAGTGAGCTCTTATATATGAAATCATCTTAGATTCAATTTTAAAAAGATCTGCAACTTGAGGTGCCTGGGTGGCTCAGTCATTAAGCCTCTGCCTTCGGCTCAGGTCATGATTCTGGGGTCCTGGGATCGAGCCCCACATCGGGCTCCCTGCTCTGTGGGAAGCCTGCTTCTCCCTCTCCCACTCCCCCTGCTTGTGTTCCCTCTCTTGCTATGTCTCTCTCTGTTAAATAAATAAATAAAATCTTTAAAAAAAAATCTGCAACTTTTTGAGGCACTGTTGTACAAGCATGTGCATCTTGCTTATGTTCTGTATCATATGGACTACTGTATATATTCATCCTGTGCCACCTATGTAGGATATAAATTAGTTAAAATATTGAATGTGTCTAATTTCCTCTATAAAAATGTTCCAGGCTTTTCACATAGTTCACTCTGAGAATGTTCTTCAAAGAGAAAAAATCCTGACCTTTGGCCTGGAAAAAACTGGGATAGAAGTTTGGAACATCCCACCCCCTCTCAGTGACTATTTTTATTTTTTTAATTATTTTTTTCCCTAAGATTTTATTTATTTGAGAGAGAGAGGGAGAGAGAGAGACAAAGAAAGATCACGAGCAGGGGGTAAGGGCAGAGGGAGAAGGAGACTCCCAGCTGAGCAACGAGCCCAATGCGGGACTCAACCCCAGAACCCTGGGATCATGACCTGAGCTGAAAGCAGATACTTAACCGACTGAGCCACCCAGGTGCCCCGCTCCGTGACTATTTTTAGACAAAACTTTTTACACTACTAGTACCTATTATTTACTAGTTTTCCTCAACATTGGTACTGGAGTATGCAAAATTTAAAAGCAGTTTCTAGACATCTAAGAAATATTGAATTCTGTGAAGCTAAAAAATTCACTTTACTTCTTGCTAGCCTAATTTTATATGCGGTGAAATCCTGACTCTATGGATCAGTTCAGCAGAGGCCTACTCCACAGACAAGTGATGTACTGCCCCTCTCCCTGTAGCTGCTTCCGGTTTTCACTCCTTCCCCTATTCAGCATAGATGTCAAGGTCTATCACTTCAGTCCTCTCTCTAGCCATAAATTCTTACCTTTGTTCCACTGCACCTCCAAAACACCCACAGGGCCAGACCCCAACCGTGCAATGACCCAGCTGTTCACCTTGTCTAAAACTAGACTCTGGCTGCTGCTGAAGGGGTAAAAAAATCACACAGATGAACAAAATACTGCAGGTGGTAGAACCACCTCACCAAGCACAGGGCACTGTAACCTGCTGCCTCCTCTGTATTCCGTCCACCCTTTAGATTATAAGATCTGAACAGTGACTACCCTTTGTCTTATTTACCAATGAATCTCCAACACTAGGTGCTTAGAACAGATTCAATTCACTTTTAACAAATGAATTAATGATCACTAAACAAACAAACACCCAGAATCTTTGGAGCTGATCCTCTCCAAAGGCTGTTTCTTTAAAGGCAAGTAGAACCAGTAGAAGAAAATGTGTACCAGATACGTTTTCAAGTACCTGAGCAAAATCTTAGTGCTCTGAAAATGTGCATACATCCCAGCTGACAACACCTGTACGAACTTTACCCTTCAGTGGAAATCTGAGGCTATTAAGAAATAGTTTGACCTCGGCTCCACACACCGCCCCCCCCCCCCAGCCTAACTTCAGTCAGTTTAACGAAGCTTTTCCCAATTACCATTACCTCCTTTCTACCAGTTTTCTCCTCGGTAACAGTATTAGAGTGTGTAGAACTTAAAATCGTGTCTAGAAAGGCAGGGGGTGGGGATACGGGGTGGGGAGAGGAATCAAATGCTATTTTCTGCCAAATACCTCGTACTTGCAGACAGAAGCCAAAGTGTCTGGCTTTATCGCTACATTGTCCCCCTCGGCACAGCAAGAAGACGCTGGAGACAGACCCGACTCCAAGAGAAGCAAGTCCGTCATTAACACCAGGACACCCAGCCTCCCCCACCCCGGTCCACACCTGCGAGGCCTCCCTCCCGGGGGCCTGACACGACCCCACCGCGGTCTGCCACCGCGAGGTCTCGGTCCCTGGGCTCCCCCAACCCACGCCGGGTCCGCATACAGCCCACCTCGCAGTACAGGAGCTCGGTGCCGGGTTCCTGCTGTCCCGCGATCCGGCAGAACACGCACTTGCTACTGTAGTCCTCCTCCTTCGATGACCGTGCGACAACATCGGTAGTCTTCGATGAAGACACCTTAGATTCTGTAGACTCCACTGCCTCAAAACCAGGCTCGGACTCCACGCTACCGCGCTTCGGCTCCTCCGCCATCGTACTGCCCCAAGGTGGCCAAGAACCTTGACTGCTCCTGCACCGCGGACCCTGGTCCGCCTCCTGCAGCTGCTTAGTTTTACCTGAAGGCGTCGCCCTTCGCCTGCCGCTGGGAAGGGCTGGGAGTTGGGCGCACGCGCTGATCCAAGCTGTGACTGCGACGCAGAGATCGCTCACACAGCCAGCGGCCGTGAGGGGGAGCGCGAGGACGCGCACGGATGCGACCGGGAGGAGGCGGCTGGGGCTTGCGGAAGTCGCTCCGCCCCCTGCATCTCGTTGGTAAAGACGCACCACGTCCTTTGAGACGGAGGAGCGCGCACCGCCGCGGTGACATCACTGTTGCGCCCTAACGTCCGGTCAAATGGAACCTGGTGGGTGTACTGAAGGTCTTTTCCGAAAGCTGCAAGTTAGCATCCCCCAAGAGTATTATTATGTTGTTAAAAAAAAACGTTTTTTAAAAATTCGTAGGTTTTAAGAGAATGAGCACAATTTCTAGAGCATTCTTTTCAGCATAGAATCTGTGCTCATAGAATTGTGCTCATTCTTTGGTCGTGCTTCATGCCTCAACCACTACAGTAACCTAACTAGTTTCCCTCCTTGATTCTCTTGTCACTCAAAAACCCTTCAGTAACGATCGCACCCAAAAGAAAAAGTCTCAGTTAACTTGGTAGTCAAGATGGACTCTGATTTGTTCTCAGCTTTTTATTTTATAATACTTGGCATTTGCTGAACACCTAAAAATGTGACATGTATTTTCTCTCAACCAAATGAGGTTGGTTTTATAATCCTCATTACAGAGATGAAGAAACAAACTAAGATAAAGGTTTGCCTAACTCCAGAACCCACCAGCCTTTTTGAACACAACTTTTTTAATACTAAAAAATTTCTTAAACTAGCTCATTATAGTATCCTTGTTATTTGTTAACTTAGAAAATACATAATAACAAAGTCCTATTGTGAATTCAGTCCTGTTTTTGAATGATTTATATTGTATTAATTGAAAACATTTATATATTTTTTAAAGTAGTACATACGTGTTCAAGACATTTTTCATTCATTTTGCAGTTTGCCAGTCGTTTGGGGGACCACTATAATAGCTTCATATCCCATCGGGAATCCAAGGCAGAGTTCAGAATGAGTACGTTACTTTGCCTTACTAAGTATCCACTATTTCCATGCACTGTAATACACCACCTCACTTTCTTTTTTTTAAATCCACACTGTTTCTTCTGAAATATCTTCGTTTCCATCTCTGCACATCCAAATCCACCTTCCAAACCACTCCTCAAATGCTCCCTCCCTCATACATTTTTTTAAAATTAACCAAACTGAAGTAAGTACTTCCTCTTGTGAATTCACAGAGCAGTTTTTCAATACTTCTCTTGTAGAACTTACCACTCTGTATTATATACTATTTATGTACGTATTTTTCTTACTAGAAATTATGTTCCTTGATAAAATGGGTGTCTTTGAATCTACTATAGTGCCTCTTACAGCGCTTTGCATGCAGTTTTTCACTTAATTGTCTAATGAATAAAAGAATCATTAGCAATAAGGTTGCTGCATAGTACTGTTCAGATTGTACACTGTAAAAGAACACCATAAATAAGAATATGCTAATTTACATTGTAGATAAATATTAACTTACATAAAATCACACACAGGCAGACCTAAAGTTCTGGAGCAGTGAAGAGCTAACTCCTACAAAAACCCACCCACACATGTGACTACACACACTCTGGAGACCATCCACCTACATATTGGCACACATCTGCACAAGTTGTACCTGTCCTGACTACATTCCTAGAGACACCTGTGATTGGTCTCTCACTTGCCTGGCACTTTCAAAGACTTGCTTCCCATCTCCAACTTTGAACTTGATATCGTTGTCTATCATGGAAGTGGAAGAAGCAACACAAACTATTTAAAACTTGTCTGAAGTAGTGGTGTGGGATCAAGCAAGAGCCTGGGCAGTTGTGTGCACACAGGAAGAGCTGCTACCAGTTGGTGCCTTGGTTAGCTCCCCAAGGAAACCATCATTTGGGTTTTGTGACAAAAACAACATTTTACTTGCGAAATGGAATGTTTTCTGATTTCACAAGGGCACCATATGGGCTAGTAGCAGCCCTGCTTCAAGCATGCTCTGGAGTCAGACAACTCTACAGTTTACCATCTGTGAAGATTTGGGCTAAGTTATTTATCTTTCTGTGTCAAGGCTTTCTGTTTCTTCATCTATAACAATGCTTTTAATGCGGATATTATTTTGAGAACTGAAGCCTGGCAGCCTGGCACAAAACTCAATAAATGTTAACAGTTATTACCAATAGGTAATGATGGTATGGAAAACAATTTAAGGGATCCGATGGTTTACTTGAATTTAAATTCAGAAGCTTCAGTGCTCCGATCTAACACAGAGACTGAGTGAGGGTTTGTAAAGTCAGTTCCTCTCCTCCCTTTTCCCCTCCCTTCCCCACTGTCTCTCCCCTTGACATACAAAAAGCTGTACATATTTGATAAGATTCTTCTCTTTAGCTAAACTCACTCCCTTGGTAATCTCACATGGTCTGTGGCTTTGAGCACATATATGCCAATGACTCCCAAATTTAAATCTCTAGTATAGACCTCTTCCCTGAACTCCAGACTGCCAATTGAACCACCCCACACACATTATAAACATGTCTGAAACTAGGCTATGGGGAGAGCTTTTTCCCCTCCCCAAACCTGCTACCATCTTACTTGAGGGAAAACTCTGTTCTGCCATCTACTGAGGATGGACATTTTGAGATCATATTTGATGCTTCCCCTTAACTCTTAATATCCAATCCATCAGGAAATTTAAAGTACATCCAGAATCTGATGTCATCACCACTGTCAACCTTGACTGAGCTACCATCACCTCTCATGTGAATTATTCCGTAACCTAACTGGTCTTCCTACTTCAGCCTTCTTCCCACTCCCTTTACTGTGTAGTCTTAACGCAGCAGCCAGAGTGATCCTTTAAAAATGTAAATCAGATCATATCTCTCCTCTGTTCAACATCCTCCAGTGGTTCTGTGTCTCACTGAGAGTAAAAGCCAAAGGACCTAGCTGTGAGAACCCTTAAGTCTCGACATTATATGCCACTTGCCCACCTCCTTACATTCTGACATCAGCTACAACCATTTCCATTGCTTACTCTGCTCCAGCCACACCGGATTCCTTGTTACTTATGCCAGCCAGGCTTGTGCCCCCATCTGGGCCTCTGCACTGGTTGTCCCTCTGCCTAGAACACACTTTCTATTACTGGCCATGCAGATTTCACCTCTCAACTCCTTCAGGTCTTTGCTCAAATGTTCCTCAGTGGAGTCAATTCTGACCACCTTGGCAAACTCCCCCCTCATTCTTTTTTTATTTTTAACAATATGTTATCTTTATTTTTTATATGTCAGGATCATATACCTAGAGAACCCAAGAGAACTGACAAAAATATTATTATATACAACAAAGTAGCTGAATTTAACTCCCCCCTCATTCTCACCCCTAGATTTCCCTTTCCCTTTCCCTTGTTCTGTTATTTCCATCACACCCATTACCTTCTAGATACTTATGCTTAAATATTTAATACTATATGGTAATATTATTATATATAAGTGTTTAAATATTATATCATTAACTTACTATGATTATTATTGTCTGTTTCATCCTCACTGAATGTAATCCGAACAGGAATTTTTATCATTTTTGTCTGTTTCCAGTTCATCGAAGTATCCCCAGAGTCTACATGTGGAATATGAGATACCAAGTGTAATCAAGGACAACTCAGAAGTTCTTAGTCCAAAAACTGGGAAGTTGAAGCCCATGATTACTAAAATGGAGAACCCTGGAAGAGCAGGTTTGGGGGCAAGGAAGACCAGGCTTTCAGTTCTGGGTATACTAATTGGAAATGCTAGCTCAGTCTCTTTAGAGTTACCACTTAAATGTCTGTTTGGTCTGTTCATAAAAGTCTGTTTTAGTAAGCAACTCCAAAAATCTTAACGCCTTAGAACAAAAAGATTTATTTCTTACTCACATGTGTGTCTGTCTGTTGCACGTTGGCCCTGGCTGTGTGGATCTCATCCTGTAACCCAAGCTGAGGGAGCAGGGATGGTTCTGGTGTCAGAACAGAGGGAAGACAGAGCCCAATGGAGCCACATGATGGCCCTGAGGGCTTCTCAGGACTAGTACAAGTCACTTCTACTCCTATGTCATTGACTACAGCAAGTCACGTGGCCAACTCTGACATCAGCGGACCAGGGTTAAATATAATCTGGGACTGGAGAAGGCAAAAACTTTTGAACACTAATACAGTGCACTGCAGATGCCTGTTTGACATTTAAGTGGCAATGTCATTAGGTGATTAGATATATGAGCCTAAAGTTCAGTAGAGAAATCCAGGCTATGTGTATGAATTTTAGAATCTTTAGCATGTAGTATTTACATTCTTGAAGTTAGAAGACATCACCAAAGGAGTAAGTATAAGTAGAGAAGAGAAAAGTTCAAAGGATTGAGCTAGGGGAACTCTGGCATTTAGAAATCAGAAACCTGAGAAAAGGCCAAACATGACTGAGAGAAAGTGGCCCAGGAGAAAGTGATGTGCTGGAGGTAAAGCAAAGATGGTCTCAGGTTGGAGGGGGCGATGAGCTCTGTCAGGACCTGCTGATGGGATACAAAGAGGCCCGGGAACTGAGTGGAGCTTTTTGGTAAAGCTGAGAGAAGCAGTTTTACTGCTGGGGTTGGGGAAGAATCCTCATTCTAGTGGGTTTAAGAGAGAAGGGTAGTAAATGAAATAAAGGGAGCAAGTATGAACAGACCAAACAGATTATTCACAGGAAGAAGAAAGTACCAAAAGAATGCCAGAGACTACAGCTACACTGGTAAGGATCAGAGAGGCAGAGATGCTGGTATAATAGCAGAGTGGCTATTGCCAGCTCAAAGTAAGTACTCATCATTTAAGGTCATCTACTCAGGTGTCTCCATTCCGTGCAATCTGAGGGAGCTACACTAACTCACCATCCTTTCTCCACCAATTAACTCTACCTTTATCACATTTTTTAAGAGAGGGAGGGGGGCTTAGGGAGAGGGGAAGAGAGAATCTTAAGCAGGCTCCACAGCCAGCCTGGGGCCCAACTCGGGGTTTGATCTCACAACCCTGAAATCATGACCTGAGCAAAATCCAGAGTTGGACGCTTAACCAACTGAGCCACCTAGGCGCCCCCACCTGTATCACATTTTAAATTATCTTTCCTTATACATCTTTTCTAAACTCCTAGTGTTTGATGGAGTGCCCCAGGGCTTACTCCTTGCTCTTTTTCTCAATCTATATTCACTTCCTTGGTCTTATCCAGTCTCAAAGCTTAAAATATCTATATGCCATGACTCCCACATTTCTAACTGTATTCATACTTTTCTCCAAGTCAAAATCCAAGTGCCTACTTGATATTTCCACTCAGGTGTTTAGTAGATTGAACTGCTGATCTCCCCATTACAAACCTCTTATTCACAGACTTCTGACCATGGCTGATGGCGTTCTAATCCTTCCAGCTCTAGATTCTGTGACTCCTCTGCTCAAAATCTCCATTCCATATCAGGAGAATGATTAAGAAACTTGCTCCGTGTCATCCCATAGTCAATGACAGCTGAGACTCTCCCCCAGGCAGCCTGCTGGGAAACTGTGCTCCTCACTACAGTCCTTTGACACATGCATCTGTTCAGTAGCTTACACGATGTCATGTCTAGTGTGAGTCCATGTTTGTTATATATCCATAGGGATTTGTAAGAAGATGGTGAAAAGATATATACCAGTATATTTGCACTGTGATCTCTGGATGGATAAATGACGGCTTGATGTTTTTCCTTAATTTTGCTTATGTATATTTTACATCTTCAACAATGAAATTATATTACTTTTGTCATAAGGAAAACATCCTCACAGATTTTTTTAAAATTCAGGATTCTGGATAAACTTGATTTCCTTTAATCATTCTCTGTTTCACAACATCTCATTCCATAAACTTTTGAGTTGTTCAACCCTGATGTCAGAAGATACAGGACATTTTCAGGCAAATTTCACTGTATTTCTGGCAGAGATGGGCTATAGAACTGCTACGTCTATGTGTCTGACACAGTGTAGTGTTTCTTTTCATTTTTCAGTGAGATATGGAAATTGTGTTGGGGGATTTATCTTAATATCATAAAGTATCATCTCCATAGTAGACACCCTTTTCCACATCCTAAATAGAAATTTCATAAACATAAATACAAAGACCTTCCATGACTTCTATTTTGTAAATGGAAATAATTTTTTGCTATTTCACCAGTGTCTCAAGAACGTTAGATTTTTCTGAAGGTAAAAGAAAGATAAGCATGAACACATTTCTCCTTTCTTAAGAAAAACGGTATAAAAGGAAATACAGGCTAAAACGGCTATTGCCTGGTACTAAATATTGCATGTATATTGGCCTCCATCTGTTAGAATGAGTGAAATGTCTAGGCAAAGGAAGGGGAGGGAGGAGTGCCTGTATGTGGGAAAGGAGAGAAATTTACAGTTTCTGATTATTAAGCTGTCTCACTTAGAACACTCTTTGAATAAATATTGGCAAGTGGCCCAGAGTCCCAACTTGTGGCTGTTTGTGTTTTGCTAAAAGACTTTAAGGAAAGTCCTGAACTGTTGTTCTGAAGTGGAAACTGCGTAAATCATTTGTAATGGAAAGAATGACAAAAGAAAAAAAATCCCTTCTTATAATGACTTTTGATTCCAGCTATTTCCCTGATAAATTATTTTATTTGTGTACAGAATGTAATGCAGACATTTCTGCTTTTTCCCCCCATAATGCTTTCCTGAAAGCCATGTCTTCAAACAAATTGTTGAAAGTAATTCTTACTTTTTATCAAGAACAAGTTTACGCTTGGACTTTGTATTTTTGATAAAGAATTCAGTCTAAACCAAGTTTGATATAACTAACATCATAATAGTACTAACTTATCTTTGGCATTTTCTTTCTTTCTTTTTTTTAGATTTTATTTATTTGAAAGAGAGAGAGCACAGCGAGAGAGAGCATGAGCATGGGTGGGGAGGAGCAGAGGGAGAAGCAGAAGCAGGCTCCCTGCTCAGATGCAGGGCTCCATCCAGGATCCAGGACCATGACCTGAGCTGAAGGCAGACGCCTAACCGACTGAGCCACCCAGGTGCTCCCGTCTGGCATTTTCTAAGGCACTTTCTTAAATGTACATTAATTTGCCTCTCCAACAACTCAGAGTGGTAGCTATTATTGTCCCTATTTTAGAAATGGATAACATGGGACACAGGAAGATGAATCAACCTACTCAGGATCATTTAATTGGTGGTTGATAAAGAGGGGCATCCTGCAGCCCTTTTAGTAGCAGTAGAGAGGTACGTTCTGTCCCCCAAAATCGACAGAAGACAGCTACTGTGTAAATCAGCACCCCCCCATTTTGAAGTTAATTTTCAGTCAAATTCATACCTGCATTTCTTTATAACTTTGGGGTCAAAAAATCTCATCTATACCATTCATTCTAGTTCTTATTAGTTACCCTCAGACTCTTTATTCATACATAAATTGCTATGCTTCTTTTCCCCCAGCTTCTTTCCACTGCCGACCTCTTTGAAATTTTCCACTGTAAAAGCCACAATTTCACTGTAAGTATTCTATATCCTCAGTGTCCTCAGAGAACCATACCTTCACTTTCTTGCCTTAAATGAAACCTGGCATTCCCCCAAAGACATCGCTTCCCTTGAGCCTTGACAAACAAAAACTGCTTTTTCTCCCTGCCTTTCAACATGCTGAGAGAGATTTGACAGGGGTGTTGGTATTCTCCTAGCTTCTAACTGCCAGTCCCAGGTGATTCCATTCCTACCTGTATGTAACTCCCCACCCTCTGCCCCCTTTTGAGTCTCATGCTGTAACATGAAGCGTAGTCATCATCATCCACCAGCTCTAGGTCGCTTGCCCAGATTCATGGAAAGCTTCAGCACCTGGCCCACAAATGCTGCCAAACTCCCAACCCTAAGTTTGCATTTACCCAGATGCTCTCAAAACCTAGTGACTTTAGGTGACTCTAGTGACTCTTCACACCTCTATAAGCACTGTCCCAGCAGGACAGTGCTCCTGACTTCTTAGTAATTTCTGTTCTTGATCTTTCTTCAATTCTTTCAGTTGCCCTCCCATCTTCAACTTTTATTCCTGCCCAGTATAGATCCCAAAGGCCCATCAGTACCCGGAATAGCTTCTGGGCACCCACCATGCCCTTCCTCCATCTTTGCTATACTCCCAGCCAACTCCTGTGGTTATCTGAGTGGTTAAAGGCATGAGCTAGGGAGGCCTGTTTCTACCATTTGAAGCCTATTTCTGTCATTTAGTAATTCCACCTTGGACAAGTCATGAATTTTTCAAGGCTTCCATTTCCTCAATTGAGAAATAGTGATAATAGTATCTGTCTCCTGACCATTATCAATTATTATGAAGATTAATTGAGATAATATGTGTAAAGTGCTTAGAATAGTGCCTGGCTCATAAGCACTCAATAAATGTTTACTATTGTTACAATGAAATTGCTTGCTGATGTTTCAAAAAAAAAAAATCACAGTGGCACCTGGGTGGCTCAGTTGGTTAAGTGTCTGCCTTCGGCTCAAGTCATGATTTCAGGGTCCTGGGATCGAGCCTGCTTCTCCCTCTCCTTCTGTCTGCTGCTCCCCCTGTTTGTGCTCTCTTTCTCTCTCTCTCTCTCTGTCAAATAAATAAATAAAATCTTTTTTAAAAATCACAAAACCAAATTAATAAGTACCAGTACATGCCCATATCTGCAAAGCAAAACACAATCCAACAAACATCCTCCTTTTTCACTCCCTTCCCTAGTTATTGCCTGTTTAAGGGAGACTTTTGAGTAAATACCCTTGTATGGCCTGGGAACCTCAGATTTCATCATATTAATTATTTGTCCTCCTCATCAGAAGTAGATAGGATTAGCAGGCTGACTAATGTCTATTATTTGTAAGGCAGGAATGGCAAGGATCTCATGTGACCACTTAGCAGAAGACAGACTAGAAGAAACAGGCATAAATAGACATCTCACAAGAGAGAAAACATGAATGAGCAAGAAACTATTAAAAGATGCTCATCCTCTTTAGTAGTCAGGGAAATGCAAATTAGAACTACAATGAAATAACTTTTTTTTTTTTTAAGATTTTATTTATTTGACAGAGAGCACAGATAGGCAGAGTGGCAGGCAGAGGGAGAAGCAGGCTCTCTGCTGAGCAGAAAGCCCTATGCGGGGCTTGATCCCAGAACCCTGGGATCATGACCTGAGCTGAAGACAGACACTTAACCGACTGAGCCACTCAGGTGCCCCACAATGAAATAACTTTGCACACCTTTGAAAATGGCAGAAATGAAGAAATTTAACAATATCAGATGTTGGACAAGGTATTCTTACGATGGGCATATAAATGGTACAGTCGCTTTGTGAAACATTGTAGGGTATCTTGTCAAGCCAAATATTCACATACTGGAGGGTCCAGCAGTTCCATCCAGTGAGACTCTTTCACATTTTGTTGACAAAACAAAAAGCACAAAGCTGTGAGTAACCCTAACCATTGACAGGAGAATGGATAAGTAGTGGTATAGTGGTATAGTCACCAGAGGAATTTTTTTTTTAAGATTGATTTATTTGAGGGAGAGAGAGAGAGCAGAGCGTGCACACACAGGAGAGCAGAGGAAGGGGCAGAGGGAAAGAGAGAATTTCAAGCAGACTCCCCACTAAGTGTGGAGCCCGAGGCAGGGCTCGATCTCACAACCCTGAGATCATGACCTGAGCCTAAATCAAGAATCCGGATGCTTAACTGACTGAGCCACCCAGGCACCCCTCACCAGAATATTAAACACACACATAATAAAATACGGCTGCAGTAAGCAACATGAATGAATCTTAGAAACAATATTGAAGGATAAACAAAAAACAAGTAAATGTACATATTATAATGACACTTTACATATATTAATCTATTTCATTCTCCTAACATCTCTTTAAGGAAGGTACTATTACTCTCATTTTACAGATGAAACAGTTACAGATAAATGACTTACTAGTAAGTGAAGGTTGCAGGATCTAGCTAACATTTACTACATGCTTACATAGTATCGGGCACTGTATTACCTTGCCTAGATTATCTATTTTATGAAAGATGCTCTTATAAAATGTCCTTCTTGTTTTTTGTGGGTTTTTTTTGGGGGGGGGATGTTGCCTGATAAATCTCCCTAAGTCAACATAATAAGTTAGACTGGAGAATCCAGTTTATCATTTGGCTTTGCACTCTTCTCTCAACCCCTTCACCTAAGTGCAAACTCAGTGGATAGTTGACTGTTCATTTAAATGGTCTTCTGAACCTTTTCTAGGTTTCACTTTTGGAAATGGAATGTAACTCCCAGCCAATGTCCTAAACCCCTGAGGCCCTGGAACTTCCCTTCAGTCTACATTTTTCAGAACACCAATAACTAAGAGATCTAAAAATGAAGGAATTCTTTTCCCAAGGGCAACTACACATACCAGCACCACCACCATATCCCCGAAATCTCTTCCCCAGTCTTCTTTCACTTATATCCGTAAGACCTAAGGGAAGAACTTGAGCAGCTAGAGGAAGGATCATTCCTTTCTGCACCACAACCTTAAGAATCATGCTTGCAAGTTTGTGACTGAACATTGTATGGGGGGGTGGGGGTGGGGAAGAGAGCCAGGAATCCCAAACCTGTGTTTTAGTCCCAACTCTGCCACTCAGTTGTTGGATGTTGGGCAAATCCATTAATGTCTCTGGGGTTCATATCCTTCAGTAATGCACGTCAGTTAAACTTGACATTTATTGGATGTCTCCTAGGTGCCATGCACCCTGCCAAACATTGGGGTTATAAGGATAGACAAGACCTGATTAGCCACAGAGAGCTCCCAGCCATTAAGGAGCTTTCTGTCTAGAGTAGAGAACTGTGGATCTTGGTGCATCAGGTGGTTAAGCAGAGTGTGGGTAACCAGATGATGGAGATGTTGCAGAGACTAGGCAATGTCAGCATACTGTTGTGGTTGAGAGCTCGGCTCTGGGGTCAGTCATTACTAAACATATTGTGGCTCTAACCCTCATGATCTCTGTGTCTTCAAGTGAGACTTCTGAAGAATCAGTTTCCTCATCTCTAAAACAGAGATAATAATTATACTGTTTCCATTTTGAGGATCAAATAAGATAATACATACAAAAGAGGGTGAATCATGATCAATAAATGTTACCTATCCTCCTCATTCTCCCCTTCAGCACTATTATTCCTGTTAGCATATCAGTTGTTCCTTAGCAAGGCATCATGACAGGGTTTGGAGATCCAGGCAGAAGTTGTCCATTGACACTGCTCAGCTCTCGCTTACTCACTGCAGGGACGGTACTGAAGATGAACATTCAGTTCCTGACCCAAGACCTTTCCTGAAGATATTGAAGTGTTAACAGGATGATTACTGGCTTGTGTAGGGTGGAATTGATCTTGGAGGAGGTTATTTCTAAATGTTCTGGAGTTTGAGGGGGTGTGTAATTTAGCATAAGGAAGAGGATGCGTTTTAGATAAGGTGAAAGATTGTGTTGATACATACTTTTGGGAGATGTTTAAGTGAGGAGTGGAAATCATGCTGAATAAATTGGACTTGATCTAAAAAATTATGGCCCAGAAGTTATAATGAAAGTGATTAATAAATATGACTACAAAGAAATTATAAACTCTTCATGCATATTAAAAATATAACCCAAACAATATTTTATAGTGTGTGTGTATATATAACATACATGTGCATATGTGTGTGTGTGTATATATGACACAGGGCTAATTTTGTGAATATACAAAGAATGCTTACAAATCAGTAAGATGATTTGTATCGACATGGATGGAACTGGAGGGTATTATGCTAAGTGAACTAAGCCAATCAGAGACACACAATTATCATATGGTTTCACTCATATGTGGAACATAAGGAATAGTGCAGAGGACAATAGGGGTGGAAGGCGGGAAACTGGGAAGAAATCAGAGAGGGAGACAAACCATATGAGACTCTTGACTCCGGGAAACAAACTGAGGATTGCAGAAAGGGAGGTGGGTGGGGGGATGGGGTAACTGGGTGAGGGGCATTAAAAAGGGTACATAATATGATGAGCACTGGGTGTTATGCTGAACTAATGAATCATTGAACATTATATCAAAAACTAATGATGTACTATAAAAAATCAGTAAGGTGATGAAAATAGAAAAAATACGAAGGACTTGGAAAGAACACTCAGGAGAAAGACACAAAAATAGCCAATAGTGGGAAGATTTTCAACATCATTGATGATTAGAAAATGAAAATGAAAAAAAGATACCATTTCAGCAAAGATTAAAAAGAGATGGACATAGTGTTGGTGAGAGTATGAGGTAATTGGCATACTCATACACAGTTGGTGCAAACAAGTTAGTATAACTTTTATGGAGGGATAATTAGTATCTTTTTAAATAAAAAGTATGTAACTCTGACTCACTGCTAAAAAATATCTCAAAAATATACCATTCATAAATGCACCGAGTTATATATACAAGGATGTTACTCAGAACTTTTTTTTTTTTTAAAGATTTTATTTATTTGACAGAGATAGCGAGAGAGGGAACACAAGCAGGGGGAGTGGGAGAGGGAGAAGCAGGCTTCCCGCTGATCAGGGAGTCGGATGCGGGACTCAATCCCAGGACCCTGGGAACATGACCTGAGCCGAAGGCAGACGCTTAACGACTGAGCCACCCAGGCGCCCCTACTCAGAACTTTTTAATAGCCAAAAAAAAGTTCTATTAATGAAGAACTGTTTAAACAATGATAGATGCATGCAATGGAGAATGAAGTAAGTCTATACATACTGTTACAAAATGTAGTCCACAGTATATTGTTAAATCAAAAAGACAACTGAAGAACGGTATATACAGTATTCTTCTGTTCACGTGAAGAATTTATAAATAAGTATATGTGTATAGGAATGCTCCAGAAGGAAACATAAGAAAGTCTGATGGTTGTTATCTCTGGGAATGCAGGGAGGAAAATGTTTGCCTTTTACTGAATTGCCTTCTGTACTGTTTGAAAACTTTACCATCAACATGTATTATTTTTCTAATTAAGAAAGGAAAGAAATCCTTAGTAAAAATATCTAAAGAGGAAATGGGAACCATTGCAATGTGTCTGAAAAATAGTTTTCCTAACTAAATGAGGTGCTGTCTTAGAAAATGAAACTTCCTTTGCAACTCACATCATTAGTTTTCTCCATTTGAAGGGCAGAGTTCCTTTATTTAGTAGTGCTTACTTTACCCTGAGCACTACTGTTAAGTGCTCTAATCATCATACAATCCTGGGTGGTCATTATCATTATCCCCACTTAGTAGATAAGGAAAGTGAGGCACGTGGAAGTTAAATTACTTAACCAAGTTCACATAGCTAGTAAGCTCTAAAGCGGAGATTCAAACCCAGAATGTTCACACCTTGGGCACTATGCCAGCTGCCTTTTGAAATGTTTAGAAGCTTTGACTTCTACTTGGGTGAGCTGATGATAGGACCTATGCCATATGCCCCCAACTCTTCCTTTTGGACTCCAGGTCACACCTATCTACTTTTCTGACCCTTTGGAGGACCTAATAGGGAAACAAGATGCTGCACGAGAACAAGACCAGGCCTTGCTGGAGTAATAATAGGGCCTTTTAACAACTCCTAAGGTTGACATAATACCTCAACACAGCATGTCTTTGAAGAAATATTCTTACTGTTAACTGGAAATGAAAGAGCTGATCTCAGTCAGCTGTTAGGTAAAATGTTGTTGATCCATCAGTTAGTGGAGACTGAGGTTAAGCCAAGAAGGATTGCTGTAGGGATTAAAGGCTGAACTGATTGGCTGAATTCCAAAGTTTTCAAAGTATTTCAAGGTAAGGAGGATTATTTTTTTTTAGCTGTGGAGACATGAGAAAACATGCCGTATCATCCAAGTTTATTGAACATGAGTGTTTCTTGTTGGTGTTTCTTCTTTAGTGGTTTCCTCAAGAGTTATGTTAAGAAGCTACATCAGATTGGGGTGCCTGGGTGGCTCAGTTGGTTAAGCGACTGCCATCGGCTCAGGTCATGATCCTGGAGTCCCGGGATCGAGTCCCACATCGGGCTTCCTGCTCAGCAGGGAGTCTGCTTCTCCCTCTGACCCTCTTCCCTCTCGTGCTTTCTATCTCTCATTCTCTCTCTGAAATAAATAAATAAATAAAATCTTTAAAAAAAAAAAAAAGCTACATCAGAGTTATTTTTTGTAACCCTAGAGGTGAAGTGGTTGATCAAATGACGGGCCCTTGTTGATGTGTAAATAGGACACTAAGATTATCTAGTGGTCTTTAATGCTTTTTGATCACCCTTCATTCTAACAGGTTGATATTGAAAACTTTCTCCACATGCAAGCAGGTTCTCTGGGTGGGCATGTAGCTAGTGGGCATCCCAGTTGACAAGCTTACTAAAGAAGACTGGTCACTGAATATAACTGTTGAGGCACTCCTGGTGGTTCATTATTCTTTGATGATTCTGAAACTGGATGCACAGTTCTGTGTAAGGAATAAACGGTTTTTCCTTCCTGTGGTTCATCATGCATTGTGGATGGGTGCCTGATGAGGGATATGGCATCCTACGGGGCTACCATGAGCAGCAGCATGTCCAATGTAGGAACAAAACACATGCTGATGGCCGAGGCAGAAAATCCTGATTTGAAACAAGGCCTGGGAGAGGTTTTCATTATCTTCGGGTAGCAATGGAGATCAGTACTCCTAGAGAGATTCAAGTTTTCAGTTTAGAAAGATTCAGGGAACTCAGTCCTCTGGTCACTTACCCAAAACAATAAGACACACACTGTTACTTTAGGTGGTGCCAAGCTGTGTGGATAATGGCAGAGATAAATGAAAGTACTCAGAACTAAAGGTTCTCTTCTAGTGAGGGAATAATAGTCTGAGTTCATTGCTGATGAAATATGATTTGGCTATGCCAAATCTAGATCTAGAGCTGTGCTGCTTACAATGGCAGGGGCTGGCCACATTTGGCTAAATTTAAATGAAAATTAAAAATTCAGTTCCTTAGTCACTCAAGTCACATTTCAAGTGTTCAACACTAGTATGATAGCTAATAGCTACCATAAGGGATAGTGAAAAATTCATGTAACCTTTCCATCATCATAGAATGTTCTATTGAGCAGCACTGATCTAGAAAATAAACAATAGGTCCTCAAAGATATTCTATCAAGAAACACCATTTTGGTGTCTTGATTGACCACACCAGGGAGGCCCTATCTAGTTTTTATTCTGAACCACTAGATTTGAAACAGAAAGGCAGGCAGTAAGACCTTAGATTTTGGTGTGAATTATATAGCCTAATTTTCTCAGTAAAGACACTTCTGTTAGGGGATCACTATGGATAATAGTCACAGGCAAGGAGGTGGGAGCAGAGGATGTGATGCTGTGAGGTTAGGATTTCCTCTGAATGAGAAAAAGTATGTGACCCAATTGCGCAGAAGGAAGTGGTCAGAAGCACTTCTGATATTTGTATAAGGGGTGATATAACTGACCTAGAATTTCTGGAACTGCCTTTGGTTTAGACAGCCTTTGCTTTCTTATCTGATTATGTTGGTAAAAATAAGTTAGATATCCTAAAAAGAATATGAATCTTAGCTTCCCTATCTTGTTTAAGGGACTGTCAGTGCCTTCCTCAAAAGGAAAGTTGTTCTTTTACTAGTCTTGTTTCACATGCCTTTAAAAGTTCAGAAGTAATTAAGGAAAAGAACAAATGAAGGGCAATAATACTTCTCACGCTCATCAGGATGTTCCTGGTGACTTGTAGCACGGGGATATACCTAAATCATTTTCAACAGAGTCTGGTGAGCCATTAGGTTGCCCCCTCCCATCCTAGCATTTTGATGTAGTCTCATAAACTGAGGAATTGAGAAGCAGTGAAGACTGTTTGAGGTCTTCGTCTTTAGGGCCTAGAAGACAGGATGCCTGGGATCAAAAAAACTGATGAGATGGTAAGATCCTTCATGGATATGAGGAAGTACATCAAGAGAGATGTTAAAAAGAGGAGGTCACTATTCAAAGAACAGCTAGAAGGATTAACAACAGAGAAACTGGCTCTAGGAACTAACAGGAGTTTTCATGAACTGACTGAGAGAATAAGAGGGTGGCTACTGGGAACAAAAAGGGGGTTTCCAAGGCAGCAATAAAGACATGAACACTGGACCTTGTTTAATTCTGGATAGTTCATCATCCTCTCACACAAGAAGAACCTCTAGCATCCAATAAATACCTGTTGAATTAATCCTCGGGAAAGAAGATCACACTGGATGCATAAATTCCTTTATTGAAAATATTGGGCTAGCACTGCATTACATATACTCAATATCCATAAATGAAGGGCCACACATTTCTGATTGGACAATACTGTTTTAAATAGAGAACACGGCATCTGGGTATGCTCTCACAAGTATAATATCATGGACTAAACTAGGTAGACATGAACTATATGCAAAATGACCATTTTGTTCATTAATAGCATATGGTTGCACATGGCATAAATGCTAAACTTGATCATCATGAGACCTTCCTGATCTCTCACACCAACACATCATTTAATGAGCAGGTTAAGGTTAAACTGTGAATATGTTGTTAATCAAGAGTTCTCAATAGGAGAACTTGGGTGAAAGCACACCCAGGCTACATATTTAAGATTTAACAGAATTCATTTAAACTTGCATGGAATGTGAATAAAATAGTTGCTGATCTGACAGGAGGCCACTTGGCAATTTGTTCTCTTTTATAAATATCCTAAAATAAGAGAATAAAGGAAATATTCTGCCAGCTTAAGGCTAACATTCTAAAGATGGTTTTATTTTTTTTAAATGCAGGTATATAAATGCTACTTGTTATTAATTTTTCCTTTCAGAGATCACTGGGGATATAATTTATGACAGACCACTTCTCAGCTTTGGCTGTTATTTGAAAACTTTTTCCGTTATCAGTCTTTGGCTTTCATACAAGTTTGGCAATCAGTAATATTGTTTAATTTTTAACAAGGCTTTATTATCATTTTTAACAAAGAGTATTTTATGATATGAAAATGGGTTGATGTTAAAAAATAGGTTTTACTTTTTTTATTCCAATTTTGGTATGAATGCACTTCTTTGCATTGCTTTTTCTCAAAAGAGTCTAGAAACCAATACAGTTGGGCTAATTTGACATTTTTCATTTGCTATAAAATATGCAGAAATTAAAACATTCAGTTTCTTTTAAAACAGAGGCCTGTTCATCAATTTAAGAACCTGGGGAAAATTATGCACAAAACACTATGAAAATAAAGTTTTTGTTATTAACACACATGATTTTGTAAGAAACAGAACATTTTCTTTTCAAAAGCAGGGTTTGTTCTAAGTCTGGATTCAGAAAGGTACCCATTTTTGTAAATACCAACTTATGATTGTGGGAAATGGCTTCTTCTTTACACAATTATGTTCAGAGTAAGTAAAAATGTTCCTTTTTTAATGACTAAATGGAAAGCTGGCCTACAATAGTCAAATCAATAAACATTGGTAATGAGTTTTTTTTAAATTTCAGAATTATGCATATATATATATATATATATATATATGCTGCTTAAGACCTATCACCCTAAACAATCAGGGCCAAAAAAAAAAAAAAATTCAATATAAAACTATATAAATCAAATGGGTTTGTTTCCAAAACATAGCACAAAATGTATACATTTATTTCAATTTGACACATTAAAAGAAAAAACTGCCAACAAATTTTAGACAATATACTAGAAATAATAAATAAGACAATTTTTAAAAAAAATCATATATTCCCTTTAAGTGCCGAGCACTTTCAATTTTTCTAAATGAGACTAAGCTTTTCCATGGCAAACAATATTATGCTGTACATTTTGGTAATGAAAATTATGTTGATAAATACACAAGGCATGTATGTATTTCCACAGTATTTTTTTTCACAGTTACCAAAAATAAAAATTGCATTCAACTCATACATCTATAAATATTCTGATTCCTCACTGTATAGATTTGAAGGAAATGGGAGTATAAAGTCCTTCAACACTCCGGACTTAACTCTTTCTTCCTTGTCTGCCCTCCACATGTCCCTTTCAGAATCCCTCTGCGGTGCGGCCATGCTCTGAGACGTTGGCGGAAAGGAAGCAGTATGGTGGGATGAGGCAGTCAGGGCCAGGGCTGTGTCTTCCAGGAAGCCAGCTTTAGGAGGGCTGATGGAACCTGACCTTTTTAATGTGGTATTTTAAGGCAGTCTGAGTGAGTTTCACTCAAATGTCCATACCTCGAGGTCCTGAACTATGAAGTCTTCCTTTTTGGAAAGGATATCGTTATTGAAAGTGCTGCAAGAGTTGCTCCGTCCATGGTATAAATCAGCATCTAGCCATAAACCAAATCGTCCCCTGAAAAGATCACAAATACAAAAAGGTACAAACACTTCAATCGCATGTGGCACACTTTCTGCCCTCCCTTGCCCCACCTTCTTTCCTTTATGCTACCAACAGACAAAACCCTAAACTGCGTGGAAAACAAAGCATACATTTCCTTTATTCCATTTAAATGACTCATCTTTCCCAAAAGACAAATGATAGTAGTCCCTCCTTTAGACACATAAGTAAACCATTTTATCTTTGACTCTTAGGGCTATGTGTTAGGCCACTGTCATAATTAAGCACATGGCCTAGCTAAAATCACCTGACACAAGGTTTTGGTTACCTGGGTCAAAATAAACTCTCACAGGTCAGGCAGTAAATTAATAACAAAAACCTTACCCTCCACCACCAAGTTCCAAAGAACTTATGTCTCCATTGATAAAGTATGAGTTTTCTCCACTCCACTTAAAGACCTTAGGGTAGAAACACAAGAGAGAGAACAGACATGTGAATCTGGAGAATCAGCGAAGAGGGAATTATTAGGGTAGTACCTGTGTGTGGAAGGAAACTACCCCTTGGTTGAGGAAGCTCCTGATTGCCAGACCTTTCCGATACCAGAACAAGATCTTCAAAGGGCAAGACCTCTCAAGCACATGTTGGCTCTGACCTGCTATCATGCCTCCCTTGATCCCAGAACACACAAAAAAGCAGTTTTCAAGGCCCAAGGAAGGACCCTCAAAGCAGTTTGTGTGCTGTAACCATGAAGGGCGGACCCAGGCTACAGTGAGTCCAGATGAGGTTATGGAACAGCTGCTGCTCCAAAGACAGTCCCCCACCTCCAACCCCACCCACACTCCTGACACCACAACACTGGGAAATCGGGTATTTCTCCCATTTAGGTACCTTGAAATTGGGGCTAAATGTGTACAGAAAAGTTTCGCCTGTGCCATAATAGTGGTCACTGAACTTGAAAGGATGAGTTGCATATGCTCCAAAAATCTGTCAAAAGAACATAGAAACATTATCTCTCTTTTTTTTTTTTTTTAAGATTTATTTATTTGACAGACAGCAAGAGAGGGAACACAAGCAGGGGGAGTGGGAGAGGGAGAAGGAGGCTTCCACTGAGCAGGGAGCCCGATGTGGGGCTCGATCCCAGGACCCTGGGATCATGACCTGAGCCGAAGGCAGACGTTTAACGACTGAGCCACGCAGGCGCCCAACATTATCTTCTTTTAAAGAATGGCCTCCCAAAGAATGGCTTTCTGAAATATTCTAACACAATCCTGTTCTGAGATATCATTAAACCTCTTTTAGCAAAGACCATTACTAAATTAGAGCTCTTAAATTAAAAAGACTACCAACAAACAGATAAATAAAAAAGCCCTAGTTCTAATTGGAACTCAAGTGATTCAGAGAACGTATTTGTCAAAGGCCAGCAATTGTTCCAATTTTAAGACACTTCTGAAGTCCACTATGGGGTCAAATTTCCTTTAGTGAATACAGATGACATACTGGGAACATTAAACAACAAGATGCATCTTGCACACAGAAGTGAGTGGTCGAAAGAACAAAATCTTGTGTCTTATGTGTTTTATAAGTGGAGTCACGGCCAGACATGTCCACAGAGAAAATAAATTTTTCTCTTTTGATTTATAAAAATGAGTTCTCAATATGCTTATTAACACTGTGTCCTTAACATGACTGATCTAATATCTCTTAGCTCGAAATGGCTTTTAAGAAAAAAAAAAAAATCCCATAGTACTATGGACTTTAAGGGTGATTTAGATGTATTTGAACCAATAATTTTTCTATTTTTTTCTCACTGTCCTTGGTTCCTATCTTTCTGCTCGGATCCTGATCAGTGCTTGCAAGGGTAAGAGATGGCAAGAGTGAACATATATATTTTGAAAACATCCCTAAGTGATTCTGATATACCTTCTATTTCGGAAACCCAGTGGAGAAACATTGCGTTAAATGGAGGTTATCTGAAAAATGTCATAACTTTTGAAAATTATTTTAATTGGGTTATAATCAATGTGGAATCTCTTCTTCACCAGTTACACTTAGTTCCTGGCAACTTGAAATACTAAAAATTAGGTAGGGTAGAAGTCTAGAAACTAATAATGTTCTTCATACTTCCTGCTACTAAGCCTTTCTCTAGAGCTGCTAAGAACAAACAAAAACAAAACAGTAACAAAAACATCAAAAATCCATTTTCCTTCTTTTGGTGATCTTTCAATAAAAAAAAAAAACACTGAGATGGGCATCTACTTTTAAAAGCATGTGCTTAAAATAGGACAAGAAGGGCAATGGCCATAGGTGGAAGAAAGTGGGTCCTTTTCTGAACAATGAATAGGAAAAGTCACCCTACGCTCACCCTCTCATGATTCTAAATATATTCTTTTTTTTTCCTAAATAAATTCTTTCTTAGCTAAAATTTTCTTAGCAATCATGGAAATCTACTTAAGGATTAGGGACTGGATGATAACTAAGAAATTACTGTTAATTTTGTTAGGTACATAGATAGCATTGTGGTTATGTAAGAAAATGTCCATTTTCTCTTTTCTATTCACTTATTTTGAAAGAAATTTGATAGATATGTATATAATGATATTGTTGGGTCTATACCATTAAAAATTTAATATATTTGCCAATAACAGAACAAAGGAATCCATGGGGAAAAAAAAGTTGAGACAACCAAAAGTGGTAAAAAAAAAAAAAAAGGTTAATATAACAAAACCTATAAATGTATATTTGCTCTCCTCTCTTCTCTCAGCTTCTTAGTAGAAAAAATTACATGAAGTAGTAATCTTTTTATTTTTAAAAATTTATTTATTTAAATTCAATTTAATTAAGATATAGCATAGTATTAGCTTCAGAGGTAGAATTTAATGATTCATCAGTTGCATATAATAACCAGTGCTCATTCCATCAAGTGCCCTCCTAAATGCACAATTTATCATTGGGTTTTTGATATACATCAGTGTAATATGTATAACAAAATTACCACAAAAATGGGAAAATGTAATTGAGCAATATCGAAGTAACATTTCTGTACCTCACTGGAATTAAGTTAGTATAAATCAGACTCTATCAATTGCCTGAATATTGATTGCTATTTTCCACAATGCCTTGTGGTATAAATTACTCCACAGTCTAATTTGACTGAAATTGGGCCCCTCTGCAGGGGTAGTTTCTTTGGCCAGTTCATGAAATTTATCCTAACTCCAGGAAGGCCCTCCTTTAGCTATCTCTTTTCCTGGTTCTCTCTCTGGTAAACTAGATGCTCCTCAGTTTAGCCTGTTGTCTTCATGCAGTTACCGGCCTCCTCTTAATTGTTTACCACCAAAATTTTCATCATTTTCTAGAGTACCCTTTGGCTTAAACTTCTTCATACTCTTCTAAATAAAGTCAGTTCCTTTGGGGACAGCTTCAGAACTCTATGTCCTTTTTAGGGTTTTTTTGTTGTTGTTGTTGTTGTTTATATATGCTGTGGACAGGGCCTAGGCCAGGGCAAGTTCAACCACTGAGTCTGACAGGGTAGGGGTTATGGTAGATAAGTACAGGATGGGGGAGCACGTACAAGGGGTCTGGTAGGAGCCACAGTGGACAAGTGGATGAGTGCATGGCTGTGTGCTATGTCTGGAGCAGCTGTGGTGGATGAGCACAGAGCTGGGGCCAGCCTAAGTGCCTGGTCTGGCAGGGTAGAGGCCAAGTTGGATGAGCACTGGGCTGGCCTGGTGGGGTGGGGCCACAGGGTAATATGGAGTGAGCCTGTGGCACTAGCAAGGGAAACTGAGAGCACCAAAAATGGCACCCACCAGCACCACGCTAGCAAGGAAGTAGCATTTAAAAGACAAAAAACAAAAAAAACTAGCACCCTCCAGTGTCTCTATTCCCAGAGAGATCTCCATCAGACCCCTGCCCCTCTGGTATACTCTCTAAAACTAGTCAACAAATCTCCCTCACCTGCAGCCCAGGTGCTTCTCAAGCTACTGCCTCTGTGTTGAGACTCAGCCCAAGTAAGTCTGTGTGTGAGCCCTTCAACAGTGGAATTTCCCTTTCCTACAGCCCTCATGCTCTCCCAGAAATTAGTTGTCAAAGACAGTTGTTTTGGGGGCTTGCCTTTCTGGCACAGGTCCCATAGGCTGGCGTGCCTAATGTGGGACCTGAACCCCTCACTTCTCAGAGAGGAGCTGCATGTTTTGTGATCTCTCTCTCGTGGGTCACTAGGGGGATGGAGTGGAGTCCTGTCAAGACCACTTTTCTGCCCCTCCTACCCATCTTGATGTGGCTTTTTTTCTTTTGTCTTTTTTTTTTTCCTGTCCTGTGTTATAGAAGATCCGTTTTGTTAGTCTTCAGGTCTTTTTCAGAGAGAACTGTTCTACCTCCGTAACCTTGGTGTGTCCACGGGAGGAGGTTAGCAGAGCTCTAGGTCTTAGGATCTGCCTCTTCTCTCAGAGCTGGGAGCCAGGGGCTCTGCTGTGGAGCTGGGGGCTAGATAGTGGCCCGCTTCCCTCAGAGGAACACTTATTTTATGAGCAGGGTGGCAGGTAGGGGAAGTTGCTGGTGGTCTTGACTTGCCTCACCTGGCATAGAACTTCTGCCCTAAGAGCTGTGGCAAGGGCTTTAGATACTCTTTTATGCTACCATGCCTAAGGTAGAGCACCTCCCCTAGGAATAGAGGTTAGGTAGAAGAAAATAATCCTCTACCTCTAAGCCGTCCTTACCTAGAATTTAGCCTCTGAAACACAGATCTTGGATAGGGGGTAAGAAGTGCTAGGGACCTGCCTGCCCCTCGAGGATATATCATAGCAATTGTGAGAGACTTGAAGTGACTGTTGTTTTTTATAATTTCTACCAGTTATGGTTGTTTCACTGATTATCGATTCTGCAGAGCTCCCTTTGCTGCCATTCTGCATGTATAATTCTTTTAAATTAGAGTTTTATATAATTTATTCCCAGATAAATTTACAGGTGTTGTTCTATCATGTTCTCAAACACAGCAAAGCCACATTCCTGCCTTGGGGGTAAATGGGTGTGGAGAGCAGAGTTAGTATTCAGGTGTTTTCAAACAACACAAGTGCCTCTAGGGCACCAGATCCAGTAAGACTACACCTCCTGATAAATAGTGTACGCTTCAGGTAGAGGCCTCATTTATATACCTGCTGATGGGAAGCTTGGTGAAACTGTGCTGCATCCTTGCTCTGTGCTGCCAGCACGTTCCCCAACAAACTTGGTATCTTTTGGTAAATTTGTGGGAGAACTAATCTATCTTATGGTGAGGGTTTGTGTGTGGCCTAAAACCATCTAGCCATAGCTCCTCTAAAACATAACATCCAACTTTTCAAACATTTCACTAAATCCCTACATAATTCCGTTTTAAACTGCTGTTATTATTATTTTAATTTTTAACTTGACCGTACCCACTTGCATGGTGATTAAATAAGATGTTATCCATCAAGAAATAATAATAGTAACAGTGAAAATAACTAAACGACTCCCCACAATTCTTTATCTATAATAACGCAGCAATAAAGTCCCAGGAAAGATCACAGTGGAGACAGACAATGCCTCCAGTACCCCCCCTTCTCTCTAATTTCTCCCAAGACAAATCATGATAACAAAGATCTATTTCCCTAAAATGAACGCAATTACATAGCTTCACAGCAAGCTCTCAATGCTTAATAGTGCCCCACATACGACAGGCACTCGTACATTTTCTGAACATATGAATGAATGAAAGGCTGTTGAACAAAACCTGCTTCAATGCCAGAAAGAGAAAAGAATAACATCTACATCTTAAAAATGTAAAGGAGTTTCTTCTTGATATAACACAGATAAACTGGAGTGAATAATAAATAGCAGACTTGAAAGATGTCTTCCTCTTGTGGAGCAAAAACCTGAGTGGGTAGTATATGAAAGAAAATTGCACAGATTCCACTCACACCCACGCTGACTGAGAGAAGTACTAGTGAGGGCACAAGGGGGTAATATCGAGAATTCACCACTGCCTCCATACAGTACAGGCGAAAGGGCAATGAGCAATGGTACAGAACATTCCTTGCTATTTCATAACAATTGGGTCCTTCAGGTACAACACACCACAGCCCTGACGGGCTCTCCATCTGAGCAACCATGCAGACAAGGTTTGTGGGCACTACTTCAGCTACCTGGAAAGAGTTCTGGTATGGCACTGGAACTTCTTTCTGCACTATCTCCCAATCCAGACTTGACTTTTGTCCAACTTTTCCAGCTTTAGGTTGCAGAATTTCATTATTGCTTCCTACTATATATACAGTGAGCACAGCAGAAAAAACTTCCCGTATGTGACTGTATTTGGAAATCCACTCCATTTTCTTCTAGAGATGCATTCGGAAGTATGTAGGGGTGAAATGACATAGTAATTGGGATTTACTTCAAAATACTCCAGCAAAGAAAAACCAACAAAGAAAGACTGATGGAGCGTATGTGGCAAAATCCTGCTAACTGTACAATCTGGATGATGGGGAGTTCTTATACTGGTCTCTCTACGATTGTGTAAGTTTGAAAATCTTCATCAAAAAAATGTTTTCTGTGAGCGGAACAAGCCTCACCTGATTATCCATATCTTTGACGACCAACAGGACAGGGCTGTCTAAGGACGCTGACTTCCGATAGAGAGTTTTCAAACTGGTCCCATGCTCTAATGTGCTATAGGCGAGTCTCCACGGATACCCCTGTACCCTTGCTGGAAGGCGTCGGGCCAGCTGCAAATCCAAAGATGGAGATGTAGACATACAGTTCGCCCACGGATCTGATAAGCTTGTAGCACAAAGCAAGTACCTGAGGCTCAAACTCAAAAAGCATACCCACACGTTGCTTCCTTTTACTCTGACAAATATTTGTAACTATAAACCAGGAAACAGAAGGAAAAAGATCACTGCTTTGATGGTGCTGTCTTGGCAGGGATGCCACCAAGAGTATACATTCCCTCTCAGGGACTTGAATGAGGGGTCACTAGGCAACTATACATTTGAAGATACATCACCTAGCTTGCTATGAATTAGACACTTCAACCTGCCCTTCACCAAATAGTTCATGGTTCTCCAGTTCGTTCTAAATGCTCATACACCCAGAGCTGCTACTGACGACTAACTGCAGCTTCCCACAGAAGTGAGAAGAAGAAAACGCAGGTGTTTTATGCTAGTCGTCAAATGTAGTCTGTATTCATCTTGCTGCATCTTTCACCTACATTAACAGTTAGCTTAAATTTGGCTGCCATAAATACCAATAATGCATGTCTGTTCAAAAATACTAACAAAGGAGGCTATGAAGTACTGAAGTCTTCAGAATGCTTAATATCAGTGGTAGTATCAGCATGAACCCCATTTCTGTAACTGCTTGGTCAAGTCTCTTGGCGTTCCTGGGCCTTTACAGACTCATTTGCAAATTGAGGGAGTTGAACTTGATTCTTTTAAGGTCTCTGAAATTCAGGTTTCTAAGTTGACTTATGGGAGAAATGCAAGATTCCTTACTCAAGTTCAAATATAGCAAACCATAGTTTTTCATAAAATTGAAGTAACAGATTTTCAGAAAATATAAAGTGAACAAAGGAAATCACAGACAAAGGAAAATTACTTGGGGTTGGCAGTTTTCATAAAGCTAGTAAAGTATATTTCCTATATAACTTTTATTTAGCCCAATAAGTTAAAACTATTGGAACTCTGTAATAATCACTAGGATAAATTTGGATCCTTTTTTAAGTGTTAGGAATATGCATGAAGACTATGGTAGGACAATTTAAAAATTGTGTTGAAGACAAGAAAGGCTTTTCATTCAGACTTAGGAGATGGATATAGTTTCCGGCCAAGTCCCCAAACTCCCGAGAAGGTGACAGGGAGTGCTAATGTAACCTCAGAAGAGGAGAAAGGACACTGGTGTTGGTTAGGCTGCTGGTGTTCTTCTTTTAAAACTTGGCTCTTCCTTCACCCCGTGAGAAGAGCAAATGCAGGGATGGGAAATGCTTCTTTGAGGCCTGGAAGACCCCCGTCCTACGTCCCCAGGGAGAGCCCACCTGCTCTATGTGCATGTTCTCCAGGAGTGCACTGTGGGGCTGCAGGATTGGCAGGGCCAACTCATCATCATCTTCATAGTAACTGCAGGTGCTCTTCCTGCGCTTTGCCTCCTCAACCGTGATGATCTGAAATGGAGAAGAGAAGCCCCCCAAACCTGATATAGTTGCTTTTCCTTCGCCTACTAAAAACGACCTCAGGTACACAATTGCCTGAAACAGCTGGAGTTTTAGCAGTAGGACAAAAATTGAACCAGAACTCTGGGAAAAGGGCTAATTTCAGCTACAATTTTGAACAAACGTGGAATTTAACACAGTACAACCGAGACACTTAATATGTGCAAATTAAAGTCACAGGTTTTCCTCTTCTGTGGCTGAGGGCTCACTGAGTGTGAATTATTATGCATAACTCCACAGGTGACTTATACCCTTGAAATGCCCTATATTATTCTCTTTTAGCCTACATCTAAGTTTGAATTGTTAACGGACTCATCAGCAATCATTCTGTAAGTCTTCTATAAATAGGGAAATTGGGAAGATAAGGATAGTTTGTTTAATCAAGACTCCTCTGATGTATTCTCTCAAGGCTATGGCACAAAGCAACAAACCCTGATAGAACTAACAAATGGTAACATCCACCAGAAGCACCAATACAAAGAAATACAAAGCTTTAGGCTAAATTACAATTAGGTTACATTTCTTTTTGTACAATCAGAAACCATCAAAATAACCTTTCAAAACTGAGAAACAGGATTTTGTACACATTTATTATTTCATTGTTAACTACGCTTATGAACCAAAGTCAATTTCAACTTAAAAATCTATTTTTTGTCCCTCCTAACGTCTGGATAAATCACTAAATGATTCTGAAATTGAATGATATAGTAACTAATTCAGCAAAATACCTCGGTACTAGTATCAGTGACGTTTGCATTATAGAGAAAAAGCATTCACGTTACATCTAGTGAAAGTTGCCAGATGACACACCACTCAATTTCCAATAGGCACAGTGACAGATATAAAGTACCTGCCACCATCTGAGCCAGATTTATAGGTAAGGAAATTAACTACTAAATTGTATTATCTTCTCATGGGGGCTTTACCGAAAACCCTGGCAAAGAATCACAAATGCAGGGGCGCCTGGGTGGCTCAGTCGGTTGAGCAACTGCCTTTGGCTCAGGTCATGATCCCGGAGTCCTGGGATCGAGTCCCGCATCGGGCTCCCTGCTTGGCGGGGAGTCTGCTTCTCCCTCTGACCCTCCCCCCTCTCATGTGCTCTCTCTCTCTCACATTCTCTCTCTCAAATAAATAAATATTAAAAAAAAAAGAATCACAAATGCAGCATTTTAAATGTATAAATTAAGCACATGTTTTTAGTGAACTCTACATTTAACAGAGGTACAAATAGGGCTGTGGAATGAAAAACTAAAATATGGATTTTTACTCCAAAGAGAAGGGACAAACCACATCATATCCATCTCCCAAACAAATAAAATACCTGCTTCGATTGAAATGTCAGCACATCCTTTCTAATTAGAAGGCATTTTGAAACATAGCGAGTGGCGGATCTCTGAGGATTCACCGGCACCTTATTAGCTCTCAGGGACTCCAACATACCTTCACAAAAGGCTCTTGGTCCGGTCTGGCACAATAGAAAATCTGAATGTCCAAGGGCAACCTTCGGATTCGCATCCTGATGGGAGGGAGAACTGTCTGCTTGCTCTCTAATGAGAAACAGCGTTTTCCTCTGCCGTCACACACTGTTGCTTCCAGCCACACTGAGCTACAACTGTTCTTGCTGTATCTAGTTTCCTGAATAATTGAGTTTCTGTTTCCCTTAGGAGAGGGTTCAACATTTCTACAGGAACACACCCAAATTAGGATTTAGAGCAAACACACACTTCCTGTCAGGCAGAGCTGTGAGGCTGTAAAATGACACTTTCACCTTTGAAACGGTAGTTTCCTAACTGCAACAAAACTCCATTGGTTTGGGGTTTGTTTTTTTTTTTTTCCTTTATCTTCTTATACTTTCCTTCCTAATTGTCCTCTGGCTAACTAGCTCTTCTAGCCCTGCCTTTCCAGAGTTTTTTTCAGCACCTTCTCTAAAGCTAAATTTCCATTTTAAACTTTATGGATGTTGCCGGACATAGGTTTGAATCTCGAAGGAAGGATGAAAGGAGACTTTACCCAAGGTAGGTTCATTATACTTAGGCCAATGGCATTTTACTTCAATACCACATCATGTTTGTTAGATATGAAGAACTTAAAAGAATGGGAGAACATCTGGTTTATATGAGGCTGAGAAAAATGTTACTTTAGATTCAGTTTTTCAAAATAGCTGGCAAAGGAACATTTACCCTTAATGACTAATAAGCATGATGAGCCCACCTCTACTTCCCAGATCAGATGGCACGAGGGGTTGGAAAAAAATGTAGATTACCATTGGATCAATTTTCAATGATCTTTCTGTGACTCTTCCACATCTAAAATGGTCTTAGGTACTGCTGAGGGGGGTCAGAGTGCTATTGCATAGCTCATCCTGAGGGTTGGTTCTAATGAGAACTCTGGCAGATACTTAGTGACCAGACCCAGGTCAGTTAGAACTTATTTTCAGTGCAAGAAGCAAGACACAATCTGGGGCAGAATCACTTGGATTTTGTGCCAGTGAGACAGCATTCTCTCTTCAGTACCTGACACTTCACAACAGCTTGCATTTACTGATTGCCTTCTCTGTGATGGCAAGAACCAGTTACTCTGCCAGACTTGGGGACACAAAGCAGTCCTTAGTCTCAAGTGGGTGAGGAGACAGCAGAGAGACATTTATTTTTATTTTTATTTTTTTAAGATTTATTTATCTTAGAGAACATGATTGGGAGGGGCAGAGAAAGGGGGAAAGCCCCAAGCAGACTCCGTGCTGAGTGTGGGGCTCAATCTCACAACCCCAAGATCACAATGTGAGCTGAAACCAACACTCTGATGCCTAACCAACTGTACCACCCCAGGTGTCCTAGAGACATTTATAAATAAATGAATGCCACTCCACGTAATAGAAATGTTAGTAGTAGCAGCTCAAAGGTGGGTGGGGCTACCCAGTGAGTTTTCGGAGATGGCTTATATATGGAGGTGATGGGGCTTCAGTTTGAGAGCAGAAGGTGGAGTGTGGGGAGTTGTCCAAGTGGAGGGTACAGGAGGAAAACAGAGCTGTGTTCTAAGTTCACTATGGCTTGAGAACAGAAAACAAGAGAAGTCGAGATGAAGCTGGGGAGGGACAGAAGTGGAGAAAATAAAGAATAGTAATGCCATTAAGAATTAATGCCATTCTAGAGGCCACTTTTTCTAAAACCTGGCTATTCTTCAAAATCATCTAGGAGCTTTTAAAAACACAGATTCTGACATTCCTCTCCCAGACCTACTGAATTAATGTCTTTAGTGGTAAAGGTCTAGGATTCAGTTAAAAAAAAAAAAAATTTCACCAAGTGGTGGTTCCGGTAATGATAGCTGTAGGCAATGGGGAGCCACTGAGTGTTAAGCATGGGAGTATATGTTCACATGTGTTATTTAAGCAAGTAAAATAGCACAGAACATATATGAGAGCTTTAAATATGGTGAAGGAAACATCAGAAATCATTAAACAGTGCTGGAAAAAATTGACTATTAAAAGTACTACCATGTATCAATAAATCAACTGCAGATTGAGTGGAGGTTAGACTGATACTACAGGGCCACCCATACCTAAAAACACTACAGGGGAAAAAAATACATAAACAAAAAACACAAGTAAAATTAAAAGACAAATAGCCATCTAGAAAAAAATTGGTCAAAAATACAGGATGGGCACCTGGGTGGCTGTCAGTTAAGCGACTGACTCTTGATTTTGGCTCAGGGTCACGAGATGGAGTCCCGTGTCAGGCTCCATGCTCAGCACAGAGTCTGCTTGTCCCTCTCCCTCCCCCTGCTTGTTCTCTTTCTCTCTCTCCCTCAAATAAATGGATAAAATCTTCTAAAAATACAGGAAACAAAAATCAGTAAAACAAAAATTAGTATCTTTTAATCATAATGCAGTGTGATGAAACTATTTACATACATACATATATATATTTTTTCATTTATTCTATCCTCAGCCAAGGAAATAAAAATTAAAATATATTGTTTCTCAGCTTCCAAATTAGCAAAATTTTTTGGAAAGGAATAATAGTAGTAATACTTTCTGCTGGCATAAACACAGGAAGAGGGGTATTCCTCATATTGCTGGCAAGCTAAGTTGTCATATATAAAAAACAGGAGCCTTAAAAAAGTTAATACCCTTATATCAACCAATGCCACTTCTAGGAAACTAAGAGAATAGTAAGAGTTGCAGATTATCTCATCCTTGTGAAAAACTTGAACCAACACAATGATTCCTAAAAATGAGAAAATGTTAAATAAATTATAAATGAGATTTTTAAATATTATGCAACCCATTAAAATGAGGCTTAAAAATCTTTAAGATGATCCAATTCTCACAAGATGTTAGGTGAGAAAAGCCAGATACAAACCTATACATAAAGCATGAATGCATTTTACAAACATAAAAAGCAAGACTCCCTACCCCTCTCCCCCGAGATAACATCCTAAAATAAAAGAGAAAAAAAGGAATTGAATAAAATGTACAAAAGTGTTAAGTGTGGTCACATATTATTTTTAAACGTTATGCATTGTACTTTTCTGTAGGTTCCAAATTTCCTACAATAAGCAGGTGTTCCTTAGGTAAAATTAGGAAATAAAGCTTATTTAAAAAGACTATGTATGGGAGAATGGCCTGGTGGTTGGGTTGGGACTGGAGGTGCCCTTGGAAGTCCAAGTGAAGGGTGAAGACAGGCTGACTGGGGCAGGCTTGGTGGAGGGAAGTAGAGGTCCCTGCACCATGTAAAATCACAATCAATAAGACTCTGACTAGATATGATTAAGGAAAAGAAGCTAGGATGATATCTAGGTTTCTAGCTTGGCACACTACTAATTAAGATGGGAATATGTGAGAAGAAGCAAGTTTGGGGGCAAGATTCTTTTTTTTTTGGATATGCTGAGGATCAGACACCTGCTAGCTTCGGGGGGAGTGAAGGTGCCCTTCCCCACCCATAAAGGAGGAGCAGTGCCATTACAGTGGCTTGGCTTTAGGGTAATGCTATCATGCGAGCCTGCTCCTGCATGGGAGGGATCGTGGCCGGCATTCTTCTACTCACTGCACTTTTGGATTCTCTGCCATATGGCAAAAAAACAGAGATAAGGTGGTCTGACCAGTCCAGCCACCTGTCTCTCCAGTTATCCACAAGCCCGAGGAGCTTGGAATAGGCCAACTAATTTCTTCCTCCTTCTCTATCCCTTCTTTTTTTCTTCCTCTTCCACTACAAATCTAGAGAGTACTCTCTAGAGGAATTTGCCCTCTCTTTCATTCTCCTCTGTGGCTCAGTCTGAGAAGGCCTAGGGCCGACTGCCTAGGCCCACACCAGATCATCAAGCAGACCTTTCTCTCCCTGCTGCATACCTCTGTAGCTCCTTTTCCCCTGGTGCTGCTAAGCGTGGCCTCCCCCTGCCCCGGGGTTGTCAAGAGCTGAGATTCAAGGATGGGATTAGTGGAGAGAGGCAGAATAGCCCTTAAAGGGGGCTGCTTTGGCTCAAGATATTCAGGCCTCATCAGGCAAGGATTAAGTCCCCCAGGCAGTGTAACCCTTCTCTCTGGAACTCCATATTGGAGCAAGAGACCACAGTCTCAGTAAGAAAATGTACATTTCCTGGCTTTGCTTCATCTGTGGGGGCCTCTTGAGGAGAGCTGATGAGGTAAGGACAGGACTTGCTATTCCTGGGTGCCTTGGCCAGAATACCTGTATCCCACCACCTCTGCCTCATGGATACTTCCAGCAGTGCCCGTGGGGCAGCTATGAGCTCTAGAGTAGCAGCTGGGGGGAGGAGGTATGTGGTGGGGGCGGGGGGGGGGGGCGGTTAGCAGCACAAGCCACAAGAGTGGGTGAGCTCATCCAAGGAAGATGTAACAGATAAGAAGAGGGCCAAGGACAAACTCCTAGGGAACAGCATGAGAAAAGGAACGAGTGAAGTTGACTCAGACAGACTGGCCAGAGACAGGAGCAAAAACCAGAAAAAAAAAACAGAATTGATAGAAAAAGCCAAGGGGGGAAGAGCCTGATAGGCTTAAATATCTTCAAACAGTGGTTTCAAACAAGAAGCTTTGGAACTGGGGGGAGACATGTAAACAAGTAAACTGCTGGGCAGTACACGAGGGAGCTGTGAACAATGAGCCGTGGGAGGGCAGGAGGGCGAACGGACTGAGGACGCCACAGCAGTGACAAATGAGCGGGTCCTTGAAGGGTGGCAGGAGTTTGCCATAGAAAGCTGTGTGTGTGCCCGCCGTACATTCAGGCCACGAGGGAGTGACAAACAAGGTAGAGTGAGTCCAAGCACACATATAAAAGGACCGGGTATTCCAGAAAGGATCAGACGTCAGGGGCAGGCTTATTACCCTTGCTCATCCCAAACTGGCAAGGTTCCAGCCTTGGAAGGATCCCACTGCCCACTTGAATCTAAAACCAGGCCGGGAGTGCTGGAGGAAATCACCCCTCACCAAAGCCTGGGGCCACTAGAAAAATCCAGTGGCCCTCAAAACCAGACAGCCAGCCCACGACAGTCTTCAGTTAAGAGTTTTTCCTAGCCTCCGTAACTGCTATTTCCTACCTTCTCCATATTCCTCTAACTCCTCCTTCACTTCAGGAGATGCCCCTCCTTCCACTGCAAAGAAACCCCTGGATGAAAAATGCCACAATTTACCACCACTGAAGCTGCATTTTATTTGCACACACTCTCTTCTTTTCTACTACCCAGCCACCTAAGACCAGTCCTATCCCTACCCCCACATTTCCTGCCGATGCTCAGAGGTTTGCTCTCCCTATCATTCCCTTCCTCATGCCCTTATCTTCTGTACCTTCTACTCTGGCGTTCCTGCTGACCTCATCCAAAAGGTTAAAGTCTCTCTCATGAGAGGAAAAGCATTCTCCACCTCACTTCTTCCAGCTCACCATCTCATTTCTACTCTCCAGAACCAAATCTGAGTTGTTTGCCCACCTCTGTTAGTTCCACTTGCTTACCTCCCGCTCATTCTTTGAACCTCTGGAATCTAAATTTTGAACTTACCACTTTAATGAAACTGCTTCTGTCAAAGTCACCAACTACCACCTCGGCTTTAAATCCAGAAAACATACCTCAGTTCTTCTGACTCCTCTGCAACATTAAAGTCATTCTGACCATTACCCCCCTCTTGAAACATTCTCTTCCCTTGGCTTCTAAGACATGACTCTACTTGTGTTCTACCTCCTTCCCTGGCTGTTCCTTCTCACTCACCTTTGTGGTCTCTCCTGCCTTTGGCCCCTTTAATGCAGGTGTCCTTAAGTGTTCTGTTCTGAGCCCCATTCCCTTCCCACTGTACATACTCTCCTATGATGACCTCATCTACATTCATAACTTCAACTTTGCTGATGATTTCCAAAAGTGTATCTTCAGATCTTTCTCCTAAGTTTTAGTCTCAGCTGTCTCTTGGACATTCCACAAACACCTCACGTTTAGATTAAAACCAGAATGCGGAGCATTTTCTACTAAATCTAATACTCTTGCTATGCTCCTATCTCAGTGAAGGGCAGGTACCACTACCCTCCAGTTCCCACTCTGAAATCCAAGAAATCAATCTTGACATGTTCCTTACTTTCCACATATAATAATTACTCACAAAATCCTGTATATTCCACCTTCTAATTATCTTTCAAAAGCACTCAATTTTCTCCTTCCCCACTGCCACTCTCTCAGCAACCATTATCTCTCAACACTGATGACCAAAAGCGCCTCCTAATGGGTCTTTGAGACTCAAGTGTTGTCCAACTCCAATCCTTGAACATCTGCCAGCAAGAAAGAACTGTCTGAGATGCATATGCGTGTATACTTCTCCAGACTCAAAACAGTTCAATGCCTTCCCACTGCCTTTAGGAAGATACATATGGCTCATAGGTCCTTTGTGATGTATCCCTGCTTCCTTTCCCTGCTTCGTTTCTTGCCCCTCCTTCAGCTTTGCGCCCTATGGTCCAGCCACATTGAACTTCTGTTAGTCTATCAAATGCCCCACACTCTGTTTCTCCCCTGGGTCAGTCCTCTGCACAGACTTTCCTCTGGCCAGAACATGTCCCATGTCCCATTCCACCCCAATTGCCCGAACTACCCCCTCTGATCTTCGTTCAGATCACTCCTTCTGGGCGGCTCTCCCTGATCAGGGGCCTGGCTCCATGCTCCTATAGCACTTGGCACTTCACCTACAATGGCAATTATCTCAATTAGACTGTAATGATTCATCCATACTAAATTCTGCTTATCTCATCCATTGTGCCCCTGACATGGGAAAGGCTTGGTAAGTGCTCAAAAATATTATGAAGGGCTTTTCAGGCCACATTAAGGAGCTTGAACTTCATCCTGTACATAAAGGGGACCCATTAGCAGTTTTTAAAAGGAAAAGCGAAATGACCTGGCAGTGCGTTATTTGTCTGACACATATAATTAGCTCAGACAGAGGAATGAAGTTATTTTCCCCGATAACTTCAAAAGTGCACAGGAAATCTAATTTCTTGCCAGCCAAGAAGTTCTTGGTATCTGGACCCAAGAAGATTTTAATTACATATTGTAACTTAAGGACCATGACAGTCTAGCCCCTCTTAAGTGCTCACCTCCCAGCTCTTGGTGGTCGGCTCACTGAAGAAGTTGTCAATCATATTCAGTTCTTCCTTTTCCACCACCACAAAGCCTTGCTCTTTGGCATCTTTCCCATAGACGTCAGGAGACCACTGAACAAAGAACGTGTACAAGTGATCCACCCTGAAAAACACGTTTGTCATAGGAGTTAACACCAAATCCACTTTCCTGGCAGGCACAAGTAGGGACTTGAGTACTTACAACCATCTTTTCCCAGCTTGGCAAATCCATCTTACTAATTTCCCACCGTGAAGATGGTCTCTACCAGTGCATTCCAAACTTGGAAAATAAGTCAAAAAGTGAAAACAGAAGTCCACAGACACTGAGAACCTGTCTTTCAGTCTGCGAGAAAGATCAATAGATGGGACATAACACTGAAAACCACAATGAAGTATTTACACCAAATATATACTCCTCATTGGGTCTTCATTTATTGAGCACTTGTATTCAATGGGGAAAAAAATTGATGTGATCCTTTAGTTGGACAAGATAAACAATACTTCAATGGGGTTTTATGTAGTTGAAGCAGTGTTACAATTTCAACAGAACACCTTTAATAACTACAAAGTAAATAATACTAGTTGTTGTTTCAATATTAGGAAGAGACCTAATCTCATTGATATGGGAATGTGGTTTGCTTCCTGTTTCTCTGTTCTCTCATACGTATTTAACATCTAAAGGTACTGTAGCATCTCTCTGGACTTAATCAATAGAGAGATGGCTAATTTCCAAGATTATTGCTCATTTTAAAAAGTTATAATTAGATAAAAATATTATAACAATGTTGCTATAGCTTGAATGTTTGTACCCCCCCAAATTCATATGTTGAAACCTCACCCCAAATGTGATGGTATTTCAACTAAGGACCTTTGGGAAGTGCTTACGTCATGAACCCTCATTATTGGGATTAGTGCCCATATAAAAGAATCCCTTTTCACCATGTGACACAGTAAAAGGACAGTCATCTCTGAACAAGGAAGTGGGCCTTTGCCAGACAAATCTGCCAGCACCTTGATCTTAGACTTCCCAGCCTTTAGAACTGTGAGGAATACATCTCTGTTGTTTATAAGCAAGCCACTCAGTCTATGGTATTCTGGTATAGCAGCCCGAATGGATGAAGACAAATATTAACAGAACTAAAACAAAAAAGAAATGTCCCCCACAATTCTGAAATCCCAATGGATCAAAAGGTTTTTAGGTTTCTATATTCCTATCTGTTCTTGTCCATATGTATACAATTTTCATTGTCATCAGGGCCAAGATATAATCGTTTGTGATATGTACCATTAAATTATGCACATCTGCCATGTTGCTAGTCTTTGCACTGATTCTTAATGGCTAATTTCATGAAAGTAATAGTCATGAATAGGCTGGATTCCTGTGTCCTCAGGATATTTAGCTTGTTCCCATTTCTTCAATTGTACAAATGTTACAGTGAACATCCTCAGGGTCTATGCCTTTCACCATCTTTTGAATTATTTCCTTGAGATTAGTTCCCAGAAAAGGAATTACTGGGCCAAAGGGCATGATTTTATAGCTTGTGATTCATCCTGCCAGGTTGCTTTTGAAAGGCTAACTCATTTACTCTGACATCAGCCCTGCAGTTTGCATTAGAGTTTCTTAACACTCTTCCTTACTCTTTTTTAAAAAAAGAGTTTAATATATATTTAAGTTTTACCTGACTCACGTTGCATTTCTTTGAGTGTGTGAACAATTTTTGCAGGTTTTCTTCCTGCTGCAGCTTTTCTTTCATGAATGGGCTCCTTGTGACTGTGGAGTCAGTGTTTTCCTTGTCAGTTCGTGGGAACTTTTATAGAATGTAAACATGAACCACTATGAAGTGTGTTTCAAAGCCCTCGTTTTCCTTTTATATTAATATCTTTCATAATATAGGATTATCAATTTTCATATATTTGAGAAGTGTTATTTCCTTGGAGATTACTCCTACTCCTTCAAAACGTGGAGAGCTGGATCTAAGATAAGGTGTGTATCAGGTGTAAGGTATGTTACCATTTCTATTTAAAAAAAAATCAGATATAGATATAACTGTGCATGGGTGTGATGGTTAATTTTATATGACAACACTTAGCCATTTTTTGGTCAAACACTAGTCTAGATGTTGCTGTGAAGGTGGTTTTTTTTTGATGTGATTAACATTTAAATCAACAGACTTTCAGTAAAGCAGATTACCCTCCATAATGTGGATGGGCCTTGTGCAATCAGTTGAAGGCCTTAAGAGAAAAAGACTGAGGTCCTCCTTAAAGCAAGAAGGAGTTCTGTCTCTACACAGCCTTCAGAACTGAGATTACATTATCAAATTCTCCCTGGGTCTCTAGCCTGCCAGCCTCCCCAGCAGACTGCAGACTGGCCAACTCCCACAACCATGTAAGCCAAATTCCTTAGAGCAAACCTGTCTGTGTATATTTACACACACATATCCTTTTGGTTCTGTTTCTGTGGAGATCCTTGACAAGTACAGTGGACTTTCTGAAAGGTTATATAAGAAACCGATCAAAAGGGTTACCTCTGGGGAATGGAATGGGATGGAAGAATGACATGTTTTACATCATATATATCTTTAAGTTACTTTAAATTTTGGGGTAGGCAGGACACTTTTATGATTCAAACATCATAATTATATGTTAAAAAGTAAATAATGAGACGTTTCCTCTCACTCACATCCCTGTCCACCAAATCCTGTGCCATCCTTTTCCCTTATAGGTGACCACTTTATTCATTTCCTGTATATTTTTGTAGTGTTATATAAATAAATATAAATATATATCCTTTTTGTCTTCCATTTCTACAAAAGATGGTACTATTCTCTATCTTGCTTTCTTCATTTTAACAATATATCCTAGGTACCTTTCCACATCAGTATGTAAATGGTTTCCTCATCCTTTCTCTTACAGCTACCAGTACTTTACTCTGGGGCTATACCAGAGCTTATGTAATCATCCTCTATAGATGGACACTTGGGTTGTTTCCAAGATTGTGCTGTGACGGACACTGCTGTGACGAGTAACTTCGTATGTGAGTCACTTCGCATGTGTACAGGTATAGTTGTAGGGTATATTCCCAGAAGTGGGACTGTGCTGTTAGAGGAGTATTTCCCTTATAACTTTGCTATATAAAGACCATTTGCCCTTTTTAGGAATGATATCATTGTTTGTCTTCCTATCCTAACAATGATATCATCGTTGCCTTCCTTGAATCTTTGAAGTATTTTTACCATGTAGCATAAAATTTCCCATTAAAAATTAACTTAGAAAAAATTAATCATCACTCCAGAGAGGTTTCATGAGTATACAATCCTAACTCTTTCAGTTTTCTAACACTTAAGATTTAGTCCATCTTAACTGTACTTTGTAATAGAGAACCAAACATGCTTCACTCTAACTCTTGGAAAAGAAGACATTTACTATGCGCATACCCACATTGAATAAAATGACTTCCTAGTTATTTGCTAGCAAGCTTACCTGTGAGAAAGAGAAAAGCAGTCCCTGACACCTGGAGCTAGCCTGGCACTCATAGCTAGACCCTCGTATTCTCCTGTTGAACATAAACAATTTCACGAAGCTTCAACATCAGACAAGACTGCTCTATGACTATGATGAATCGTGACAAAAACAAGACCACATTGAGGTCTCATATCTGAATGCAAACAAAAACATGAACATGGGGCGCCTGGGTGGCTCAAATGGTTAAGCGTCTGCCTTCGGCTCAGGTCATGATCCCAGGGTCCTGGGATCGAGTCCCGCATTGGGCTCCCTGCTAGGCGGGGAGCCTGCTTCTCCCTCTGCCTCTGCCTCTCTCTCTCTCTGACTCTCATGAATAAAAAAAAACAAAAAAACAAAAAAAAAACCATGAACATGGTCCAGCCACAAAAATGACCAAACATCCTTCCAATTTGGCTAGTATGAATGACTATGCTTCTTTACTTATTATAGCATTAACCTCTCTACTCTTCCTCTCTAGTCTAGTTCCTCTCAGATAAGACTTATACCCAATCATAGCATGACCTCTGCTTCCTGATAGCATCTAATCTAGAACAAATTCCCACTTCCTTAAGTCCTTCCCTGTATCACCTAACACAAATCTAAATCCTTTACCTCCTTTCTAGCACCCTCTTTCTGAGATGGCCCATGGTCCCATGGTATGCGTTCTCCCTTACAGCAACAAGTCAACCCAACTCATTCAACTTTAGGTGTGTTTCCAGTGGTCTCTAGCCAGAGGGCACTGTCTCCTTCAACAACATTCCCTGTGCACCCACTATGTGCCAGTGACCCTGCCCTCATGGAGATTACCTTCAGGAATATGAGAGCTGATGGGGATACTGGGTATCATTTAATTCAGCTAACTTTCCTTAGATATAAGGGAATGGGGCTCTGAAGTCTATTGTCAGCCTCACAGCCAGGACCAGATCTTCTGAGGTGACAACCAGGGTTCTTTCAACCACGCTACAAAGCCCTCCCCTTATCCCACCTTAATTTCTAAATCGTTCCCCAGTTCACTTCCTGGTTATGACACTAGACACATTTTTATCACTTTTTGGACTTAACTTTCCATGAAGGACTGCTCATGTATTCTCTAACAGTTTACCCTCATAGGGAAAGTCACTGTGTAAGCATGAACATTGAAGAAGCATCCCAAGAAATGCTAAAAGCTCATGCTGACACATAACCCTGTGCAAAACTACAAGGGAATGAGGAATGTGGTATAGATTTTATGTTAGGGGAACCTGGGTGCCTCAGCTGGTTAAGCATCTGCCTTTGGCTCAGGTCATGATCCTGGGGTCTTGGGATTGAGCCCTGTGTTGGGCTCCCTGCTCAGTAGGGAGTCTGCTTCTCCCTCTCCCTGCTGCTCCTCCTCACCCCGCTCGTATCCTCTCTAATAAGTAAATAAAATCTTAAAAAAAAAATTTCATTCCTCCTTGGACATTAGAAGAAAATATAAACTGTGCAAACAGCAAGTCAATAAAGATTTTAAGGAGAGACCCTATCCTAGCAGTTGCCAGTTACTTCTCTTTTTGGTGACAAAGACATTAAATTGCTTGAGGAGACCATTCAAGCAATCCTTTTTCTTATGCAGATGTAAGATAAGTAGGATTTATTATTCTGGAGGGAGATATAATTAGACATTCCTTACTTGATGAAGACAACTTGCACGTCCAACCCACTGGGAGGGTGGATGGGTTAGAAGGTGGGAGAGAGAGAAGATTTGTATAAGGTCCAAAGGATTTCCTAGGAAGGAGGAATCCTGTGCCTGATACCCTCTCTTTTGAAGAGATTTTCAAGATTATTAGAGCACTTTGATGAATTAAGGTGGTCTTAACAGAGCTAAGCCCACAGGAGAGGACAGTACCCTCACCCTCACCCTACCCTTCTTGAAAAGAAACTCTTCAAGGCAGTGGAGGGAATGGTCTAGATTGATGACCGGGGAACCATACGAATGCCATGATTATTTTAGGAGCAGGTCCATTTGGACACAGTGTGCTGTCGGTAAAACGTAGACCAAACTATCTGCCACGCTGGGCATACCACGGAAAGGAATGGCTACATCTGTCGTATGCGTATGTGTGAGTTTCTCAGGAGCTGTAACAAGTTGGGGCGGAGAGGGACAAGGTCAGTTCTGGCATAAAGCATTCTTGCCTGCCAGTGTCGTTCTCTCGAGAAGAAAATATCTCAGCCTGGGGCAGGAATCTGGGGTGACTTGGTAAGAGCGCCTCTTCTCCCCAACCTCTTCCCTTGGGACTGCTGGGTTTCCAGGGGGTGGTGAATAGAGCCTCTGGATTTGTTTGTTGCCAGAGCGAGCATCTGATTCTGCAGCAGCCGCGTGTCAAGAGCAGCCAGAGCTGGCCCTTTAACCTGGTTAAGCCCTGGGCATCTTGGACCAGCCACAGAAAGAAGTAACAAGAGAGGAGGAAAGAGGTATTCTCAAAATATCGCAGAAAAGAGGGTCAGAGTCGTAAACATTTTTAATATTAAACACAGAAGCGACCTTATGTTTTAAGCAATGCTGATGAACTGTATCAGCGACCCTACAAAGAAAAGATGTACTTCCCCATTTCGAGGACCTTCCATGGTACAGTAACCCTAAGAGGCAAGTATTACTATGCCCAGTTTGAGGCTCAGCAAATTGAATGATGTGCCCAAACACCCCATCTCTGGAAATATTCCAGCATGTCTAAGCTAACTGCCTCTTCTTTTATGAATGCTGAACCCCAAGGAGGACGGTGTATTTTTGTACCTGTCCACAGTCAGAGGTCTCAGAGTATAGGGCAACTACTTCCTTGGCTTTGGGTTTCATTAACGAAGCTTAAGTAATATTACTTAGACGCCCTAGGTAGCCCTTAAGGCACATGCTGCCCACCCGCTCTTCCTCCTCCTACACCTTCCATCAGCAGGCTCACAGCACGGCCAAGACCGGGCTCCATGCTTGGGCAACATCACAGGGCAGCCGCCTCACCCCAGCCATGCCTCTGGGAATGGTTCTCCACCAGCTGCAACACGGAAGACAAAAGCCCCGCATGGCCTCCCTCCTGTCTCAGGCGATAGGCCCTACCTCTGCCGCCAACCAAGTCACCCCAACCTTGGGAAGCCTCAGGTAAGTTGAGATGAGAAACCTCAAAAGGACGTTCCACAAATAGGGCATCCTGATGGGAAATGTTCAAGTCTCTTCTCTCAGATGTTCAGAGCACAAGCACACCCCGATTATTTCTGTCAACAACAGCCTCCCACATAAAAATCTCCTTCTCTCAGTAGACAGAGTCCTCATACTATCCTCTGATGGCAAGGCAAAAGGAATGAAGAATTAACGTGGCCTGTTTCACAAGAGAAAATTAAAGTTCATTTGGAACCAATCTGATTACTTAACTCTTAGGCCTCTGGAGACCAAATGGAAGGATTCAACGTCCCCCTTTCCAGCTCCACTTCTGCACAATTCTCCAGCCTTTGTTTATTTTTACTATTTAATTGGGGGGAGCAGGGAAGAGGATATGACTTCATCTTTTTTCCTTCTAGATCAGAGTGACTAAGTTTAAGTTTATTTAGCCTAATTCTTGGGATGGTTCTTTTTGGCTAACTGGGCTTTCCTGGTCATTAGTTCCCAGAAGTCAACCCTGCCCTCTGGAAACAGGCCTCGAAGTCCCCTCCTTGTCCCTCTGCCTCCCCTTCACCCATCCCCTCCTTCTTTCTGTACCAGCTCTACTCTCACCTTGACCCCCACACCCCCCCTTTCCCCAGCCATTAGCCCCTCCTGGAGTCACGCACTTCAGGCCAGTCTTTCCATCTCAACCTCACTGTCGCCCCCTAGAGGTGCAGCTTTGATCCTCCTACTACACCTGCCCTTCCAAACACCTCACAGAAACCATCATCTGGCGGACTCCTCCTCCCTCGGGATGATGGATGTTGCTGGGTTTTCTTATTTGTGCTTAAGGATCACTACAAATCAAAGGCCCTAACCTCAGCTAAGAAAACCCTCCCTCACGGGGCTCCCTACTCACCTCTAACTCACTTCCTTTACTACTCCCAGCAGTGGCTATTCCAGACCCCTGCTTTTCAAGCGCTCTCTCCTCCCCGCCTTCCTCTCTGAACATTCTCCATCATACCATCCTAATAATGCACTCCTCTCCACTGTCCCTCAGCATCCTTCTCTTCAGAACAAGGAACTTCTCTTTTACCCATGTTAACCCTCTTGCCTGTATTTTCAACAGCCCTAAGGCTTGGTGAAATTTCCTCCATTATTTCCACCCCACCTCTCCGTGCCCTTATTCCCTTCATCTTAATCCACGAACCCACCTGCATTTCCCCATCCTTAAACGTAAAAGCCTCTGGATTTTGTTTCTCCCTAAAGCTCCCTTCCCATACCTCTTCTTCCCTTCAGAACATACTGTTAACATTTGGGTTAGCATATCTTCCAACTTCTTTTCATTCCTGAATTCTTCCATTCTGATTTTATTAACCTCTTAGTACATGCCCTTTGTTAAACCTGTCTCAGACACTATCTGGATGGAGGCAGAGTTTTTAACTCTGTTCCCTCCCCTCCTTACTTCAGTGAAACTGATTTTCTTACAAGTGACTTATTGTCAAACTCGATGGAATCTCAGTCATTTGTCTTGACTTCTGAAAGCCTGTTGATGGTTTTTTGAAACCCACTCAGTAACTCACCCTGTTTCTGATGAGTCACGGGTTTCTCTGGCCTCAGCTGTCTCAGGATACCTCCGGTCCAGCCAACCCAGGTGCCAGTCATTACTGCCAGACTGGCGGCTGTCCTGTAGCAGTGGGTGTGGTAAACACGTGAGCAGGGAATGCGGTCAAGCGCTGGGCCCTAGGAAAGCTAGTACGTGAGGAGGAAACAGTAGAAGTGGGTCCTGGCAGGAAGCCAAGGAGAGACAACAGGAAGGCAGAAGTGATCTTACAAAATGCAAATCTGATCACTTTCACCCAGCTGTGTAAAATCCTTCCAATGTCTCCCTGGAGGTTTTAGGGTAAATCAAACTCCTTGGCGGTGCCTGAGAGCTTGGTTTCGTGCCTGTCTCCAAAATGTGCTCTTTGTTCCAGCAATATGCTCTTGTACCTTGGCTCCAACATCCATTCTCATGCCTCTTTTCTTTATTATTATCATTATTATTATTATTTTTCTTTTTTAAGAAGGGTGACAACAAGGGCAAGCCTGGAGGAGAATCATCTCAGGCTGGGGTCAGGGAAGCCAGGGCTCATAGTTACTTACTCGGACTATTGAGGGAGGGGAAAGAGGCAGTTACAGGAGGAAAGGAGGAGACGGCATTCTCCCGCAGGGAACATGTGCAAAAAGACATGGCACGCAAGAGCAGGGCGATGCCAGAAGGAGGACAGAGTGGACATGGTCAAGAGAAAGAAGGGCAATGCAGTTGGGTCACTGGTGCCCTCTGCCAGAGGGTTCTGTGATGAGGACAGGGCCATTGAGATGCAGGGGACCCAGGCCCTGCCCTAGAGCGCTCAGGTAGAAGGGAGCAAACGAAAAATCCAGACACAGTTCCAACAACACAGCGACAGAAGCCAGCGGGCATCTGAGCTGGGAGGTGTGCAGAGTGGCAATTCCTGAGGGGTGCAATGAAAGAGCGAGACTGAGTCTCCGCCTCACAGAATGGCAGGAAAGGAGAAAGAAAGAGCCAGAGGGGCTGCGTCACCAGGTGGGTCACAGAGAGTCCTGAGCAAAGGATAAACTGCTTGGACCTTATCCTGCCGCTACTGTTTCCCAAAGCGTAGCAGGGACGGCTCTAGTGACGTCAGAGGGTACACAGAGGACCATATTTTAATGGCAACATATTTAAAGAAGATTGGCTAAGTAAATAAAAATGGATATCAGTCCTCTAAAGGCAACTATTAAGTAAAGAGCAGTACAGACGGCACGCAGACATGGGGACACTGGGGAGGAAGTGTGTGAACGAGTGCAGCACCGCCGTGGGTACTATGGACACACCAGCCAAGGGCTTTCGCAGGAAGCGGCCTGGCCAGATCTCTGGTTTAGAAAGATCGCTGTGGAGCCAAGTACAGAAGGGCAGGGAAAGACAGGACTAGAAACAAACGCTGTTACCAGAACAAAGGCTACACCAGTGATCCAGCCAAGAGCTGATCAAGGCCACAGCCCCACACGTGGCAGCAGACAGGGGGAGCAGCTCACCATACATATTCCTCCAGGCACCAAACTAGTGCCAACCAATCCCGCAACAGTCGATACCAACACCTGGCACCCAGGCTTTGTTTAGGGTTTCTAATTGCCAATGTGGGCTTAATCAGATTTCTTCATAAACTTCAAAGGTCTTTATTGTCAACACAAGGCTCCTTTAGGGATCCACCCCAAAGGAGACATCGTATTCAAGTTACAAATCTCTGTTTAGCAGATAAAGTTGTCCTCTTTGGAAGAGAAATCCGAAGAAGGTCAATGATACCAGTTTGTGAAGGGCATCAGCCTTACCTCGGGGCAACAAAACGTTAAGAGAAGGAACAGCAATAGGGGCAGCACAGATAACTTTCATTAAGTGCATGGTCAAGTTCATTTCTTCCTCATAATAACCCCAGGAAGTACCCACTATAGGTATCATTTCTGTTTAATGGAAGAAGAGCGACGCTTACACAGATTACCTTGACCAACACCACACAGTAGGTTAGGGGTGGACCCGGGATCAACCTCAGGTCAGTTCGTGGTCTCAATGAATATGCTTCACCCTTTTCTTTATGGTTAGCCCCACAGGCAAAACCGTAGGGCTGAGGAGCATCTGGGTATCTCAGTAGGTTAAGCGTCAGACTCTTGGTTTTGGCTCAGATCGTGATCTCAGGGTCGTGAGACTGAGCCTGCATCGGACTCCATGCTCAGCAGGGAGTATGCTTGGGTCTCTCTCTCTCTCTCTCTCTCTCTCTCTCTCACTCCCTCTGCCCTCCCCCACCTCTAAAATAAATAAATAAATCTTAAAAAAAACCTGTACGGTTGAGGGATATAAAACCTGATGAAAAATCTGAGTTGATGCTTGGAACAAAACATTACTATTCATACTTTAGGTATATGGGCTTTAGGCACAATTACAATCTATTTTCTCAAAATTAGCTATGGTGGGATTTTGTTTACTGTTACCTTTTTTCTTTCTTCTTCTTCTTTTCTTTTTTTAACATAGTTGTGAGGTAAAGTGAAAAAGCACACATGTCTAAGGTAAAGACCTGAACTGGTCCCATTTATTACTAGCTGGGGACTTTGGGAAAGTTCCTTAATCTCTCTGAGCTTCTAAAATGAAGAAGGTAAGAAAACCTAGCTCCTCATATAGGTGTCTGGAGCAGTTCTATCTACCTTCAGACAGACCTTTTACAAAGTCTCTTCCATGTGATTATCTAAAATCTTGCTACCATATACACCAACAAACTGGACCAAAATGACCCCGAAGCAGTTAGGCATTCTTGTCTTATCAAGGGTCACTTCACTATTAGGAAAAGAAATTGGGGCTACACACAGCAAGATATAACCCCCAACCATCCACATGATTTAAAAATTATAAGCAGGAACCATCAAACAATTTAACAACTATTATATTAGAAGCATACTTTAGAGTACATTATGGCACAGAGAATGGGAAATAGTAAGGAAAGAGATGAAGAGAGTAAGAATGTGACCCAGGGAGTAAGGAAATATATGTATATGTAGTCCCACCATTCGTTATATTGTTGATTATAAATTAAAGATATTCCAGGGTACTTCAATCTAAACCATCCCCAGGCTCCATTCTGAATACAGCCACAGAAACCCAACAAGGCAAGGCACTCTGGACCCCAGAGGTTTTTACCAGAAAACTACCACCTCTTAAAACCCACCTCAGTGGCCTGACCCAAGGTCTTTATATGAATAAGGTCATTTTCTTTGCCCTGTAATGTCCCTTTCAGATTCAATATTCTACAACTTTAAATGAAACCAATGGTTAGTTATGCCCTGCTGTAATGCCCATTGTTAAAAGGTCTCAGTGTGTTTATAAAAAGAAAATTTATTTATAAAATACCAACTAAATATGCTTCTTTGTCCTGGTTCACCAAAAATAATAGGACAGTTCTTTTGAGAATCATTGATCAGAACAATAACTACAGTTATAAAAAGGATCACTTACAAATAAGTAAAAACTAGAAGTTTCTATTAATATCAATGCTGGAGCACAGTATAGGCTGGCAGCCCATACACAGCCTTGGACTCAGCATCTGTACTTTTCTTTGTTAATTAAACAGTGGCTAATACTTAAAAATTGAGGAGATTTGACACCCATAATCCATATTTCAACATCTTTTGAAAAAGATGGGAAGATCAAGCAACACCAGGCTCACGTCCCCCCATAGCAGCGTTCAGCTATGAGGCACGGAGGTACACAGGTACTCGGCAGCTGTTCCCCAGGGCAGGTAATTAACACTGGCCCCCCAAGCTTCCCTCCCTCCATTCCTCCATCTGGCTCCTGCAGGCATGTAGGCTTGCAATAATTACTGTTTCTGCATACTTACTCCCAAACAGTGTGCGCAGCACCCATTGGCATTAACTATTCTGCAGTGGAAAGAGGCCACGAGCTACGCTCCAAAGTGCTGTTTTCACTCCTCCAGCAGAAAAGCACAGTCACCACAGTGAAGAGCTCCTATGAAGGGGGTTATTTTTTCATGAACTTGGATCTGGCTACAGAGTCACTGATTAACTCAAGACATTTGCCAAAGCTGGTTACTGAAATTACTGAAGGGTAGCTGCCTAATAGTGCTTCTGGAAGGTGAAGATGAATTTCTAGAACTTTAAGTTAACGAGACAAAAGGTAAGGTGACCAGAAGAAGAATGAGAGGAAGCAGTATCACTTCAAAACATTTTAAAGCATTAAAAAAAAATATTGGTATCAGTGACTAATAATCCTATGACTTATATTTGTTCAGCAGTTTTCCAGAACTTAAACTTGTGTTAAATACAAAGAAAGATCATTCCTTTAGGGATTATTTTGGAGACCTTTTTTTTCTTTCTTTCATAGTAACACTTTTACCTGAAAACATCACAGTAAGAATATAGTATGATATGTGTTATACTTGAAAATCACTGGGCTTGTATTCTGAAGTGTATCTGGTTTGGCTACGTAGGGCCTAAACTGTTCTAGAAAGTACAGTACTTTAAAGACTATTTAACACTATGGTCTTACTGGCATTGACAGTTATTAAAGATTTCAATTTAGCCCTGACCCCGCTAAAAAAGCAAGATGACTTTTGATCAGAAAATGCAGCACTAACTATGGTTAAAGATTTCATGCTAGAAAACTAGGTTAGTTTTTGATGCCTTTAATTTGTCCTTTTTTCTCCAAGGCAAATGCTCTTGAGAGCACTTTGCTTAGTCTTCATGACGGTCCTTATGATTTGGACATTTTTCCATTGTAAATCTAGTTTAATAAGAGAATCAGTTTTCTTTTTTAAAATTTTTACTTGTTACTGCAAAAGTAATGGCTGCAAACTAAATGCATGCTCAACATATAATGGCAAAGAAAGATTCATTTAAGTAAAAGCAGTTTACTTTTGAAAATGAGAAGAAGATACACAGATAGTTAAAAGATCCTGACCAGGATCTGCCATCAACCAGTCACTCCTAACAATACAATGTAATAGCTTACATACCCACAGTTATCAGATATAGACAGATATACACATACTTTCATTACATCAGTTGATACATAGAAAAAAGGCCAAAGGTCTACAAAACTAAACATAAATTGTAGTTAGCTTGGTGTAACAAATTTGAGCTTTCTCTTCCTTTTTGCTTTTCTGTATTTTTCTAAATATTATATAAAGTCTGTGCATTAGTTTAGTTATAAGGAATAAGGTATTTAAATATTTTTATCTATGAGACTATAGGCTAATTTATTCATGCCTCCATCCAATTAACATTTAGGAGTATATTACGTATTAGATCCCATGCTGTTTTTAGGACACAATATAAGACACAGTGTCAAAAGCCCCAAGTAGTCCACATCTGTAGAACAGTGTAGGAAGTACTATGACAGAGGTGGGGGTACATTACATCTAAACCAGACAGGGAACATTTCTTAGAGGAGACATTTGAATTAATAAATGTATGTAGGTGAGGTGGGTAATGGGGCTGGGCATGGGGAAGGAAGGCTGGTCATCCCAAGGAAGCCAGTCAATTAGTCACTTAATATTGAAGCCGGTCAATTAAGTCTGATTCACCTTTCCTACCACTGAAACATGGCCAGGTGTCCACAGAAGGGTCTGAATGGGAGCTAGAGATCCTAGTGATACTAAGTGGATAGAATAAGCTGGATGTGGTAACGGACCAATGTGGGAAGATGACTGAAAAGCAGATTCTGTCCACATTCTGGCTTTGGGGACTGGGTAGCTGGTGGTATCAGTTACTGTGATGGAGAAAACAGGAGGCAGGAGTTGTGGGGACATTGGCAGGGACAAAAGAAGAACTAAGAACCCCAGTGTAGGGTAGGATCTGCCTTGAGTTTGTTTGATCCATGGATGATCCAAATACTGAGAACTCTCAGATATATATGTTTGGGGCTCAGTAGAAAGTTCTACACGGTGAAGATAGCTAGACACGACTAACATATAAGAAAGAATTAATTAGGTGCAGGCAATTGTATATATAGTGAGAAACAGAAAGGGTCATTTAAGGGGTAAGATTTAATGAGGAAACAAGAAGGAAAGACTGGGAAGGGACGGCAGCAGGCTAGAGGGTGTCAAGGAAATGGATGATGGTATCAGTGGTATCAAATGCTATAGAATGTTATGGTAAAATAAGAACACAATAATCTCCCTTTGTTTATCATAAAATGGAGGACACCTCCCAGATTCTAGCATTCCATTCCAAATCCGAAGCTGCAGGATGTTCAGGGAAGGACCTGGGTACTCTCTATGTTTAAAGGCTCCTAGATGGTTTTATTACAAAGCTAAGTTTGGCACCCACCCATCTAAGCCATGGATTCTTTGTTAACTCTATATGCTTTCATCTCTATGAGACAGAACATACTCCTTTCACAGGCTTTAGTCCTCAATATTTCTGAATTTAGAAACTAAGATTGCTCCTGTCAGAGGAAAAGCTGCCAGACTTCATTTCCTCCCCTGCCCCCCAGTGCCTCTGTGTCTGTGGGTTGTTCACCCGTCAAGTGTAGGTTGAGAAAAGATGGTTACTGCCAGTCTAGGGAAGAGATCATTGTGGGGGCACTATTTTGGGAAACAAAGGATTTGCACAGCTAGAGAAGAGAGGGGAACCACCCGAGTTCAGGAATACAGTATTTTTAAAAGGTGCCAAGCTAGAAAGGTCCTAGGTCTTGCAGGCAAAACCCATAAAATGACCAATCTTAGTAAAGTCACAGATTCAGGCAAATGAAGAAAAAGTGAGGAAGGTAGGCCAGTCTGTAAAGAGTTTTAACAAATGAACACGGGGTTTAGACTTTAATTCCAAAGGCTTAGGATATTTTTTGTGGCAATGTGACACAATCAAAAGACCTTTTGAGACGATTTTTGGCTATAAGGTAACAAAACAGATTTTAAGGGGAGGAACTAGAGAATAGGGAGCCACAGTTTAGGTTCAAGCACTGTGTTCACGGAAGAGTCATGTAAAATAAAGTAACTGGATCTTGTGGTAGGAGCTTCAGAGCAAGGAATATTGTAGCGTTCTGTTTGGGGCCAGATAACCACTGTAGCACATAAAAGTTCATTCTAATAACAAGCCAATGCTAGAACCAGCCTGCAACTAAGTTAAACTACCTAATATTAGAGAAAGGACACTTAGTCAAGCTCTTTATTTCTATACAATGTTCTCATTAGACCACCTTAATTCAATTAATGAGCACCCATGGAGTATCATCTATAAAATATCAGTCACTTCCGCTCCTCATAATTAGTGAAACACATCTAGTCAGATGGAGGAGAGCACTTTGGCAAGGCCCAAGGATATTAATCAATTTGGGGATGCTGCCAATTTTCATTCCCTCGCTTGTCAAGAAAAAACCTTGAATGTTTGCAGTATCTCCCATCCCTGTTTCAGTGATTTGTCAGCCTAAATAAAGGGTATAATTAAGGCAGTTTCAGCTGCCTGCTCTAGTATCTATTTAGGAGAATGGGATTTGAAATCAAATGGATCTGATATTTGCCAGTTTGAGCAAGGTGTTGAAAACCATTTGTAAAATGAGGAATAACACTACATGCCTCACAAAACTCTCATGACTTTTACGTGAGCTAACCATCCAGAGTACCATGCCAGAAAAGGGTTAAGGGGGGCATGGACTGAGCACTCTGCCTGCTGAGTGAGGGCTAAGGCCCTCTCTCACTTAGAGCTGGGGAAACTGAATGTTGAGCTCGTAATTTCTTTGATATTCCCCCCTTGAATTAAGAGTGGCAATCCTGCTTTGGATGATTAAGGTATCAATGGAGCATCATTTAAAAGTATGTGTTCAACCAGATTAATCTGATGCACTTTATAAAGTTGTGATTTAGGCACCAGAATTCTATCAGGCTCCAAAGAAGCTTAGACTCATGGTTTAAAAATGAATACAACTTCAGACAGATGGCACATCATGAAAAGCTCAGTACGGGTGGCTTTCAAGCTTCACTCTAAATATTCTAAAGCTAAGAGTGAACACTTTTGAAAATGAGAAGAAGATACACAGATAGTTAAAAGATCCTGACCAGGATCTGCCATCAACCAGTCACTCCTAACAATACAATATAATAGCTTTGATGACCAAGAGGTTACATATATGGTCTTTGTATGTGTGGCTGCTACTTCTAGAAATGTGAAAAGGGGAAATAAATCCCAAATTCTATGTACTATAGTAAAGACTTTAAGGCTGACAGAAATCAGACTAATGTAGTCTATATATAAAGTCTTTAAATACAAATAAATCTTTACATATATGAATATCCAAGTAATCTCATAGAATTAAAATATAAATAGGGATAAAATAAATCAACTGTATTCTATTATCCTAATATCAGGAAAAATAGAAAACAGAAAATTAAACTAAGAAATTCCTATAAAAACCTATTAAGAGAATAGCAACTATGAGCATAAATCTATTCTAGATAGAGATGAGCACTGACTATGAACCATATTTAACTACAAAACACCTATTACTTGTCCATGGGATGGGTTTCCATTGAATATCTTTGAGGGAAATGCTGACCTAAAGAAAAGGCACTGTTCCTAAAAATGGGGTCTTGAACACTTGTTTCTATGCTTTGGGCTAGGCAACCATGCAGAACTCTACAAAAAGAATCTGTAACTCAGGAAGTACTATTACTGCCCAAAGATTGGATATGAGAAACATGCACACAACATGGGTAGCACCTTCTAAAAGGACAGATACCTGTGTGCTCATGGGTATGTTACTCATTATAATTTTGAAAGTATTAAACAACTCAACTTTCATAAAATGCTTGGGAACATCAGTTATTCTTGACATTACAGAAGAAAATATCATGCTTTCTAAAACAGAATCAACTTAACTTGTACTTGAGTTTATTCTAAATGTGGACAGGCACAAAATATAACCATTGCATATAAATCAAAGTGCTTGCTGATCTTAATAAGAAGCTGATTAGAGAACATGGTATTTTAGAATAATTATTAAATATATATTTGTATTCCAAGGTATAAATAAATTTTTATTATTAAAGGAGTCACCTAGAATAAAAAACCTCAGGCCACCATTGAACTTACTTTATATAAACAAATGTCACATACCAAGCACTCAACTTTAAAACAAAATGATTTTATTTATTTATTTATGTTTAAAGATTTTATCCAGGCACCTGGGTTGCTCAGTTGGTTAAGCGACTGCCTTCGGCTCAGGTCATGATCCTGGAGTCCCGGGATCGAGTCCCGCATCGGGCTCCCTGCTCAGCAGGGAGTCTGCTTCTCCCTCTGACCCTCTTTCCTCTCATGCTCTCTCTCATTCTCTCTCTCTAATAAATAAAATCTTTAAAATAAATAAATAAATAAATAAATAAAGATTTTATCCATCCATTTGAGAGAGAGAAAGAGACAGAATAAGAGAGAGAGATCGAGCATGATCAGGGATGGGAGGGGCAGAGGGAGAGGGAGAAGCAGATTTCCCCATTGAGCAGGGAGCCCAACTACTGCTGAGCAGGGAGCCCAAAACAAAAACGATTTTAAAGGGGCACCTGGGTGGCTCAGTTGGTTAAGCATTTGCCTTCAGCTCGGGTCACGATCCAAGGTCCCGGGATTGAGCCCTACAATGGGCTCCCTGCTCAGCGGGGAGCCTGCTTCTCCTTCTCCCTCTGCAGCAACCCCTGCTTATGCTCTCTCTCTGTCAAATAAATAAATAAAATCTTTAAAACAAAACAAAACAAGAACGATTTTAAAGCTGCCTTTGCTTCCTTACCAAACTGATAAAGAATCATAGGGCTTAGATTTCCCATCATGTGGAGAAAAGGGTCCTTCTCATGCTGGTGGTATATAAATTGTTACACACTTTCATGTGCCTTAAACATATCCTGACTTGGTAAGACTACCTAAAGGATTTTGTAAAGATGTTTAATGTAACACTGCTTTTAATGGCAAAACATTTGGAACCATCTAATATCCAAAAGCAGGAGCATCATTAAATCATTCAGGGAATGTATTAGGGGTGCTAACTATGTTGTTTGTATACATATAACAACATACTATTTCATGTAGAAAATGTGTATAACATTAAGTGCAGGAAAAAGCAGATTGCAAAATAGACTGTGCTTCCCCCCAACTTATCTGTGTGTTCAAGTGTTGCTAAAATTATCTTAGAATAATTATTTTCAAGTTTAAAAAAATTTTATAACATCCACAGGCTGTCCCTTTCCTTTCTCTTACCACCTTACTTATTACACGAATCACACTAACCAATTAATTCAGTTTGGATTTAACATTTATGCATGACTTGGCAAATTCTACACAATTCCTGCCATTTACTTCCATCTTATTTTAAAAGTTGGATAATATGAAATCAATTATTATAAAACATTTCATGAATTGAAAACACAAGGAATTGGGGATAAAAATATGTTTCAATATGAACAGGAATTATTGGTTCTTCCAAAAAAAAAAAAAAAAAGAAAGAATCTCTTAGTATGAAGAAAAAAAGACAATTGCATTTTTCACATAGAACAGTATCCAAATCTATGAAATACAATCATATAAAGTCTCTAAAAAGTACTAGGAACCATTTCAAGAGCTTTTCATAAGCTTCTAAAGGTAAACTCCCAATCTTATTTATCTAGAACTAGCCGAACACCTGCCAGGTCCAATGCACTCACTTAAGTGTCCAAACATGATCTAATTACTTAGTGCTCCACAATGGCCCATTTTCCAAATTAAGAAACTATGTTTCAAATGGATAAAGTATCTCATTCTAAGGCACACTATTCCTAGGAATTCTCATCCATCACTGCCTGATTCTGTGACTCATTATTCCACGGGCCAGAGCAAGCAACCCGAGACTCCACATGTCTTCCAGGGGAGGGCATGAGACAGTCGACTTCTTACCCTTGAGACAGCTGCTAGCACAGGCTTGTGCAAAGTAAAGGGGCAAAACTACATGCTTGTCAATATCACAGACCTTCTCGTTTGTTGTATTCTATCAATTTAGGATTTTCTTCCAGATAAATTATTTCTTTAAGAGCAACAGTCTTGTTTTTATAGACCTAAAACTATAGTTTAATAACTAAATTAAAAAATTTTAATGAAATTCTCTGCAAAAAAATTACGGTTAAGTAAAGGAAACAAAGTATACACAGATCAGTAAGTTACTGGGAACACCACTGAGTATAACGAAAGTTTTAAGTAGTCAAAGCCCTAAATTATTTGGCTATTATGGTTCATAATCACTTTCAGAATGGTGTATAGGCCTGGTCTAATGGGTCTCATACTTGACCAGTGGTTCTCACTGTGAGGTTATTCTGTCCCTCAGACAACTTCCTCCCCCAGGCGATGTCTGGAGACTTTCTTGGTTGTCACAACTGGGGAGGTACGACGGGCTTCTCATGGGTAGAGGCCACAGATGCTGCTAAACATCCTATAATGCAAAGGACATCCCCTCAAAGAATTAAACAGCTCAAAATGTCAATAGTGCCAAGGCTGAGAAATCCTATACTAGATGATTAATATAAGGTGAAACTATCTCCTGTCCTCAAGTTTAAATGAGCACCAACAGTGAGAGTAGGAAAAGCCTGGATGCCTCAGGTTCTGGACAAGGCAAATCTCCCAAGCAGACTACTGTCCTCCTCAGGAAGAGAAGTGTGTGATTCTGCAAGCTGCAAGTGAGGCAGGGAGGGTTTAAAGTTGACAGGCACCTCATCTTCGGTGAATGTGCACACGTCTCAAGTAGCAGTGTACGGGTGTGCAAGAGGAAAGCACCAGCTTTGCTGGATCCACAGTGGTCACATCTTCTGACAATTTCTACCAAGTTAAACAAAACCATTATTACGTAGTTAGGGAGTTTTATACCTAAAATTGAAATAACAAGGACTGCAGGGAGAAAAACCCAAACAAAGAGGATAAGGGGCAACTATGTGATTCCTTCCCCTGCCTCCCACCCTCCCCACTTTCACACTTGGTAGACTGTTCATTCTGTGATGGCACCGTGGAAACCACAGAGCATGTCGTAAGTGAAGAAGGAAATATTTTGGTAGAGTTAATTTCTTAGTAATAATAACAAAAGGGGAAAAAACAAACATGTTTTAAAAATATCAGGAACAACAGAGAGGAATAGTGAAACACATCTGCGAAGCTACGTCAACATCAGAATATTAATCTCCTGTGACAAGGAGTTTTGGCGCACTGGAGGAATCAAAGAGACCTCCAATGAGAATAACGTGCCACATTTGGAAGGTCTATGAGAGGACAGTTTAACCTTGAAAGGGAGCCACTGCTAGGGGAACCTTACTCTGCTCCTGAAACTCCAATGGATGCAGGGATCCAGTAAATAGAAAAGCAAGTAGAAATGCTTCATTTGATGTAGCAAGGGAATCCAGAAGTGATCATTCCTCAATCCACAAATGAGGAAAGCATTGCATGCCACGTCTTAGCTCCTTAAGGACTTGGGTGAGCCTGAAGTTCGAAAGATTTCCACAAATTGCAAATAAAAACAACCTTCTCTTATTTCTCACTCTGCACTCGAGAGTTCTAGGTGGGAATTAACTATAGAACTGCTCCATCTTTCCCAGTCTTAAACTAAAATGTGGCTTCCTGTAGGGTAGGTAGAAAGGGAAACACATAAAAGAGCAAGTAAAACAAAAATTTCCTAACATCTCTACAAAGAAATCCATCAATAACATAGTGAGATATAATACTTCCCAGAAAATGCTTGGCTAATGCATTAGTTTAAGAAAGAAAACGAAGTACATCAGGTTAGCCAAAGACAAAAGTCAGAGAAACTATAAAATACAATATAATGGAATTCAAAAAGTGACCTACTCTAAAAAGGCCACAAGGGGAGCCTGGGTGGCTCAGTCAGTGGAGCATGGGACTTTTGATTTCAGCTCAGGTCATGATCTCAGGGTCCTGAGATCGAGCCCCGCGCTGCTTGAGATTCTCTACCTTTCCCTCTGCCCCTAACCCACCCCTCTCAAAAAAAATTAAAGAATTAAAAAATTAAAGGCCCACAAAAACCACCCATAAGAGATCAAAGAGAAGTATTTCAACATTACAGATTTCTTCTGGGTTAAAAAATGACAGTAATATAATAACTACATGTGTGGGATTGCTATACTTATTCTAGAAGAGTCCTTGGTGTGTACAGTTTCATTAAAGATAATAAAATAGGAAAAAGCCCACAATTTCCTTATACTATAAACAATACATCTGCCCAAAGAAAAAGTGATACATATAACAGGTAATTTTTCTGGTAGACCCTGTAAGTCCACATCACCAGCAACGTGGCTGAAAAGCTTCAGTGCTTTGTTTTCCTCATCTATAAAATCAGGAGTGGGCCTAAATCTCTAAGGAATTGCTGAGTGTAAAATTTGATTTTAGCATGCTGATTTTAACAGGGCTTCAGAAATTTACATTGTTTCTGTTGAAACATTTTTATTTTTATTTATTTATTTTTAAAGATTTTATTTCTTTATTTGACAGAGAGAGACAGTGAGAGCAGGAACACAAGCAGGGGGAGTGGGAGAGGGAGAAGCAGGCTTCCCGCTGAGCAGGGAGCCTGATGCAGGACTCGATCCCAGGATTCTGGGATCATGACCTGAGCTGAAGGCAGATGCTTAAGGACTGATCCACCCAGGCGCCCCTGTTGAAACATTTTTAAATAATAAAAGACATTCATTTTCTTTTTTATCTCCCCAATATCCTGAAAGTTTCCACGAAACACCGTGGGAGTTGCAGGCATAGGTAGAAAAGTGTAATACGTAAACACAAAAATTATGTTGAATGTCCATGTTAACACGGGTTTGTATCTAAGACAGGGAACAGATATTGGCAAATTCATTAATTAAAATCCTATTAACTATTTTTCATGTTAAACTATAATTTATTAAAACAGGGCAACTCCCTTAATGAGAAGTATTCTGGATACTAATCAACCAGAAGGTGTGTTCTTGCTTGGAATTTAATTTTGCTTTATTAACAGTTCATGCTTAAGGAAGTTTGCTGAGTATATTCGTTCTTGGCAGATGTGTTAGCCAAGAGGTCTGCCCAGATGATAATGTTAATGACTAGGTAGAAAGAGGAAAAATGTGTGAGTTTTACAATTTTGGAAAACTAACTGCAAGACCTTTGTAAAGACATTTTTATTCTACCACACATACAAAAGGAAAACACTTAATTTTTTCTAAAAATAGTAGCTCCTAATTATTTTCTACTATAAAGATGTCCTTAATGATGTACTGCTAAAAAATTTCTTTGCCATTATCCCTGCTATCCTAGAATCATATAACCAATAACACTTCTTTGGCAATTTAAAGATACAAATCTCTCTAGAGAGTACAGTCCCTCAAACCCACCCACGTGAGCCCATGTCACACTTTTCATGCTGCTGAGTCAGACACTCCCTCCTTAAGGCCAAAACAAACTTTAGTTCCCTAGAATAATAAGCACTTTAAGAATTACACCCATGCCTCTCTCCTGTCCTTAGAGAGGTTCAGATCTGCTCCATGGCATTCTTTTATTCTTAACAGAACTGCACTTCCAATTACCAGCACTTGAGAATATCTAAATCTTCCTTCATTTAAAATTCAACTGTGTAGAACGTTATAAAAGGGTTTCAGCACAGAGGACCTCAAATTTGCTAAACTGAACCCACTCATTAGCAGAAAACGACTCAAAAAAATATGCTTCTAGAAATTCTAAAATATACAATTAAGAGAAATGTCTTATTCAAGAATAAGATTAAAGATCTAAAAAAATCAAGGTGCAATTAGAATCTAATGGACCAACATTTCCCATTTGAGCCCACACTTACCTCTCCCGAGGAACAGCAAACCAGTACTCTGGCTGCTTTCTTCGTTTGCCATACTGCTGGACCATGGCTGCACTGTGAGTGGCAAAGGATTTTCTCATTGGCTTTCCTACTTTAATGCACAGAAACATGGGTGGAGTCTTGCTTTTCTCCTCTTTTGAAGGAAGTATATCTGAATCACACATGAAAAAAAACCTTCCTCAATATTGACAATAGTGGTGAAAGTAAAACCTTTAACTTACAGAGAATAGTTCCCAATCCCCTCTTAGTGACAGAAAATCAAAACATATGACAAAAACACCATCGAATTAGAACTAATCACATTTTCCAGACCTTCTTTAGCACAAAAGGGAAAAGCTTTGCAAGTTTCAGTTTGTTCTGCATCACATAAAACCAACACAACGTGGCACTTCACAAGAATACATCTCAATGAATGATACTGAGGACCCACTTACACCATAAGGCAATTTGGCTTAGAACTGAAATAGCTTCAAAAACATTTCAAACCCCTTTAGATTTAGAAATTCAAGGTGAGAAAAGGAAAGTTCCTTGAAATTAAAAAACAAACTATTTTGGGGGCGCCTGGGTGGCTCAGTCATTACGCATCTGCCTTCGGCTCAGGTCATGATCCCAGGGTCTTGGGGTCGAGCCCCGCATCAGGCTCCCTGCTCGGCGGGAAGCCTGCTTCTCCCTCTCCCACTCCCCCTGCTTGTGTTCCCTCTCTCACTGTGTCTCTCTGTCAAGTAACTAAAAATCTTTAAAAAAATAAAAAAACAAAACAAACTATTTTTGAACCAGAAATCTATGTCACAGTTCGAGTTCCAAAATAGATACTATATAATGCTAAGGTTTTTTTCCCCAATTAATGTTATCAGCAAAGATAACCTCTATTGAGAGAACACTGTTCTCAAACAATTGTTCTAATTTCACTTGTACTCACAAGTTTCAGAAAGCCAACTGTACGACAGGACATAAAGATACGAAAGAAAAGTGGCTTACCTTCGATGGGGACCTGAATTCTCTTTAGTAGCCACAGCTGAATTTCGGACTTATTATCCATTTGTGCCCCTTGGCAGCTGTTGTCCAGGGTAGATTCTGAAGAGGTGTCTAAAGACCCTTTATTCACATTTTCTTCTGTAGAAGAGGCCAGTTGCAATGGGAGGGACACTCTCTCTTTCACCCAGGTTTTGTCTGTCTCCTTACTGCCCTCAGTTGGGGGACCGCCTACCTGGGGAAGAGAACTGCTAAGGGTGATATCTATTCCCACTGGCTCAGTACTTTTGCCATCACTTAATTCTGCCTTCGGCAAGTTTTCAGTTAACTGTGACCCTTCTTTGTTCTTATTCAGGTAATATTCAATGAGTTTAACTTTATCTAGATCTTCATGTATGTTCAGTGTGTTTTCCACCTGGCTTTCTGGGGAACCAGACTGCTTGTCCACCTCCGGCATTATATCTTGCTTCTCACGGGTTTCTAAATCTAGGGCCCCCTTCAGTTCAGCGTCATTATCTGTTCCTGAAAAGTTCAGAGCTGATTGCACCTGCATTTCTGTAGTGGAACCAATGATGCGGGACTTAGCCTTCCTTAGCTCTTTTGGGTCAAGAGAAAGGCACTCCTTTGAGGTGTCTCTTTTGTCCATTCCACTATCAGTTTGAGAAGAAAGTTCTTCCAAGTCAACAAAGTCATCATCTTCCCCTAAAAGGGAATTTTCTTTGGCTATAGATTCAAATGCAGCACGAGTGTCAGAAGGTTCCTTGCTGACCTTAGTCACTGTGGCAGATCCACTGGTTGCCTCTGTAGAAGACTCAAGTGTCTTTACCTTTCCTGACAGAGAGCCATCTGAGGGCTTCATGTGCGTGTATTCTGTTGACTTCTCCAAAGGTCTTATGGATTTGGAATCTGAAGTGATGGTTCTCTCCCCATTCTGCTGCCGTTTTTCCTTGTTGAGAGATTTGAACTTACTGAAGGGGTTGATGTCTTTTTCTGAAGCCAGGTCTTCCCATTCTCCAGGCCTGTACAGAGGACAAAGATCCTGAGGTAGGTCACTGTCGGGGGAAAAATGGTGGGTGCACATGGAATGTTAAAAACAAAACCAAAAACAAAATGGAGGAAAGGCAAAAATTAAAACAAAACCCAACTGAAAACTAAAACATAAATATACCACAACTTAAATTTATGTTGAAATGATTTCAGAATAAGGAAATGAAATCAAGAAATTGACTTCAAAATGAAACATAAATAAGCCACAAGAAGGGGTAACACAAAGAACCATATCCTACTAGAAGGACATGAATGATTTTTGAAGTCGTTTATGAACATGGAGCTATCACCCACCAGATTTTTAGTGATGAAACAATGTTTCTGATATTCATGAAGGAAAGGACAAAGAAAAGGAAATGTTTTACCACTATGACCTAAATTCTTTAAATATTCAAAGCTGTTCCTTTTTATAAAATAGTATATAAACCAATTGCATTAATTCTGAATGGCTCATTGACTGAGTATCTACTCATTTAACTGTTGTACAAATTACTAGCCCTGAACCCTAATTTTGAGCCTCAGCACTTTGGACCTAAGGTTTCCAACAACAGACATCCTTCTACTCCTGAGGGAGATACAAGAATTTTCCACTATTACTGTGAATATATAGCACCTGCTCCATTTTACACTTTAAAATTTATAGAAAAGTAAATCAAGTAAGCTTTTAAAATACTTAGGTTAAAATTATTAATTTCTTGACAATGGGTGGTGGTTTATCAGCGGAAACATACTGTCCCTTAACAACAGATGCTTTTCTACCCAGATCTGAATTATACAAAATATTGATTAGACATGTTCTCCAAAGTTTAAATAAATGGTCAAGAAACACAATTTTTAAGCCACGACTGGCAAGATTTTGAGTAACCTGTATTTTCACTTACCTTAGTATTGATACTGGGTTAAAACACAGATATATAAAGACCCTTTATAAAAATAACATTTTTAGATTTCAGAAATAACTTTGTTTTCTAAAAAGGCTAGATCATGTTCAGGTAATACTTTATTATTCTGGCTTTGAAATTACTAGGGCAAGAAAGCCACAAAGTACCAGGAAGTTCTCAAGTTATAAGACTATCTCCCCAAACTTATTTTATAAATCACATGCATGAAACATCCATGCTTTTTCCAATAGTAGCCTACATAATTGTTAGGCTCTTTCAGATGCTTGAAAAAACTTCTTTAATTCATAATTCATTTCAATTCAAGACACATGTGTTGAGCCCCTCCATGCCATATGCTAAATGATGATTTTGACAGTGTCTCTGTTCTGCAGGAACCTGCATGCACAAAAATGTCCTACCCAACTCTAGCATCCCAGGAGACATGAAAGAGTCAAATAAACTAGTGTCATGTGTCCCACTTTTAGGACCCCACATTTAACTTGGCATCTTAAAGGTTATAAGAAGTCTTACAACAAAGAAACTCGGCTCTTCACATACTTGGTTAATAAGCAAAACTTTCTTCCATGAACATCCAAGACCCCTTCTCATCTCTACCTTCTCTGCCTAGTTGACTCCCACAAACAGATGTGACTGCGCTCTGCTGAGCCCCCCCTATATGACCCTGTCTAATCCTCCCTTCTTGTTCATCTACCTAGTCCAAGTGGGGAGTTATTTAACTGTTTTTTTTTTTGCGCTGCAGCTGCCAAGCACTGCTGGGGCAAAGTACACAGTGGAGTCAACTGGCACAACTGTTAATGTTTTCTAGACTCAGCCAGGCACCTAACACTGATCAGTAATCCCTCCATTTGTTCCCTTCCTGTTCTCCGTCTGGGGCAGCTGGACTTATGAAATGTCCCACACAGGAAATACGAAGCATGAAGGTGAGGATGGGGAAATCTTAAACACACACACACACACACACACACACACACACACACTCTTAAAAAGAAACGATTTGCACATTGCAGTTAGATCATTTGTACTCCTTGTTTTACAACTTTTAGTAATAATGAAATTTTAAGCTATTTTTAACTTTTAAACAATTGATGGAATTCTGAAGTCAATACTAATTTTACATCACACTGATCCCACTGACACACTCTATTTTGCTCACTCGTGCACAAACTGTTCACTAGACTGCAAAGTCTTCACACACTTGCATCCAAGGCAGGAATCTGCACCATTCTGAAATAAACTGAACACAGTAGGAGCCAATTCTTAACTCTTCTCTCTCCCTCCAGCTACAGCATTAACCCCGTACCCCAGATCGTTAAACACAATCTCACAATGAGGGAAATCTTTCTGTAAAGATGTACCTTCCTTTTCTATTATTAAAAGAATATTTAACATCCTGAGCTGAAGATGTGCCATAGTTATTCCTCTATTAGAAGCCATCATTGGTCACCACAGCTCATACCCTCCCCAATGCCTATCACCCAGCTACCCCATCCCTCCCACTCCCCAATCATCAGGCAAGAAATGCCCCATTTGCCTGGCTATCCACTTCTAAACTGAACTGTATCTCTCCTCATTCTCATCTTCTTTCCTCTTGTCGCAGAGAACCTAATGTTCGTTCCTTATTTCCAGAATTAACGCCGCACGTCCTCTTCTCTGCCTCCACCTGAGACTCCAAGGCAGCTGGCTGCTCCCTCCCAGGGGTCCTCATGGGATGCTGTGTGCACTTCTGTGCATACAACGCACTTAGTTATCACTTCTCTCCATCTGTCTCTTGCACCCAGGAGACTGCAGCCTCCTCAAGGGCAGAGGCCATGACCCACTCATCTGCATACCCTTGCCACTCAAGAGGCATGCACTAAGGTGAGTAGAAGCCTCAACTGCACGGACAAGATTCCCCAGAACGATGAACAGAGTTTCAGAGATGAATGAAAGGTTCACATAATAACAGCTTATACTTGGTAGGCAGCAGGCTATTTTCTAAGAGTCTTGGTGTATCAATACGTTTAGTTCTTAAAACAGCCCTATAAGCTGAAGAATACTATTCATTCCCTTTAACGGATGAGAAAACTGAGGCACGGGACTGAGTAACTTGGGCAGATCACGGAGCCACGAGTGGCAGAGCCAGGGACACCCAGACAGTGTGGCTCCAGACTTAGTCATCATGCAGAACTGCCTGGCCTGCCGCACTGCCTCCTACACCTCTCACTTGGATACTTCTGGCAGGATTTAGAAATTCTACTTCAGTGCCCGTGCCGGGAGTTGGGTAAGGCCCGAGGGCGTCAGATGCCAAGGACTGTGAGAGTCCAGGGAAACCTGCTGGTATAAACTCCTAAGGACTCTGTGTCTGGGTTAGTTCTCTAATTACCTTCCCTTCTTTTTCTATGTCCCAGGAGCTAGCTTCCCTTTGCACAGTTAGGACCCATTGCTTTCCCTCTACCTTTCTATCACTGAGAGTTTCTAAAGATTTTTACTTCTAGCAGACATAGAGAAACAAGAAACACTGACAAATCCAATCATCCCTCTAAATGAATCGATTCCCTGAGCTTTCTTAACCCTCTTTCTCTTTTTTCATGGGAAACTTCCTTCTCTCTCTTGCCAAAAACACCCTCAGTTTTAGAAGGCAAAAATAATGGAGCCTAAGGTAATATTCATCTACATTTCAGAGACAAACAGGCCAGTGTTCCTCCCTCTTCACACCACTGCAGGTGATCTGGTACAGAGGCAGTGGCCCCCACACTGTCCACGCCGAGCTCTCTCTGTGCAGGATTAAGGGAAAACATGAGTCAGGAAGACTGCCTATCCTAGAGTTTGAATGAGAAGAACACAACTCTGTGTAACAACTAAATGGAGAGAAGAACAATATTCTCTTATTGGCAACGTGACTAACATTCTTTCAGAGAAACTTCATTTCTTCTTTCATTAATTCATTAAGAACACACAATGCTTTTCAGAAAAATAAGACAAAGAAATGCCATTTCTGTGTGCTGGCAATTTTGTTTTTCTCCTTTCGTTTTTGTATGTTCAACCTTTCCCTTTATCTCCATTTCCTCTCATTTCTCTATTTTTAAAAAAATTTACCGCACAAATCTTCCACCTTCAAATTCACCTCTACACAATCTCTCACTCCTGCCAATGCCCCCACTTTTTAATTGCATTTAATTCTCCAAACACCGAGGTTTTTTTGTTTGTTTGTTTGGTAAACAAAGAAATCTCTCTTACGATGGCAAGGCATCTTTGATCTTCATGTGGGAAATGTCATTGTAGAGAGCAATAGAAACCACCTCTTCCATGGGGCAAATGAGGCCATACTCCTCACAACCATTTTCAATGACCAGGGGATCAGACTTGTGAGGGTCAAACATGATGTTGTTGGGAGTAACAATCATGACGCCTCCGACCACCCCCTGTGGGAGAAAGGGACACGACAGAATCACTACAGACAGAAATGCAACCACAAGCTGCCTTAATGAACTCATGTTGCCCTTCTGTTGACTCTGGGGAAGCACGGTCTCCTCCGTGACAACCGCGTCCCCTGTCAGAGGGCTAGGACAACCGGCTGCAGAAATGCGACGTTGGGTACTGTGTGGTGAGGCAGAGAAAACAGAGCTGCCTCGTTACTGCACTCAGCCGAGCCTAGTTCTGGCACAGTCGCTGCCATAGCACAACTGGGGTCGGACCTTGGGTTGCAAGTCTATGTCTTACATGCCCCGGTTCCCTGTAAATGGGAGGGGCTGTCCCAAGTGCTTTCCCACTTGAGAACTGGGTGCCTTACGACTCACTCAGCACACGTTCACCACGTGTCCAACACGTGCGTGGTACTGGGCTAAGGAAGCATCTGTCTCACAGCCATGGTGCCAAATGAGAGTCCTAACATTTTTCTCTGAAATGTTTAGAAAGGCCACATTCAGCAAAATTTGACACAATCAGGAATATGAAATTTCTGCAGCCAGAAATAAATACAACTAAACTGTGGAAGATAATAGTAAAAAGCAGTAATTTGGTGGGCCCGTCTGTCTGAAGCTTGGCCGGTTTCCGATTTTATAGATTTTATCTCAGAGATAGCAGGCCACAGAGGACTCCCTATAGGCAGACCATTTATCTTGGTACTCCTAATGAGTAACAGATCATCTTTGTGAAAAATTCTGCATTTCAAGCACTACTTATTCTTGGTTGCAAAAGTTATAAATGCATATTAATAATGTATTTTCTTACCACTTGGAACCTGGCATGAAGTCTCCACTATGAACAACAAGAATTCACTTCATATCAACATAACCCTTTCTTCAGAGGCTCACTAAAAGTTGGATTTGCTTTGTAAACCACACCAAGAATCATAAAACTAACCATACAACATAACAGACATTATTTTTAATATCAGCATTTCCAGCAGCAAATGGGTTGAGAATTTCACATTTTCCAAGTTAGGTGCTAAGATCTTCACAGCGACCATCCCTTTTAATTACCACCCTCCTACAGATTAAATTTTATTATTGTTCCTATTTTATTATTTTTCATTTTTTTTAAAGATTTTATTTATTTATTTGACAGAGAGCAAGAGACAGCGAGAGAGGGAACACAAGCAGGGGGAGTAGAAAAGGGAGAAGCAGGTTTCCTACAGAGCAGGGAGCCCAATGCGGGGCTCGATTCCAGGACCCTGGGACCATGACCTGAGCCAACGGCAGACGCTTAACGACTGAGCCACCCAGGCGCCCCTATTGTTCCTATTTTATAGATGAGGAGAATGGAAGCTTAGGCAACTCCAATACCGTGCCTGTGGTCTCAGAGCTAGTGGGTAGCAGAACTGGATTTTAAATTCACCGAATCTAACTCCGGCCCTTGCTGTCAAGCATGTACGATATTGGCTCCCTAGCTGCTAATGTACGGACCAAGAACTGAAAGAGAAGATGATAAATCCAAGGTCACAAAGAATCGTATAATAAGTACAATGCCAGGCATCCAACAGGGGAAAACAAATGGATACTTATGAAATCTAATGATGAAATTTTGGGAAAGATATTTTAATGTCTCCTGTCTTGAGTAATTTGGAACCTACTTTAGTTTTCCATGGAGTCCAAGAAAAGGAAGCAAATTACACGGCCATATACCTTTCCATCGGTGAAGTATCGGCAATTCATTTTTAGAAATTTTACCACGCCTGGCTCATCTTCTTCAGAAGTGGATGATAAGACTCTTTCAATGGGTTTTAAGGCCTTTCTTGCTAAATCAGCATCCTTTAAGAAAGCAAAAATTCCCAAAATCAAATAGAAGCACTGTTTAAACAGATTATTTATATAAATCAAGGCACACAAGTTCCCTGTAAGGAACTGGTTTTTATTTAACTTGAACATGAAAAAAAGGCAAATATCCTTTGTCCTTCAAAAATTATCACAAATACAGTAAGTATCCAAATCGCATTAAGGTTTAAACAACAACATGTGCATATGTATGAAACTGTAAAAAATGGCTCATCAAATGGTTTTAGAAAATAACCTAAATGAAGGAATTCATATTTGACTCATGGTTCAAGTTCTCTAGAGAAAGGAGTGAAAGCCGTACAAATAAATGATCAGTCTCACTGAGAGTTTAACTTCATACTTTTACATAAACGAGGTGTGCATTTTTGCCTCTGAGACCTTAAATGTGAACAGGTTTCTTTTTGATAGGATGCATTCTCTCAACTAATGACAAATCCTTATCCCCACCCCTTTGGGGGACTTTCAGATGAAAACCTGAGAAAAACAACATGTAAAATTCTACAACTCAAAAAATATATTTGATAAATATGAACGTCAGCTCATGAGTGACATACATACAGGCAGTTTATCATATTCTGCATCTGATGATGAAGGAGAGACAGTAGCACCAGGACTGGATGATGATAATCTTAAGGTACTGGAAGGAAAGTTGGCATCTGGCACAAAAAGGACCTGCAAATGGGGAAGCAAAGCTGAGGATCAAGAATCGGGCAGGCATACACTAGGCAGTGTTTAGAACAGTTGCTCTCTGCACAGTATCATGCCAAGTACATGGCTAAGGCCTAGTTGGCCTTTGCAAAACGCCTAAGTACCTTGGGGCCTTCTAGACTAATCCATGAAACAATACTCTATAACAGAAATGTGTGCAGTGCAAAAGGTATGGGACATACGTACGGACACTGCAAGAGCTCACAGAAGAGAGCAATGTGGGTAAGCACTCTGGTCACGTCATATACAGCGCGTGGGTCCAAGTGAAACTTTGAGCAGTATGGGAGATTTAAATAGGGAGGAAAGAAGCTTCCAGGGAAGTGTACTAATGGTACAAGGGAGGAGAGGAGAGAGTGGTGTGGAATGCTTCTAAACATAACACCTGCATCAGGAAGAAATGAAACAAATCCATGCTTGCTAACTCTAAGCCGGCCCTGAGTGCAAACTTAGTAAAATCATAGTATGTTAAGTGGTACAAGGTAATATCAATAACCTCAATACTTTCTCTTCTATCGCTGTCAGCTTATCGAAAAACAAGTATTAAAATCTCCCAAATTGACAAAATAGCCTCCTTCTGCAAAATGTACCGGTTCCTGAAATGTTATTATGATCTTGTCATTCAACACACTTATAATGAGACATGTGACATCCTGGCATATATCATAGACAGTCTTAAAATGATGACTTCTGCTGTTATAAAACATAATTAGCACTAATCAGATAACAACTGTTCAACAGTGTTTGTTATTCACTCTTTCCCATCTTGTCTCTGTTTTAACTTTAGTTATTCAAATCTCTCTACAATCTAGAAAAAATGTGAGGCAACAACAAAAGACACCTTATGATAAAGGTAGGAAAACCAGTATCAAGGAGAAATAAGATGAGGACTAATTACTACTGAACCTATGTGCTCCAAAATTACCACTCACTGAGCGCTGAGCCATAAAACCGGTTCTGAGTTTCCAAAAACCAACGCAAAGGGATGGACATCATTAGTGAGCAGAATTTAAAAACAAACCAGTTTCTCATAAGTATTTTCTCCGAAAGTCTCATAAAGAGTATCTCAAGCTGAACTACTTGTCTTTGATGACACACTGACAGTTAATACAATAACCGGTTTTGGAGGACCATTCTTTATAACATCTTCAATGTGGATCATTGGCCAAATGCCGACGTGTAGAGTTCCATAAGAGCAATTTAGAGCAGAGGCCTAAAATTATATGGTCTTGGTAGACAGCTCTCTTCCTTACCTTATATAGGGGGATGAATTGATGACATTTCTTCCAAGCAATTCTCCATGAATATTTTTCTGTATCTGAGCTCTTGACAAGTGTTAGGCAACAGGGGTTAAGATTCTATTGTCTGGCCTGTTCTAAATGTCAAATCAAAGGGATAATTCTTGTGCTTACACAGTTCATTGCAGTGTAAATAGAGATGACCAATGGATGCTGGGAAGCTCAGTAAAAACATCTGCTCCCTCAACATGGATGTGAACCTGGAACACGGGCAGGGGTAAAGTTTACCTACTGACTTCAGAAAATAAAACTGGGTCTGCTCCAACACACAGGTAAATGGTGGATATGAGATCTTCACGTTCTTTACCATAAAACAAACCTGTCATCATTTTAGCCTAGAAATTTTTCTAAGCATGTGTAGCCAAGGTACCCGGTGAATATAAAAACAACTTAAACCATGTCTCTGCAAGGTAACTTCTGAGTGTGCTCAAGATAAACTACTTGCAAAAGTACATTCTTTGTACATGTCCTGAAATTTGATGTAAGTATCCAAACTAATAGCCAAACTCAGGACCTTCTAAAAAAATTTTTATGCCTCAGTTATTTAAAGTTTGTCTGCTATTGGTTTTGATCTTTTAAGCAACAAAAAGTCTATAGTAAGATTTTATTTCAGGAAGTTACAACTTCCTCTGAAAATCACCTCTTACATGTGGTCACTCACCCAGCCAGACCAGTTTCCTTTCCTACCTCATGGTGACCACCAAATCAGTCTCTAGAAGGGTGAGTCTCAAATTTTGTGGAATCAGAGCAGATAAAACCAGCTTTGAGTTATCAGATCTACTGAGATGAAAGGAATACCTACCTTCCAGGCAGTAAGACAAAAAGTTATCTACAGTTTTTGAAAGCCCCTCAATTTCACTCTTCTTGATTTCTTATCTTTGTCAGCAAAATCCTGATTACAGCTGGGTCCTGGGACAGCCTACAGCACATAACTGTTTAGTTCTATGAGGGGCTAGACAGCATTGCAGAGGCTATCACAGAAAAGACACCAGGGATATTGTGGCCCACCCCCCAATTTCAGGGCTTAGAAAACTGGGGTCCAAAAAAGGGAGGGACTTGCCCATGTCTAACAGCTACCACAAGGCCAGTCGGAAACAAAGCTTTAGGGCTCCCATTTTGGGTATTTTTGCCATTATAATCGGCATATTAAAACAGTCCTTTTGGGGCGCCTGGGTGGCTCAGTCATTAAGCGTCTGCCTTCAGCTCAAGATCCCAGAGTCCTGGGATCAAGCCCCGCATCGGGCTCCCTGTTCAGCACGGAGTCTGCTTCTCCCTTTCCCACTCCCCCTGCTTGTGTTCCCTCTCTCGCTGTGTCTCTCTCTGTCAAATAAATAAAATCTTTAAAAAAAATAAAAATAAAACAATCCTTTTACCTCCAGTTGGCTATTGGACCTTAACCTAGTACCGATATATTGTTATGGACGTAGTTAAAAAAATAAGAAATCACTCTAAATTATGTTCCTACACTCTAGTGACTATAGTCTTTAGCCTTGAATTAGTAAATATACACCTAGGTTCTCTGCCATGGGTCAGGGACATATTATGTAGCAATACTCCAGATTATAAGAAACCCCAGTTGATTTTCCTGGAGATAATTTTTATTAATTTTTGAAGAGTTTTAATGCATAATTCCCCTCAGTTACCTGGCACTGGCAGTACGCTAATTTCTCTTTTTTTTTTTTTTCCCCATTTTATTTATTTATTTGACAGAGAGACAGCAAGAGAGGGAACACAAGCAGGGGGAGTGGGAGAGGGAGAAGCAGGCTTCCCGCGGAGCAGGGAGCCCAATGTGGGGCTCGATCCCAGGACCCTGGGATCATGACCTGAGCCGAAGGCAGACGCTTAACGACTGAGCCACCCAGGTGCCCCGCTAATTTCTCCTTTTGACAAGAACATAAATACTAAATGCACCATAATACAGACTGGCCAACTTAGGGCCTGTTGGCTTCATATGGGGCCCTTGAATGAAATGCAAAGAACCATATCAGCATTTCCTCAATAAAGTTGTACTTAAAGGTAGCAGTATCTATTCTGAAAGAATCATATGTCACTATCATGTACAGGGACAGAAGAATGCTCAAGTAAGTCAGCAACGAAACCAGCATGTGCTCATGGCTAGCAGATAGTTCTATGGACAGGAGGGGAAACTTGGCCTCAGTCAGGACCTGCCAAAGACTGGGTCGTATATATTTATTGGCTAAATGTAGTTTTAAAGTAGAAATACAAGAATATATTATTAAATATGTGGAAGGTACTGAAGGAATTTGCTGGTTTAACTGACAGTGGCAAAATTACACAATTAGTCAATTTCATTCAGTTTAATAAAGTATTAAAAACCTGGGGAAAAAATCGTGTGGCTTTTTCTTGATAGTCCTACTGAATTTCTCAGCTTTTGGCTGACTGACCATTTTTCTCAGGTATCAAATCAAGACAAAAACGACAGGATTCTGCCTTATTTATTGTTAGTTATTTTAAGTAGGCTCCATGCTCAGTGTGGAGCCCATCTCAGAGCTTGAACTCACAACCCCTGAGATCAAGACCTGAGCTGAGATCAAGAGTTGGTTGGACGCTTAATTGACTGAGCCACCCCGGTGCCCCAAAATTCTGCCTAATTTAAAATCAAATGATGGCCATTTTGTATCCCAGGAGTAGAATAAACTGAAACTTGCACTTCTAAATTAAACATTCTTTTTTTTTTTTTTATAAAGATTTTATTTATTTATTTGAGAGAGCGAGAATGAGAGAGAGAGAGCACATGAGAGGGGGGAGGGTCAGAGGGAGAAGCAGACTCCCCGCTGAGCAGGGAGCCCGATGCGGACTCGATCCCGGGACTCCAGGATCATGACCTGAGCCGAAGGCAGTCGCTTAACCAACTGAGCCACCCAGGCGCCCTAAATTAAACATTCTAAGAACATTTGAGATACATTCTACAGAAGAAAAGGTAAAATTTAACTTCTCTTGATGCTACGGGGAACACCCACAACATAAACTAATGATAGTTAAATAGTTAAGTAAACTGTGTTAATCATTTGCAAAGCATTCACCTCTGAACAGTTCCTCAGTTCCAGAATGCTTTTAGAATTCTTGATCTAAGGGAAAGATTGAACCAATGCACATTATCACCAATGTTAATCCTGTGACACTAACACTGAAGCATTAAAAATGGCATTAAAGATAGATGCAAAATTTCTAAAAAGTAATATCCAACAAGAAAAGAATTACCTGGCCTGGAACAATAGTGTGTGTGAAAAGTTTATTCAGTTCCACTAATTTATTGGGAGTGATGTTAAACTTCAGGGCTATGGAGTTTAGGGTGTCCTGGCTTCCAGCCTAGAATAATCAGACAAACAAGATTCAAAATATAAAGCAAAAACAAAAAACAAAAAAACCTTTTCAACATTCATCTATTTGTGATATGAGTGAATGAAAAGTAGTTCTATCGAGACATATTCTGAAAAAGAAAGGGGATACATTCTCAAGCCTTAATAAAACCATGGAAGAGTGAAGTCTTAAATCAGTTCATATCTGGGCTCCCTTATCTTCAAATTTCAGTGTCCACTAATTAGATTTCTAAATCTGCTTTGGCACAACTTAGCTGCATGAGTAGAAGTCCATGAGATACAATACAAAACTGTAAGTAGAAAAGAAATAAAACACAAACACCGTATAAAAGAAGTCAGGGGCTACTTTCTCTATTCTCAGTGTTGTCTCTTGCCAGTCTCTTCACTGCTGTAAAGGCTCCTGGATGGTGACCTGTTAATGGCTGATTTCCCCAGTGTCAGCACAGTGCCCAACACACAGAAGGTACTCAAACATTTGACAAATGAATACAACGGAAGGCAAAGAAATCGGAAAGAAATTCAGATTAGCTACCCATCACTGTTCAGTCATTAAAATGACAGCTTCTCATGGTCAGCCAAATTAATGTCTAAATCTGTGAAACCTATGATACATGCCCAGGAGGAGGTCTCTCTCCTTCTCTAACAGAGGGGAAATGGGACCAAAGAGGGCAATGAGATGATGGGAAACTTCCCAAAAAAGTTTGCTGCCTCTGGGCAGGTCGATATCCCAAACTCCCTGTCTAGGGTCACTGGACTTGTTAGTGGGAGGCCACTCCAGTGTGTGTCACTAAGAAGTTCCCATCTACAGCCCTGGGTCAAGACCTATGGCTGTCCTGAAACACAAACTGGCTTCCCCAGGTAAGTCCTGAATTAGGCGGTGACGGGAGGTCGTGGACCAGTGAAGATGCAGAAGTAGAATGAAACTCACCACTGGTCTGAGCATCAAAAACCCCCCAACTAGATGAACAGTCTCAGACTAATCAAATTCATAGTTACAGATGACACCAAAATGACCTCAAAGCATTTCTGGAACAAGGTAGTATTTTTAAAAGGCACTGAAAAATTAACAACCATATGCCCCTACTTCTACCATGGGCAAAACCAGCCTTACTAAAAGTAAAAAAATGTTTTAAAGCATGTATTGTTTATTCAATATTATATATTTACATAATATATTCACATCTAGGAGGTTTCAGGGTTTAGGAGTGTACTTGTACTGACAAGACACGCTGAGAATGGAGATTAGAGCCAGACTGTTGGATCTGAATTGCGGATTTGGGACTCACTAGCTGTGTGACCTTGGGTCATTTGCTTAACTTCTCTACGTTTCAGTGTCTTCCTCCATCAAACAGATAATTATTATTCCTGCTTCACAGCACTCACTTCATGGCAAGTGATCAAAAAATTTGCTTCATATATTTCAGAAAAAAACTTGTAGAATATACTGTTTAGGGAGTTTAGGGAAGGAGAAAAACATTAACAATCTGGAGTTATTACATAAGGATAAGACATAAATATAGAATCCAGCCACAGACCCTGGGACAGATACTGGAATCATTAAATGTTTAAAACTAAACAGATGCCAAAAAAAAAACAAAAAACAAACAAAAAAAACAAAACTAAACAGATGCTTGAACATCCACAGCTCTGGAGCAAAATAAGTAATCCAGTAAGTGCTAGCATGGTTCTCTAAACACAAAGTTATGAATCACCTTTTATTTCCAATGACAAGTACAAAAAATAACTTGCCAAGTAAAACTAATCTCCATAACCTATCAATCAAACAGGCAGGCATAGCTGCATTACTAATTTGATCACCTGTTTCTATGAGTTAACATGGGGCTTGCTATTTACTCTCACTGTATCATTTAGTATATACTTTGTGAAGCATCTCCTAGCCAATATCACTTCTCATTTTTTTTGGAGGGGCTTGTGAATAATACTGTTGGATACATACATGGCTTTTGAGTTAATATTGTTTTTAATGATAAATAATCCAACACTTCTTGAGTACCTACTAGGAGGTAAGGCACTGTGCAAGGTGTTATGGGGATCAAAAACATACTGTAGACCATGGTAAAGTGAAATAAAAAAAATTACCCCAAATCCCTTCTGGAAAGGACTAGTCCTATAACCCCCAGAAAAATGCCTGGAGATGTTCACAGAACACTGAGCACGAAATGCCTGTGCCAGGCTCTCCTGTGTGATTCTAGAAAGGCTTGGGGATCATTTACCATTCCAAAGGAAATGCCAGGGAAGGATCAGGTCTTGCTGTTTGCCTTATATAGAGGCTGGCACAGCATATGAACAATGAGTAGAAAATATATACACAGGAGAAAATCCAAACCAGGCAATGACAACGGCACTTAATTTCTTATTAGAAGTCAGAGAACACGCCTCAACAACGCTACTTCAAAGTGAATTAAAACAAATCTAGAACTGAGTGTTCACTTTGTAGCAGAGCTGGGATAAATGGACACAGCTCCTGGCCTCCAGGAGTTCATGTTGCAGGAGAGAGATGAGTACATGGCACATACTGTGAAGGTGCAGTATGGACACACGCATAGCATTATTCATCTACCGATTCAACAATATGGAAGCCTAAACCTGGCGAGCCCCAGCAATACAATGGTGACCAAAAAGGGGTCTTTCTCCATGGGTCCACGAATTAAGGCACAAGACAGACATTAAAATAACAATCACATTAGTGAATCAATAAACTGAGATAAATTATGTAAAGGAACATGAATCTATGAGAGAGTAAAATGGAGGGATCTGGCTGGATGGTCACAGGGGATAAGAATGAACATGGAGAGTCACGGGAAGAAGATGTCAAGGACAAAGTTCTGGCTTGCAGAGATGTGTGGCTGATGGAGCCATTGCTTCTTGGAAAAATACCAAGCCTGGAGGTCTAAATGGATCTGACGAGTAGGCAAGTGAGTCTGGTTATGGAACTCAGAAGGCATGGCTGGGATGAGACCTAAAGTTAGCCATCGCTGGCATATCAAAGGTAATTCAAGTCACAGTTTTACATGAGATTGCCCAGAGAGAAAATATGGAGGGAAGAGAAATGACCCAGAACATTTTTAAGAAGTTTCATTAGTTAACGGGCACACGAGGAATGCAGCTAAGGGGCAGGATGTGTCATGGGGAAACATCATGCAAATCCAGTGGTATTAACAAATGTTCATACCTCCTGTTTATACTTACAGTGTATTCCACAGTACCATGGGGCTTCTGAACCACCATCTTCTTCTCTTTTTTATCATGTGTTTTGTTTTGATTGTCATCTGAAGAATAAAATGTATATAAATGAATAATTTCATTTTCAGGGATCGAGGATAGGGTAATCTACAGTACATTAAAACCCACTTTCAGAATGCGTGGCTGGCTCAATCAGTAGAGCATGAGACTCTTGATCTCCGGGTTGTGAGCCCAAGCCCCACACTGTGTATAGAGATTACTTAAAAATAAAATCTTAAAAAAAAGACACAACTAGAAAAGTGGACTAAAGGCACAAGTAGACCATACTCTTAAAAAAGTACTATTCATCAATGAACACTTGAATAAATGATTTATGTTAACTATAATCAAATAGTACAAATAACAATGAGGTAATATTTTATAGTTATTAAAGTAATGGTTTCAATGATAATATATAATAATGGAGTTACAGTAAAACTAATATAGTTATGATATACATGATGCCTAATGTCAATCAATACCACCTTTTTGTTTTTTGTTTTTTCATTAAAGTGTAATTAAAATAATGTAGTGAATCAACAATTCTGTACATTCCTCAATGTTCACCATACAGTGTTATTACACTATTATTGCTTATATTCCCTGTTGTACTTTTCATCCCTGTGACTTTTTTATCTTATAACTAGAAGTCTGTAACTCTTAATCCCCTTCACCTATTTCCCCCACCCTCCCTCCGCCCACCCCTCTGGCAACCACCAATTTGTTCTCTGTATTTAAGAGTCTATTTTATTTATTCATTTGTTTTTTCAGATTCCACATATAAGTAGAATCATATGGTACTTTTTTCCTTCTCATTTATTTCACTTAGCATAATACTCTCTAGGTCTATCCATGTTGTCACAAATGGCAAGATTTCATTACTTTTTATGGCTGAATAATATTACACACACACACTCTCTCTCTCTACGGGTGTGTGTGTGTGTGTGTGTGTGTGTGTGTGTGTATGTCACAGCCACATCTTCTTTATCCATTCATCTATCAGTGGACACTTGGGTTGCTTCCGTATCTTGGCTATTGTAAATAGTGCTACAATATATCTTTTTGATTTAGTGTTTTCATTTTCTTTGAGTAAATACTCAGTAGTGGAATTACTGTATCATCTGATATTTCTATTTTTAATTTTTTGAGGAAGCTCCATACTGTTTTCCACAGTGGTTGCACCAATTTACATTCCTACCAATGGGGCACAAGCCCTTTTAGAAAGTGATTTGTCAGTATGCAACAATAGCCATAAAAATGTTCATTCTTTGATTCAGTAATCTTTCCCTTAGGGATTTTTATCCTAAGGAAAAATTCAAAAGAAGAAAACTGCCATATATCATAACATACGGTTCATGCAATCTTATTTATAATGCTGAAAATCTGGGAAGACCGAAATGCCCAACAACATATTATAAGTTGGGCCATAGACTTTGTTGTTTTTATAGGTCAAAACGGGTCAACCTAAGGTTTAGCAGCTGCATTATGATTCAAATTAATTCTCATGGTTAAATACATCCTAACATAATCAGCCCAGATATTGAAAACCAGAGAGACATACTGCAATGGATAAAAATTTAAGTGACAAAATATATAAAATTGAATTAACTATATGAAAAGATGCTCTAACTTGTATGTGATCAGAAAAATGCAAATTAAGACAAGGCATCATTTTCCAGCTATTAGCAAGGCAAAAATCAGAAAGTTGGGTAGTTTTAGTGTTGGCAGAGATGTGAACTGCGAGTAGGAATGTAAGCTGGTATAGCCATGGCAGCGAATTAAATATACACAGCCCATATGACTCAGCAATCTAACAGACCTACATCCTCTCCCAAGAGGTGTATACTTTATATATATCATCAAGTCACTCGCTGGAGGATATACCTAACAGCATCGTTGGCGACAGCAGGAAGCTGGAGGGTAAGCAAAATGTAGTAGATATGCTCTGGGATTCTAGCGAGGAATTAGAAATAACTAGCCAGAAGTATACACTTCAGCATGTTTACATCAAGAGAAAAAGAATGGGACCTACAGAACAATACCATGAGGTATATTTAAAATAGATGCACACAAAGCAACTACACATTTTTCAAGGTCACATCCAAATAAAAGTCTACACACCGAACACAGTAGAATGTGTGCGGCAGAGAGAGAAATGGGATGTGGGGAATGAGGATACAAAGAAATTAATGAATAAGTAACAGGGAGCCTAGCTCTGACCAGTGGTGATACACCATAAACTAAGAAGATTAGCTCAGTGCTCTACATCTGACGTCCTACAACCTCCCACACCCCACACTCGGAGCAACAAGATCACTGCATCCACAGGACACGGAGGAGTGTACTGAGAACCGGAAGGTAACACAGAAACATAAAAAGAGTTAATTCATGTGGTATTGATCTGCCTTTTAAATATTTCCTTTATATTAATATTAAAACCAAGAAAAAAGGAATAGATGCTGTCATTAGAGTCCCTTTCCAGTTATTTTTATGTTCAATCGGATCCATTCACAGAACCAAAGAGCCTCTGGAAATTCCTCCAGACTATAAAAAAAGTGGCCTCCCTACCCTCAGGTGGCCACATCTCAATTACTTCAGGAAGAGGAGACAGTGTTTTTGAGATCTCCAGATCTCTAGATTCTGCTGATAGGGAGAATTTACACAGCCTGATGAAAAACCCAATCCTAGTACTTTACAACGCTTATGATCTGGTATTCCATCCTTTTTTTTTAAAATTTTACTTTATTATGTTATATTTTATTATGTTAATCATACATCATTAGTTTGTGATGCAGTCATCCACGATTCATTGTTTGCATATAACACCCAGTGTTCCATGCGGTACGTGCCTCCCTAATACCCATCACCGGGCAGCTCTACTCTCTGGCCCTTCTCTTGTCACTACAAACAACTGTCACTGTGGGTGCTCTTGCTTTCCAAACAGGTTCTTCCCATCCTTTTTTAAGTGCTTCCCATCTGTGACAGCTTCGGGTCCATGCCTGTCCATAAACTGTGCATGATTATTTCTGGGCCCAGTGGATCACTGTTATAAGCCACCAAACCATGAGTTTCCATACTGCTCAGCTGCAAAAGAAAAACAGGTGCTGGCTGACGCTCTCAGGATAAAGTTAACTTGTAGGCCTGAATTAGTACAAAAATTACTTTTCCTTTGTCTCAGGTGGGTAGGCCAGAAACAAGTCAAACATAGTAACATTAGAAATAGAGGGGGAGAGAAAAGCCTTCCCTCCAGAAACTAAGATTTTGAAATTCTTGAGGTAAGGAGCATGATGTCTACCCATCTTTGGATGTCTTGTGCCTTAATACGACACCCGGTATGTATGATCGAATGAACTTCCCAATCTAGGTCAATGAGCCTGACAAGCCTGATTACGGGCAACATCGTCACTGACAGAACATCATACCAGGAATATCACATGAACTTATCAAAGCCACAAGCCATTTTTACAACTGACTCAATACAGACAGCAAAACACCGGCTAATTCTAAGGACCTAATTCAATTGTCTTCATATCACAATAGCACAAGGTAGGACGCCTGGGTGGCTCCGTCGGTTAAGCGTCTGCCTTTGGCTCAGGTCACGATCCCAGGGTCTTTGGAACCAGTCCCGCATCGGGCTCCCTGCTCAGTGGGGGAGTCTGCTTCTCCCTCTGCCCCTCACCCTGCTCATGCTCTCTCTCTCTCTCTCAAATAAATAAATCTTTCTCTTTTTATAATAGCACAAGGTAAAGCTTCATACTGCTTTTTTTTTTTTTTTGCATTAAGTTTTAAAGATGGCCAGCAGGGTATCTCCATAAGTGAAGTCCTGCATACCTTACCTAGACAGGCTCTGCAGCACGTAGTCCATGAAGCACGACAGAGGTTTCTGGCCCTGCAGAGAGCCGAGAAGAAACAGGAGCTGCCTTGGGCAAGGACTACTCTGCCGTGCTGCAGGATGGAGCTCCACCTCCAGTGTTCCAGGGGAGGGCCCATCACCATCTCCCAGGATGGAAGGATCTCCCAGTGATACTGACACCTTTACTTCCTGCTTCAGCCTCCTCGGACCCTTATATTTACACAAGGTCGGACCCTCCCCCTGCTTAGGAGAACCTGGAGCAAATGAAGGAACAGTATCTCCTGCCGGAGGGGAAACTTGGCCAGATGGTCCTCAGAAGCCATTTAGAGCAAAGCAACTGAACCTCCTACCTGCCCCACCTCAGGAAAAAAAAGCCTCAGAGGCAGTTTCTTGTAGCCTAATAAGGAAGTAATTGTGACAAAACTGACAAGACACCTAGAGGAGAGAAACGAAGGCCCCTTAGCCCAGCCCCTCTCATTTCTCATAAAGTCCTGGATGTGGGGGTACCGGTGTTGACCTTGACCCAGGTGGACCTGGTGCCTTGCCCCCAAGTCGTGCCTCCTCTCTTCCCACCCCAGGGGAGGGCCGGGAGTGTCTGCAACACAAGGCTCTCGGCCAAAGCGTCTGAGGAGATTCTAGACACACATTTCTTGAAAGAAGCCTCCTCTCTGTCTGTGCACTGGGGCTAGATGAAGCTGATGTCCATGGCCTACAGGGGCTCGAAGGCTGGATGTGAAGGAATCCTTTGCAGTGGTGGTCTGTGAAGTCTTGCATGAGGTTACAACTGCCGCGGGAACACATTCTAAGAGGATCTGAGGTTTGAGGACCGACCCTAAGGAAAGCTTAGATGTGGGGGGTGAGGAGAAGGGTGGCTCCTGGGAGTGGGGAGTAAAAGGCTCAAAAAGTGAGTGCACGTGGAGAAAAGTTACAGGAAGACACCGTACTGACAGTGTCAAATGCCTCACAGAGGAGGAGATACAAATGCCTACAAATGGATCCCTGGGAGGCCACACAGTTCCTAACATGAAAACTGGAAGGATCTCAACACAGATGGTGTTAACCTCCTCAGTAAAGTGGGGAAAAGGCCTTTCACTCAAGTGAAACGGGGGCGGGGAGGGGCGAAGACAGGATTGGGAGCTTAAGGGATTGTGAAATTTGAATGAATTACTAAGGTTTCAAAATGACGTGAATATTGAAAGAAGCAATAAGGATTCAGCGAGGGGTGGGCTCTAATCACCAGGGTGACAGACCAGGTGTGGAGTAAATAAATACCACGCTGCCCCAGCCACCCGGGGGGTGCAGGGCACACGAGCAGGGCAGTGAAGCGAGAGCAGAGGCAGGTGAGGGGCCCTGGGATGCTGCAGCGAGGAGAGTGGCCTGATGTATTCCTGTCCTATTGCTACTGTAACCAATGATCACAAATGTAGTGTCTCCACATGAAAAATAAACACAAACTTAGTATCTTACAGACCTGTAGGTTCCAAGTCTGACATGGGTCTCAGTGGGCTAAAATCTGTGTCTGGCGGTCCCAGGGAAAGACTAATTTCCTTGCCTCCTCCAACTCCTACAAGGAGGCTGCTTTCATTGGCTCAAGGTCCCTTTCTCCACCTGCAAAAGCCAGCAACACCCAACCGAGCCCTCCCACGTGCCATTTCTCTAGCTCTCCCTCCCCCTCGGCTGCCTTCTTCCACTTTTAAGGGCCCTTCGGTTTATACTGGGCACACCTGGGTAATCCAGGATGCTCGCCTTAAGGTCAGCTGATGAAGCAACCTCAATTCCATCTATAACTTTAATGCAGCCTTTGCTGTGTAACCTAACAGGGTTTGGAAATGAGGACACAGACCTGCCTACCACAGGAGGAGAACAGGTTTTTGGAAAAGAGGCTCAGATTCAAAGAGGGAATCTGGGGGGGATTCAAGCAGTGATCTGAGCTGTGAGTGTGCTGGGGCATGGGTAGGGGATGTTAAGGAATGCAGCACTGGCTAGATGTTCTGGTTCTGAGGAAAAAAATGCAAGAATAAGACAATACCCATGTCGTTCAAACCTGAGCTTCGGGCTCCTGTCACAGACTACTGGAGATGGGGTGAAGTCGGGACAACTGACATTGTTCACTACTGCCCTTGAAAAGAGACAAAAGACAACTGTGAATTCCCTGGATCTTGATTCCATAATCTCTGTACAGATATAGGAAAGACAGAAAAGACAGTATGTAGCCTTTTTTTTTTTTTCTGTTATCAATTGAGTAAGCACAAACAGAATGTGAAACGTCTCAGGGCCAATCCTGTACTGACCTTACACTTAATTGGTGTGTGGGTGTCCTCTCCTCTTCTCAAACAGTACATTCTCTCCCTTCCTTCTGTCTCTATCGTAAGACCATCTGAATGGGGGTACACGAGCTGACAGCATAGGACCCTCAACAACTTGTCTAAAGAAGGAGGACAGTTGTCCATGGCATCCAAATGAGGTGGATTTGTAGAGGCAAAAATTGTCTATGTCTCTCCAGATCTTTCTATGAAAGGGGCACCCTGATTTATAAACAGAAGAATCCACTTCCAATGACAGGCATAGCCCTATACTGGGAACTGATACATTTGGCTGTGACAGTTTGATGATATGAACCATAAGAGCAAGTCATGTGCCATCTCCCTTATGTCACCAAACATTCTTCTGATTACAGTTTAGTTTGGGGGTCAAAATGAACTGAGTTCAACTAGCCATCCTGACACATTCTCACAGCTGTGCAACATTAACCAAGTTCTTTGAAATCTTTGGGCCTCCACTTCCTTATCTGTAAAAGGAAGAACTACCTCATAACGTTGTTCAAAAGATTAAATGAGATGACAAGCACAGCATTTATCTCAGAGCCGGGCGCAGAGTAAGTAGTATGCTAGTATTAATAATAATGCAGTCAACGTAAGTTAATAGCAATTTGAATTGAGTAGGGTATTAAAAGAATTATAAACCTTAAGCAAAAAGATTTCATTCCCAAAACACAGGAGTGATAGAACATTAACATGATAGAGGATTATAAATTGTTTAAAAGAGAAAAACCAGATCTGATCACTTCGATACATCCCAAGGAAGCCTTCAATGAAATTAAACAGTCATTATGTTAAAAAAAAAAATTAAAATAACACCAGTTAGAAAACTAAAAATAGGAGTAAACTTCCTTAACATGAAGAACTTTTAGTTACTCTTTGATATTCATTAACAATATGCTCCTGAAAAATCAACAGAACCCTAAAAGTTGTATATTAAAAAAGCAATTTCCCTGTGAGAATGGAAGCACTGAATGACCTCCCGAGATCACTTCCTGGTCTGTCCGGGCTTGTTCCGTACTAAACACAGCCTGAACTAAGGCACCTGTGAGGCCCCTCCCCCACCCCAACTTTCTAAAAGAAAGACTCCAGGGTACACAGTGGAAGAAATACCCTCAGGCACTGCAGGAGCTCCCACCCTATTCTTCTGGTCCTGTTATTCTGTGGGAGGCACATGACTAAGAGCATCCAGCAAAGCTTTTAAGGCTTCTGGGCAGAACAACTCCCAATCCACTAAACTGCAACAAAGAGGCTAACCTACGGTGATACAAGACTACACCACAAGAATTTACGGTAATAAAAATAAACTTTGTCATGGAGATGAAAGCAGCAACACTACAAACACAACAGAGGCCGGCAGTCTGGAACTCCCGAGGCTGAAGAGAGAATCTCTGCCATTCTTTGGAGGCCACCTTTCACAGCACTGAGAGACAACGCCTGCACCTGCATGGAATGTGTCCTCGCTTGTTCACCAACCGTCTCCTTAGCAATAAAGCCCAAAACTCTCCAAAAGCATACCTGGGGCAAGGCAACTGAGATGAGCACATATAGCAGAAACTGAAAGCAAATATTAAAACACCAATATAAATACAAGAACTCCTACTACCATGGTTTATACTCAACCGTATTGAGTACGAATCCCTCGTCAAAAGAAAAAAGAGTTTTACATACTGAAAAGAAATGACATTTTGTTTATTAGCAGATGAAGTGTCTACCTCAAGAAACAACATGATAAAAATATCCAGAATATCATGAAATTGTTCGGTAAGGTGGCCAGATATAATAGTCTTTTAATTTGTGATAGAAGTGTGTTTTGAAAAGTCCCAGGCCGTAATAGTACAAAACTAGAAAATATCTAGGAATAAATATAATGAGATAATTAATTGCAAGATATATATATATGTATGTGTATATATATATATGTAAAGAAATTTTAAAAGGTTTACTAAAGTTAATGTAAATGGAAGCTTGAAAAAGGGAGGTATATATAACGTTCCTAAATTGGAAATCTCATTCTTGTAAATATTTCACTTTCTCTTCAAATTAATGTTTAAATTAAACACAATTCAAATAAAAAAAATTTGGGGATAAGGGAAACATGCCAAATTGATCATCATATTTCTCTGGGAGCATAAATACATCATAAGACTGTCCAAAATTATTTTTAAAAGAAAAATGACAGTAGGAACCCTGTATTATGTTAAAACAAATGATTACAAAGGCATAGCAATTAAAAAAATGTGGTGAAATATTTCACATCAGAACTATATTGAAGGAATTTAATGTAACACAAAAATGCCTTTATAAACCAGTAAGAAAAGACTGGCTTTTCCCATAAATGTCATGTAACTTCATGTTAGAGGGGAGGCTTTGGCATCAGACAGACTGAATGACAGTACTGGTCTGCCCTGGCTCACTGTGTGATTAAGTAACTTTACTTAATCAAAGACAGTTTCCCAGCATGTAAAATGGGGATACAGGTGCGCCTGGCTGGTTCAGTCAATAGAGCATGTGACTCTTGATCTCAGGGTCCTGAGTTCAAGCCCCACATTGGGCGTGGAGCCTACTTAAAAACACACACACACACACACACACACACACAAATTAAAAATAAATAAATGGGGATACCAACGGGACTCCCACAGAGTTACTGTTCTAAGGCTTACATAAGGCAATTCGATTAAGGTAAAGCACTCCACAATGTGTGAAACAAGGACTCAGGAAACCTTAAGGATTACTATTAAATGAGGTTGGGTGAACACCAGTTAAGATTTGGAGAAAAATCTAGATCACTCTTAAATCAATGCAGATAAATAATAGTTAAAAATATAAAGTTAGAAATGTCCTTGAAGAAAAATACAGGATTTATATTTGCTTAAAGAAATATGTTCTCTATCGGTGATACACACTTCTGAAATTATTGGCCTCATTCTGTCGAGTGCAATGAAAATATTAAATATTATTATTTAGCATCGTAAGGGTAACTTTTGGAACACCCGAATCATAAACTGTTACAATAAAATTTTTTAAAAGGGTGTCATGAGCAACCTTCATGGAGAGGGCAGGGATGTGAGGAAGAACGGACTATACTAAATATGAACTCCATGTTTTCTCCTCTGTTGACACAAAGGGAAATGCCATGCAGATGTCTTCCTTCCTTCAAGCATATACAGTCCTTGACTAACGTGAGTCACAGTCACCTGATTTAAAATCTAGAATGCAAGAAGGATAGGGGAGTTGTTTATGGTGGAATTCTTTACCTCAGAGCCTAATAGTGCCCTCAGCAGGGAGCAGGCCCTCAAGTATTTGTGGAATGAGTTAACTAACCTCTCGCTAGGTATCTAAGCAAACAGAGTACTTCAGTTGTCCAGTCAGCTTCTGACATACCAGCCATAAAACTAGTGAGGGTGTTGACTGTAACTACATATATGACTAGGTCAAGCAGCTAAGCCCAGAGAGAAATTTCACCTTATCATCATTCACACTCTAGCTCAGGGGAAATAGAAACTGCATGTATAATCAACTTTTTCTCCTTACTAAGAAACCACAATGTCCCCGGGGCTATGGAGAAAACACTAAAATTTTATTTAACTTTTGCCTTCTTTCTCTCTCAGAGTTGACTCGGGGGAAGCAGAACAATGTACAATGGCTTCCTTAGGGCTTTTGTGCCAGAGAGCTGGGCTCAAATCCCTGCTTTACACCGATCCACAGTGGGACCTCTGGTAAGTTACTCAGCTTCTAGGTTTTTTGTTGTTTTTTTTTTTTTCATTTGTAAAATAGGCTCCTACCACCTGCATTAGATCATGACTACTAGTAAATTAAATAATGAAATAAAGCATCTAACCTACAGGAGACACTCATCCAAAATAGGCTCTTTCTGCTTTTAAAGATCAATTCTGTACAAATCCAAACTATAAATGGTCATGAAAAAATACCGTTGAACAAGAGAAGAAAATACAAAATCACCCATGTTACCCCTATTCAGAAAGAACCAATGTTTGCATTCTGGTGACTATCAGACCAGCAGTTCTCCATCTCCCTTTTTGTATGTATATAGGGGTTATTTAAACAGAAATGGAATCATAATCTATACACATTGCCAACCTGCTTTCCTAGCATAACAATATTTTGTGAAAATTTCCCACAGTGTTTTTCTACATCATTTAAAAATAGCACAGTCTAGGGCGCATGGGTGGCTCAGTCGGTTACGCGACTGCCTTCGGCTCAGGTCATGATCCTGGAGTCCCGGGATCGAGTCCCACGTCGGGCTCCCTGCTCGGCGGGGAGCCTGCTTCTCCCTCTGACCCTCTTCCCTCTCGTGCTCTCTCTTACTCTCTCTCTCTCAAATAAATAAAATCTTTAAAAAAAAATAGCACAGTCTTCCATTTTATGTCATTTATGTTATTTTTATTTTCCCACTATTTAAAGCAACGCAATGAAGAAGATGTGGCATATTTACATAATGGAATATTATTCAGCTACAAGACAGAATGAAATCTTGCCATTTGCAACAACATGGAGAGAGCTAGAGAGGATAATGCTGAGTGAAATAAGTCAGACAGAGAAAGACAAATACCATGATTTCACTCATATGTGGAAATTAAGAAACAGAACAAATGAGCAAAAGGGGAAAAAACAGAGGGTAGCAGGTTGGGGGGATGAGTTAAATAGGGGATGGGGATGAAGGAATGCGCTTGTGATGAGCACCGGGTAATGTATGGGACTGTTCAATCACTATATTGTACACCTGAAACTAATATAACACTGTACGTTAACTGGAATTAAGATAAAAACTTAAAGTATAAATAAATAATGTAATAACAAAATAAATAATAAATAAAACAATGAAATGATAGTCACTGTATTTAAATCTTCTAATACGCTCATGACTGGTTCCTTAGGGTGAATTTCTACAAACAGCATTGTTGGGTCAAAGGATATGGAAAAGTCTCTTGATAACAATGGTTACTGCCTTCTAGAAAGATTTGACCACATTACTGTCCCACCATCAATGTATTGGAGCATTTTTCCTTTGCCCTTTCCCCAGTTCACTTCTAATTTGATTTTTCAATCAAATTGCTCAAGCTGAAAAATCACTGACCATATTTAGTCTGATCTGTTGTCCTTTTTTCAGCCCAAATCACATCGAGATCTCTCTTAATACAAATATGATATGACAGACTAATTAGGGAACAATATTTGGACTAAACAGATCAATTGCAGTAGGACTAGACTCAGATCTAGCTCTAGTACAAAAGGTTTTTTAAAACATAGCTGTTTGGTTCAGTGACCGTACTTTGTGCTTCAACAACGACAAGAATGGATTACAATATACTGCATTAATGGGAGTGCTGACATGTCCCTTGATCACTGTCAGGTTACCAGGGGCTGGAGGATGGGGGAAATAGGTAGATGTTGGCCAAAGAGTGCAAACTTCCAGTTCTAAGATGAGTACGTTTTGAGGACCTAACGTACAGCATGGTGATCATAGTTGTAATACTGTATTATATATTTGAAAGTTGTGAAAATAATGGATCTTAAAAGTTCTCACCCCAAGAAAGAAATGGTAATTTTGTGACCCAACGGAGGTGTTAGCTAAAGCTATGCTGGTAATAATTCTGCAATATATACATGTATCAAGTCAACATGCTGTATACCTTAAACTTACACAATGGTATATCAATTATATGTCAATAAAGCTGAAAAAAAGATGACACTTTTTGTATTCATGCTTTTTACATTTTTAAAATTTTTATATTCATGCTTTTAACCATATTTGCAATGGTTATGTATTTTTAATTTTATGTTTAATTAGTTGCAATGCTCATCATCAATTCTTTCATAAAATAACTTTTTCATTTTTGAGGATTAGATTTTGATGTGTGTCTCAGAAAAAAAAAAATGTCTCTCCCACTCAGTAACTTTGTTTAGGAACAGTATAACATAAATGGTATTTTTCCTGTGACTGAGTATGTGTGAGAATATCCTGTTGTCTTCAAGCTTGAGAAACAACCTTTACTTCACAACTCTGAAGATTTCATTCCTTTGGTGTTCACTGCTGTGAAGTTTGTGCCTCACTCTCTTCTTTGTGCCTTTGTACCTAAAAATTTTTTTTTTACAGATTTTATTTATTTATTTGACACAAAGAGAGAGCAGCAGAGGGAGAGGGAGCAGACTCCCCACTGAGCAGGGAACCCAAGGCGGGACTTGATCCCAGGACCCTGGGATCATGACCTGAGCTGAAGGCAAGACGCTTAACCGACTGAGCCACCCAGATGCCCCTGTACCTAACATTTTTTAAAAAGTCTGTTTTTACCGTTTATGCATGACCTGTAAACATCCGCCATAGTTTTTCTACATGCTGAGTCTTACCCCCTCATTCTGCCTAAATATGGTGAGTTCTTTTGATTTCCACAGTCTGGTATGAAAGTCTTATGCTATGTTTGATTACTACCTTTTTCCCCATTGTTTTGACTCTTCACCAAGAACACCTTTGATTCTTAGAATCTTCACTCACGCCTCCCATTATCTGTGATCTTCTCTCTTACCATTTGCTTTCCTTCCTCAACAATCCTGTGCATTCTGGAGGTACCTGTCAGGTTTGTTTTGTGCACCACCTAGGTTTTCACAGTATGACTTCACTTAAACATTAATCGGACTTCCTTGACAGCCCAAGAAGCACAGGCCTAATTATTTCCAACCTAATAATTTCAATTTATTTTATACCCAAGTCCCTCAAATCTCTATATTCTGCCTGATTTAAAAAAAAACACTTATTCAGGGTGACTCAGTCGGTTGAACATCCGACTCTTGATTTCGGCTCAGGTCATGATCTCAGGGTCATGGGACTGAGCCCCATGTTGGGCTCTGAGCTCAGTGGGGAGTCTGCTTAAGATTCTTTTTCTCCTCTCCTTCTGCCCCTCCCCCCCCCACTGGCATGTTCTCTCTCAAATAAATAAATTTTTAAAAAAACATTAATTTGGTTCTTGATATCCTCTCTCCACATTAAAGTCCATTTTAATTCTGTATTCTGTGATTCTCTGAGCTCTAAAGTACCAGAACGATAGTTACCTATGAGTACACGGCAATGCTATTATATGCTGTGGTTTGACCTACTTTTATGTTTGGAAATTCATTGATCATAATAACATAACTTTGTCTTTCTGAACTTCTTATGTGAAACAGAGAAGTGACAGATAAGAAATCTTCACACATGTGGTTAAAACAACTCTGAAAAAATAACCTGTGCAAGGAAAAGTGCCAGAGTTGCATTGTCGAAAATAATTCATCAATTGGTAACTTTCACGTTGTAGCAAAACCCAAAAATATTTAAAAAGGACAAGCAGACAATTCCACTTATTATTTTCTTATTAAGTTGCTTTTGAATTTAGGAGGAAAAACTATGATTTGAAATGATTAATAGAGACATTACAAATGTATTATTGAAAGCTAAACTCATTCTTGACACTGCAGAGGTTCTCTAAATAAACCTTTGACTGTGATAATCACAAACTGCCTATACTCTCACTTAAGTGTTTTCTGTTTGGTAAAATAACCTCCCAATTCTCTTAAAATATCTACTTCACTAGCAGGATTTTTTAGTATTAATCTTTTATGCTAAGACACTACAAAATCCTAATAATACATTTTATTCCAATTTAGGCTTGCCTCCCTTATTTGTAAAATTTCTCCATCCTTTTTTCAAATCTTACAGCTGCATACCTGTGTTTCAGTTAAAGAAATTTCGTACTGAGACATTACCCAATTTGTAAAATTCCCCTTCCCATCTCTAATTCCAAAGAAGCAAGGATGTACGTTATTCTAAATTAAGGAATAATTTATTCCTTTAATACAAAAGAATTTTTGATAAATATATTTTGATGTTGTAACATGGATGAGACAAAAGAAACATATGTACACATTCCAACATAACCGTGTCAAATTTAATTATAACTTTATAGCTAATTTTGAAAAATATATTAAGATACACTATTATCAAACAATTCCTTAGGAATTCACATAAATAAATGTAAGTTTAGAAAGACTCCTAGGTATCAGTAAATACAAGTGCAAGCACAGAAGAGTTGCCTTTATATATTCTAGAAGCTTTTGGGGGTTTCTGGGATGTTTACTGTGTGCCAAGTGCTACACTAGGTGTTGGATCTAGATTTATCTGATACCATCTGCCTCCGTGTGTTTACTTCATTTCCACTTTCCTGCTCCCCTCTCAGAAACAAAACATTTTTAGAATCTGCATCATTTTGCTACAATGGGGCAACTGCAGTGACTCGATCTTTCCATAACATCTTTTATAGATAACTAACTGTTGTGTTTTCTAAGTGTCAGGAGATAGCAATGGATTGTTACCCGAGGCTTACATGGGGCACAGATAAATCTAATTCAACAAGTAAAAACATCATTTTGTTCCCTAGATTAGGTAGATGTTAGTGATGTGGAAATAGATACCTATAGAAAGTTACTATGTTCCTCCTTTATTGATCATAGAACTTTACATTTGTTTAATGATCTTTTGGCAAAGTGCTTGGGTTTACTGTTACTCATTTTTCTGTATATTCTGATTAACATTAAAAATAACTGTAAAATGTATAATATGTAAAAAAAAAAAAAAAAGTGAAGAAAACAAAACTCCCTTGCAATTTCGGTACTATGAGAAAACGATTATCAACATATTGTTATAGGTTCTTCCAGTCTGTTTTTCTACTTTTATTACCATGTGTCCTCCATTAACTTTTTGTTTTGACTCTCTACATTCCCTGTTTTTTCTCTGACATGTGTGGATTTATGTCACACCTTTAAGTAGCAATTTCTAGGCCTCTCACCTGAAATCTAGGCCCCTTTGGACAAATCCACTTAGCACCTCAAAAACATCTCCAAACACAAACTGACATTGAACTCTTTTTTCCTTCTTGAGTTTTCCAGTTTGTCAATTCTTGACTGTTCTTTGTGTCCCTCACACACTAGAATGGTCACCAAATACTGCTGCTTCTATGAGCAAAATCTCTCCCTGGGTGCCCTTTCCCCTCTGCCCCAGTCTCCAACCAGCTCCAGCTGATTTCAAGCTGACTTCTACCCAATGTCACACAGTTAATGCAGTTCCCAGAATAGCTCTCCACAGACTCCGGCTAAGTCCAAATCCGTAGTGTGGCTGAAAAGAACCTCCCATTTTAGTGTCTCTTCTCCTCAGACTAGAGCCACAAAATAGAAATGGGATTACTCTTGATTTGAGGCCTACTACTCCACCTAGTGGTACAGAACAACACCCTGGGATGGAACTCTAGGGAATATGCCAGGTCAGCCCTATCAGACCAAGCAAGCCTGCCCACGTGGGTGTTTGTCAGCTAGAGAGGGAAGTGAAAAGGACAAAGAACTCTGGAATTCAATGGCCATCTAGTGGTTTTACCTAAGCACTGAATTCTCCTAAGGGAAGGACCCAAACCTCCAAACCAATGATCATTGCCATTTTTTTAAATTTAATTTTATTATGTTATGTTAATCACCATACGTCATTAATTTTTGATGTAGTGTTCCATGATTCATTGTTTGCATATAACACCCAGCGCTCCATGCAGAACGTGCCCTCTTTAATACCCATCACCAGGCTAACCCATCCCCCCACCCCCCTCCCCTCTAGAACCCTCAGTTTGTTTCTCAGAGTCCATCGTCTCTCATGGTTCGTCTCCCCCTCTGACTTACTCCCCTTCATTTTTCCCTTCCTACTATCTTCGAAATAAGTCAATCAGAGAAAGACATGTATCATATGATCATCGCCATTCTTGAGAGCAGATGAAAAACTATGATGCCATCTAGACTGGTCTCAAGACCAGTCTAGACCCAACTACTGTACTGCCACCTGTATCCTTCCAGAATTTTCATGAAACTCAAGCAAACTGAAACAGTATTCATTCATCTTTGTATTAGTTCATACCCTCGGTGCACATTTAAGGAACACCTGTAACTCAGATACTACACCAAGCTAATAATACAGGGTCCATGGGAGGACAGCCTATAAACAGGAAAGCAGATAAAGAAATCCATAATGACAGTGCAGAAGGAGAGTCTAAGCTGGCCACGGACTGGGAGGGCTTCCTGTGAGAAGTGATGGCCGAGCCGATTCTGTGGTCAAGTGAGAGTTGGTTAGGTAAAGAGCAGAATGAAAGGTATTCTTTCAGATTCAAAGCATTACACACGCATCAGAGTGCAGCACGTTAAAAAGTTATCCTAACACATCGTCTACAGTTAGTACAGCATCCTGACTAAAGGAAACCTCAGCCGACAGGACTCTGCCAGCCTCTTTCAGGGAAACCCTACAGAGCAAAATATCTCCACTTTATTTTTTTTTTTTAAGATTTTATTTATTTATTTGAGAGAAAGAGACACAGCGAGAGAGGGAACACAAGCAGGGGGAGTGGGAGAGGGAGAAGCAGGCTTCCCGCGGAGCAGGGAGCCCGATGCGGGGCTCGATCCCAGGACCCTGGGATCATGACCTGAGCCGAAGGCAGACGCTTAACCGACTGAGCCACCCAGGCGCCCCAAAATATCTCCACTTTAAAATACTTCTTAAGCAACAGCATTTACAATAAAGGTAAAAAAAGATAATATTTTAAGCTGCACAACTATTCAAAACCACACATTTTCAAATCTCCAAGGTGCACAAATCATATGTAAAAGAAGATGAGAAATGCGATTCTCCTTAATCCTCTTCCTCTTTTTGGAAAGAAGGGATAATACTCAACACTTTAAATTTTAAGGCAAGTCTATTAATCACACAGAAGTTTCCTTCAATAGGTGACAGTTACAGCTTTTTATAAAATACTAAGCGGTTTAAGGTTAAAAGCATCCGTTAAGCTGTGTAATACATGATATAACCACATTATCATCCATATATGATAAAATCACATGTGGACTCTCCACAGCAGATACCTCATCTACCTTCTGCTGGAGCAATGCCAGCAGAGGCAGCCCATTTTATCTTTGATGAGGACTGCTAGAAAGTTCTATTAAACATGGAGACAAGATCTGTCTTCCATTACCTTCGGCATTAACCACGACCTAATGGGAGGCCCCCGGAAGAATATGCTACAAGAGCACATTTCACATACTGTCCTGCAGTCCGTTCTCAGAGACGCCGTCTTGTCTCTTAGCCTAGCGACCTTAGTACCCTGTACCCTGTGTGCCACATCAAGGTTTGAATCCCACTTCCCTTTCTTTGCATTCTCTTCTGACACACCCCAGCCCTGCATGTGATAGGAGCAGGAGGTGCGAAATGGACGATCCCAGTAAAGCAGCGTTATCACCTCCCTCATGCTAGCTACGCCACTTCGGTTAATGCAGTTTCAGATGCAATGAATATTCTGAGAAACTACATAATATTGCAGCCTTCTTTTAAAATTCCCCTTAACTAAGGGAACCTGGCTGGCTCAACTGCTGGAGCATGTGACTCCTGATCTTGGGGTTGAGAGTCCGAGTCCCACACTGGGTGTAGAGATTCCTTAAAAAAAAAAAAAAAAAAAAAAAAAAAAATCCCTTAACGAAAACTCCCAAGTTGTGTTTGTTTCTTTTTTTTTTTTTTAACTGATGGGTGCTAGGCCATGTCTCCACAATTTTCTATTGCCCAGCTGATGCCAAACAGTTCAGGCATTTCCAACAACGTATTTATGGATATGTCTACATACGTTAAGAAAAATATTTCTCATACAGGGAAGGTGACCATCCACTGGATAGATATTTATTAGCACACACTAGGTGCTAGATCCTGGAAACACAAAGTTAAATGAGACACACCAAATTATGTCCCTTTACACAAGACTATGTATATAAAACAAGGGTGGGTGGTACATCATAGCTCTCAATAAACTGCTACTGTCATTATAATGATGATGAGCAGTTATAAATTAATAGTCTTTTAAAAATTACTAGTTGTTTTTGTTTTGGGTTTTTTGTTTGTCTGTTTTAGAGAGGGAGAGAGAGAGAAAAGGGGGGCAGGGGGAGAGGGAGAGAGAATATTAAGCCATCTCCACACTCAGCACAGAGCCCAACACAGACCTCGATGTCACAACCCTGAGATCATGACCTGAGCCAAAATCAAGAGTCGGACACTTGACCGACTGAGGCGCCCCGACTTTAAATGAAAATATTGCAGTATTCCCACCGATACTCACCAGTACTATAATATCTCTTTAGTTCTGTACGCCTGATCTCCTTTAACTGATTATTTTTTCTCTTTTTTTTCTCATCAGTAATATATTCCTCTTCTACAGCACTGTTGCATTTGTCTTGTTCTAAAATGACTGTTTTAGCATCCTCTTTTCCAGTGTGGGTCCTTGTAGCAATAGTTGAGGCTGTCTCTGCATTTTGTTTGGCTTGTTTTTTCTTTTTCAATCTAGGAATGGGGAAAAAAAGGGAAAACATTGGAGAAATGATTTTCTAGGAGGAATTATATTAGTTTCATGCTGTTGGGCTTCCAGAAACTACTTAACTGATACAGAAAACACTTTCTTTATATTACTGTTAATCACATTTTCCTGTTTTTTTCTTTCCTAATCACTTAAAAATTCTTACATGGAAACCTGTAGCATTTCCTCAACTTTACATCCTCAATACTTACATCTCAGAAAATTATTAGGAAATCCTCCAGGCCTGGGAAAAACTAGATTCTTCTACAGACTATTAAATGTTGAGCATTTTCTTAATCAAAATATACAGCTGCCATGTTTGCAGTGTTACATTAAAAAGAGAGAGTTTCAGTTTTCAATGGGCAAACACATTTGTAAAACTAAATCCTTTATAACTGATTCACACACTGAGTATAAAAGTCCGGCAAACTGGTTCAGTTCTGAGCAATTCTTTTCCTTTATACATATGACAGTAGTACTGAAGAAAGAGCTGCATCTCCTGAGACAGAAAATGCCATAATGACAATATATAAAGTTATCATTCTGATCACTAATATAATAGCTGATACATTAGTTAACATATCTGATGTTTTTAATTCCTTACTCCTAAGTCAAAGAGATGAAGTTTACTATACTTGGTGAAATCCAATAACTCAAAATACTTTCCAATTGATGTATCACTCTAATTGATGTGTCACTCCGTACTTACCAGCCCTTCTGAAGAATGCCTTTACCTTACCAGAAGGTAGAGAACAAGGGTCCTGGCCTCTAGTATACATGGCAGTCTGCTCCTTTGTAAATATTTTTAATTAGGACTCTTTTTGCACGTTCCCTTTCTGCTTACACATGGTCAGCTATCTCTTATACATATATGTCTAGTTCCTTTGCTCTCTTGAGCATCTATACAATTTAATGTTGGGCAAGGATAAGGAGATGTTTTGGGAGAAAAATGAGATACCTATAGGGTAGCAAAGGGGCTAAGGTTAGATTTTCTGCCTCTTTGCTTTGTGACACTGAACAAATCCATTTAACAATTTGGAGAGGTCCCTTGTTAAATAAGAGACCCTCATTTAACAGGGTCTTCTATTAGGATCAATTGAGATAATCTATGCCAACATATAACACAAACAAACAGAAACAGAGATAGTAAAATATCCCCTCATAAATCATACAATGACATGAGAACTAAGAATACATGACCCATTCAGCTTTGGAAATAAGGTGTCATATTCTAACAAAATATTTCAACTAGGCTGTAATTCATTGAACACTTAGCAGCCATGTTCTTAGATTTTCACTGGCTAATAAATGAGTATATGGCCTAGGAGAAAGGGCAGCTGGACAAAAATCATAGATGAATACCCTCCCCATTGCTTAGTTTCACTATCTTTTTATGTTTACTCATTAAAAACCAAACCAAACCACAAACCAAACAAAACTGGAGACTCATAAAAAGGACTTCTATTCAATAGATACTTTATTTTCTAACCTCAGATTTTAAACTGTTTAATTTTTTTTTTATTATTTCTGGTAAGAGTAGGTGGCTCTTTGCAATGTTGAGTCAGATAATGTTCCTAATAAAACAATTTCTCTCTTGATCAAGATTACTATGTGAGGCTGAAATTAGTATGCATAATGCCATAATGACCTAGATATCGTACAGAAACCAGCACTTCGCTTAGGGAGGTCTAGGCACAGAGCTGATTATCTGTGTCCAAAAAGCTGGCTATGGATGGGCTGATGTTGTTCTGATCAAAAACATGCTTGAGATGAACCTTATTGCCCACTTCCAAAAATCATTCCTTCCAGGAGGAGAGAAAAGAAGAGTCAAGAATTAATTCTGTGTGGCCTGAAATATGCTGCTTCTTGCTCTTCTGGATTTTCCCACTTTAAGTTGATTTAAATGTCCTCATTTCACAGTCCCCATGATAATTAAACTCACTCAGATCTAGGACGCATGTTTTGATGAGCAGGACGGTCTGGGGACAGCTCATTATAGACTGGTTTTCACACGTGGAAATAACAAAACAGAGTACATCACTTTATTCACCTGCCTCTGTCCTGCACAGACCATTATTGTCAACACTTATAGCCAAAAGTAGCTGTTTTTCTCTAAAAAAAAAAAAAAAAGCTAGAAAATAGCAATACCAAACTTGTTTAACAGAAAACAGTATCCAATTTAATACTTCACTAATTTTACAATCAGCTACATCTTTTATTTTGTCTAGAGTACTCATGAGAACTTGTTTCTCTGGAGTTTATCAACACGACTATAACATTCTGAGCTTGTAACTGGAAATCAAATGTGAGTTCGGGAAGCCCACTGTAAAAATCCTTCCTTCAAAGCAGGGAATACATTTTTAACACCTCGTCTAAGAGGGACTAACTGCCATCTGACATACGTGGTATAGTTAATGCTCTTCAAACATTCCTGTTTAAGCCTTCTCTGCTGTTCTGCAAGTCAGTATCTACCATGGTAAGACATTCTCACAAAAGGGTTTTGTCATCACCAAATTAAGGTAAACTGAAAACAAAAGGTTACACAAGAAAAGAAACCAAGCTTTTTCTAATGACCCCAAATGTACATTTATACTGTGGACCAAAAAAAATACTTAGCAAATTGTGTTCAGCAGATCAATGAATGTAAACAGTGAGACATATTTATATTTGATAGCTGTGAATACGAGTCCAAAAACCCACCTTTATTTTGTTATCCTGCATTTATCTTTAAGAGATCAAAATTATATAAAACAAGTTTTATTATTCAATCTCCCCTCACTACTGTAACCAAGCCCTATCAGTTTTGTTTCCTAAATCCTTCCCTCTCAAATTCACCTTCTCTTCTTGATCTCTGCTCCTATTGAATCATTTCAGGTTTTCATCATCTCTCTGGACTCTTTTTCACAAGATAATTATTCTTTGTTTTATTATGAAATTTGTACTTGTTCATATTCAAAAATATTAAAATACAGAAAGGTAAAAAGCACAGAACTTATATCAAATGAAATGCTAATGCTCAGCAGCAGTCACTATTTGGGAGAGAGAACAGGAAAGCCAGAAGTTAGGGAAATCACAGACCCTCCCCAGGCACAGAAGAATGAGGCAGGGTGGCTCGCGGTCATGATTCTGAGCTGCTTATTTGTCCCGTCCCTACCATAAAGGAGTGTTAAAGGACTTATTCTGGAATCTCTTGGCTTTTTTAAATTAAAATTTTAAAATTAAAAATAGCACCCAACTCAGAGTTAGTAGACTGAAGAAATAAACAAGGTGTTACTGCTAAAGAAAGCATTTTTAGTAGCTGAATGTTTTCCTCTGAAGATTTTTCCTTTCCTAAAGGAAATAAGTTCAGGGTACTGGCAACAATCAGAGCCAGGACCTTGAGCAAGTTCCTTGCTTTGTCTCTGCAGGGGTCTCTTCTGCCGCTTCTGACACCCAGGGCCATGAAACACAGAGAGGCGTCTAACGATGAGAGGAGGCTTTCATGAGCACTAGAGTGAAAGCCTCTTGAAGGCAGGGATTTGTCTAGTAGGTTTTGTTAAAATGCCATACTCCTGGGGCTTTTCCACAGTACACAGGAGGTACTCAGGAAGCTTTTCCCGAACTCATGAACAAATTAACGCACGAATAAACTGGGCTCTGTTTGGTTGAGATCTGCTCTCCCAGCTAGGGCTCTCCTACGAACATGCCATTTCACCATCTTCTTAATTAACAGCATGTGTCAAAAAGAAACTCCCACATCTCCTTAATCAGATACTTGATTGAAAAAGAAAATATATTAGCCACATATAATTTAAAATGCATTAAACTATAGACTTCTTTAATTAATATTAAATTAGTAGTTCTATATGATTCTTTCCCTAATCCCACAATTTGAGGTCCGTGAGTTTCTGTATCTAGTAAGTGCCAAAGACACAAATATCTAGCACAGCACTGTCCAATATGGTAACCACTAGCCAGCCACTTGTGGTTATTAAATTAAAATTAAATAAAAGTTTAAAATTCAGTTCTTCAATTGCAAGAGCCACACTTCAAGAGCTTAACAGACTTATGTGCTAGTGGGCACCATAGTGGGTGACAAACATATAAAACACTTCTTTCATCACAGAAAGTATTGGACAGTATGTAGACCTATTTTTTTTAAAAGATTTTATTTATTTATTTGACAGAGAGACACAGCGAGAGAGGGAACACAAGCAGGGGGAGTGGGAGAGGGAGAAGCAGGCTTCCCGCTGAGCGGGGAGGCCGATGCGGGGCTCGATCCCAGGACCCTGAGATCATGACCTGAGCCGAAGGCAGACGCTTAACAACTGAGCCACCCAGGCGGCCCTACGTAGAGCTATTGATTAAACAGTTAGCCCTATGAGCAAGAGACTAGAAGGAAGGGTGAAGACAGAAATCATTGAATATTTAATGTCTACATTGTCTACAAGGGTACACATGAAAAAAAATGGTAAAGTGAGTTTCTGGCAAATGTTAGTGGCTAAGGGGAAAGACAGAATAAGAAAAATTACTTTTCATTGTGTTCTCTTGCCTTTTGAATTTTATACCACATATAAACATTAGCTAGTCAGAAAAAAAATTTTTTAAAGTATTTAGTCTTTGAAGTCTCTTCCTACATAAGAATAATTCAACACATATTGCCAAATTTTAAAAATCGAGTTTTGCTCTTTAACAAAGACAACTGTGTGGGTGCCTGGGTGGCTCAGTCGTTGAGCGTCTGCCTTCGGCTCAGGTCATGATCCCAGGGTCCTGGGATTGAGCCCCAGGTCGGGCTCCCTGCTCTGCGGGAAGCCTGCTTCTCTCTCTCCCTGCTGCTAGTGCTCTCTCTTGCTATTTCTCTCTCTCAAATAAATAAAATCTTAAAAAAAAAAAAAAAGATTATTATGAAATTTTGAAAGAGGTTTCTTCTAACAGAAACCATTATTGAGTTGACTAACAAACCAGACACCATGATATGTACTTTACAAATACTATCCCACCCTCACAGAAGCCCCAAATGGTAGGCAATCTTATCTCCCTATTACAGATAAGAAAAGAAAGACTGAGAAAAATTAGGGCCTCTTCCCAGGGTCACAGCGTTGAGAGAGCAAAAGGCAAGCTGAGGGCAAACCATAAGCTAACACCCCCCCACCCCCTTTCCCGCCAGGTGGGATACATGTGACGGTTCCTCAGGCTCTCCTAGCTGCTCTAAAACAAAGGAAAGGGAAAAACAAATGGTTAACTGATAGAGATCACAGTCATGCAGGACAGGAGTCTCCATCAGTTTGCAACTGTCTTAATGATCTACGAGGGAAAAAGCAATCTCCAGAAATCTACAGACTCAAGTTCCTAGAACCTTAACATCACCCTCCCCCTCTACAGGAGAGAAAATCTTAACTAATCAGTCACTCCTCACAACCCCAGTGCAGCTCCTTCTGCCCAGCTCCTTCTATGGCCGTGCTTTAATAAAACCACCTTCTTGCACCAACGACATCTCAAGAATTCTTTCTTGGCCCTTGGCTCCTGATTCCAACATTTCCACATCATTTGGCATCTGAGTGTGGGGTGCAGTCTTCTCATCTGGACTCTGAGCCTCGGTGCAAACTTAGCGAATACTTTCTCTTCTCTTGCTTTACTTTCATTTCAGGGGCTTTTCAAGGAGTATGGTCTTATTGGAACACTTTCATGCTGATTGCTCAGGCTGCAATCCTCCAGCCCATGACTACTCTACAGGGAGGAGAATGTCTGCCTTTTGGCTGGAAGTTAGTACCCTAGCTGGAATGGTAATAAGACCCAGAAACTTGATGCCCTCTCTTTATTCCCATCCTTATACAAAGTTATCTGTCTTGGGCACGGGACAGCCACCTAAGTCACCAGGACAGCTACCAGTCTCAAGACTTCTGTGTAAGGTTTCCTCCTCATTGGTCTAATGTGATCTCCTCCACATCTCTAGTCTAGCTGCGAGACCCCCACCTGGAGCCAGCCAAAACCAGTACCCGACTGAATTAAAACCCAACTGGGGACCATTTTCTAGGGAAGTCAGCTGTAAGGAATTACCCATGATGGAATGTCACTTAGACCATCATGGATTTCTATCTTTACTGTTTTCCGTCAATGTCCCCCACTAACTGCTTAAATTACAAAATTGGGTAATTTCCCCTTGTAAAAGTTTTCTAGTGTTTTCCAAGGGTTAAAAACAGCGGGTTCTTCAAGGCAAAGCAAAATAAGGTGCAGACTTCAAGGCAAAGCAAAATAAGGCAAGGTCTTCGTGGCGTAGTCTTTAAGACGAGGCACAGTATCTCAGTCCACTCACATTCTAGACTGCAATGCAGAAGCGTGGTGGGGGGGGTGGGCTTTAATGGCAGGGCAGTGATCATAGTGATTTCCCTCAAGGGACATCTTGGGTTGCTTTGACACCAGGAACCTCTGACATATTCTGTGTGGGATGCTACCCAGGAGTCGGGGGGGGGGGGGGCGGGGAGAGCGGTTCGTGGTAATGGACCTTCTCTACTTTTCTAGGAGCATGAGATCTTCTTTCTTCTTCAGTTCCCAAGGACTCTCCCTTGGAATGCCTTTTAGCCCACTGGAAACAATTCTGATTGCAAAATTTAATAAGGACTGATCTCCTGTAGCACTGCATGACCTCAGTATGATCGATCAGTTAGATCTCTTCTGCTGGAAACAGGGCAAATGGACTGAGGTACCTTAGGTCTAGGCCTTCAACTATCACCTTGACCAATTCTCTGTGGCTGGGATGACAAAATCACTCCTTAAAAGCCAGAGTGTATCTCACTCCTTGGGGTTAACTATGGGCTTGTGGAGAGACTGGATGACCCCACTTTTCTTATGATTGGATTGGATGGTGCACTTGGGGATGCTCTTATCTCCTGAGACAAGTCTTCTCCCACTAGCCAGTGATTCCTTGTAATTAGGATATTGTTAAGGCTAGACTTCAAATAGAGTTTCTTGAATGGTTTTATTCCTTAATCATATTTGTCCCAGGAACTACCTCTATTAATGTAAAACTGCAAATAGAGGCTTTGGCCAAGCATACAACAGTCCTCCTGGTAGAAGCCGCCTCAAAGCTCACTATGGGAAAGTCCCTGGCTGTAAAGACACCCCATCAGGTCCAGAGTTGTCTGAGAGACCAAAGGCCATCAATGGATGATGGGAGGCCGACTTATTAAATACCAGGCTACCCTTCCAGATACACCTGAAATTATACTTAAAACCTGTCAAACTTTAAACCCAGCTACCCTATGCCTGAGCCTGGCCATCGTACTTCTGTGTTAAAACACAACTGCTCAGAGATTATTGATCTTGTTTATTCTAGCAGATCAGACTTAAAAGATCCCCCTATTGAAATGCAGACAACAGCTGGTTTGCTTATGGCACTAGTTTCATGGAAAAGGGGACAAGAAAAGCTAGGTATGCTACAGTCAGTCTAACTCAAGTCTGTTGAGGCCAAAGCCCTCCCAGCAAATACCTGTGTCCAAAAGGCAGAGTTAATACTGTTCACCCGTGCTTTACAACTGGCAAAGGGCCTCAAAATTAATATCTATACTGACTCTGAATATGCCTTCCTAGTCCTACATGCCCACGGAGCAATTTGGAAGGAAAGGGATTATCAAGCCATAACTCCCCAATCCAATATGGGCCTGAAATTATGGCTCTTCTTGAGGCTGTACACCTACCTGCGGAGGTAGCCGTAATTCAGCTCAAAGGACAGCAAAGGTGTATGACCCTAGAATCTAAAGGAAACAATTTGGCAGACTGTGCAGCCAAGCAGGCAGCACAAAATAAATAAATATTAACCCCAATAAAGGCTTAACTCCAGTCTCTTCAGACCAAAATATTCACTTAGCCCAGGAATGAGGATATTCAAAAATGCACAGGACTGGCTTGTTAATAATGAGGGAAAAAAATCCTTATACCCAAAAATAACCAATGGAGGGCAACACAGGGCTCATACCAGGCTACTCATTTGGATATAAAGGCCACTGAAGTGACAAACTTTGCTAAGAGAAACTGTCCCTAGATTTGCATTCCCCCGGTCCCTACAAAGTGACAACAGACCGTCTTTTATTGCGCAAATAGCTCAGCAAATAGCCGGGCCTTAAAAATCAATTACTATTTACATTCGGCCTGGCATCCACAATCCTCTGGAAAGGTGGCCCTCCAAAACCAAAGGGCTCTGATATCCTGACTGCAGTTCCAGAAGGCCTATAATGAGACAGCTAGCTCCTAACAGGACCCGATGGGTAGGCAGCTCTAACTTGTGGCCATAGCTTCCCTCAGCTGGATAGGCCGCTGGACTCTGGGTTTTGCCTGGATGCACGGACACATTATTAAAGCCATTACCAACACAGCCAACCTTCCAAATTTAAAACAGCAGTGGGCATGTTCTGTGTTTTATTCGTACAACCACCTAGCATCCAACTTTGTTCCCTCTTTAGGACTGGAGGATGTCATTTGGCACATGGATGCTCTTAATAAGTATACTGTCAAAGCCCTAAATGACATTCAAGTAGCATTTCTCTACAAAACACTGAAAGAACTCAAATGCATAAAACAGTTCTACAAAATAGAATGGCATTAGATGTTTTAACAGCAGAACAAGGTGGGACATGTGCCATCATTAAAATGCAATGCTATGTATATAGTCCAGATTATCATAGACATGTCACAGGGCTGTTGAATAATATGAATACCCAAATTGAGGCTCTATAAAATCCTTCTCTCTCTTTCAGCGATTAAGTTATTGGGTTTGGGGGAGGACTATGGTCAACTATTAAGGGTCTCTTTGTTGGACTTCTCATTCTTATAGCCATATTAATCCTAATATGTTGCCTTTTTCAATGTCTCTCTGCTTGGTGCTGAGACTCCATCTACAATGACTTCACATCGACAGATGATTCCTACCACCCACAGAGATGCTTTTTTTTTTAAGGGTCAAGGTTGTTGGGGGGGGGGATGATGAGGGAGCACAAAGGAAGATGAAGGCAAAGCACAAGCTAACACCCTGCCCCCCTCCCCCAGGTGGGATACATGTGACATTCCTCAGGCTCTCCTAGCGGCTCTAGAACAAAGGAAAGGGAAAAACAAATGGTTAACTGATAGAGATCGCAGTCATGCAGGACAGGAGTCTCCATCAGTTTGCAACTGTCTTAATGGTTTATAAGAAAAAAAGCAATCTCCAGAAATCTACAGACTCAAGTTCCTGGAGTCTGTAACATCACCCTCCCCTCTATAGGATAGACTATCTTATATAACCAGTTACTCCTCACAACCCCAGTGCAGCTCTTTCTGCCCATGGTGCTGTCCCCGTGCTTTAATAAAACCACCTTTTTGCACCAAAGACGTCTCAAGGATTCTTTCTTGGCCCTTGGCACTGAACCCCAACATTTCCACATCAACAGGGCATAGTTAAGTGGTGGAATAGGAATTCACAAAGCTACGCGTGAGCCAGTAGCCTCAGGGCCTCCCAGGTCCGCTCCTACAAGTGTTCTGTAGCCTATATGTTTATCTTTGGCATTTTAAAATAAAATTCACTGGACTTTGGAAATTCTATGAACTATTTGGGGGAAACATGCCTGGCAATCTAGTGGGCTTCGATGGAGAACACGCTTGCTGGAAGGAAAGATTTCAACTCTAGGTGTGGCTCTCTGTGTAATCAGCTGGGATCTGCTTTGAAAAAGGGAGGCAGAACCCTCTTGTACTTCTAAGGTAAAACAAAAGCAAGAGGCTGATGACAGGATTTTCAAGCTTTGGTCTGGCTCCTACAGTTTACACTTAGCTGGATTAGGAAATGTGCTGAAGCAGTTTTGAGGTTAAAAAAATCTTTTAAATCCAAACCAAACCTTCCCCAGACTCTGCACTTCCCTGTGCTCCCTCCCATCTGAGTACATTTTCCTTTCACTGCAGTTTCCATCCCTGGGAAAGTCCAGAGGCCAACTTAAAACCACTGATACATGAACCACTGTACATGAACCATTTACATACAAAGGATATTAAAAAAACAAAAACAAAAACAAAAGGCAAAAAAGCACTGCTCTATAATTTGAAGCTAACAGCTCCATGAAGAAAAGTAGAAAATGTCAAAATGGATCAACCATGAGAACAATATCCTCTTCTTTTTGCTTGTTTATTTTTTGTTTTTAGTTTTTTATTTTTTGTTTTCTCTTATCTTCTTTAAGGAAAGCCCTTGGTGTCCCATTTCATTCAGTTACAGGTGAAAAGGGAATGAGATTTGGTCTGTGGAACTCCGGAGAACATATTAATGAAGGAGGGGAAGTCACAGAGTAATAAAGGTTAGTTCAATATGACTTTCTAGGGGCGCCTGGGTGGCTCAGTCAGTTAAGCCCCTGCCTTTGACTCAGGTCATGATCCCCGGGTCCTGGGATCGAGTCCCGCATCGGGCTCCCTGCTCAGTGGGGAGCCTGCTTCTTCCTCTCCCGCTCCCCCTGCTTGTTGCTCTCTCTCTCTCAAATAAATAAAATCTTTAAAAATATATATATATAACTTCCTAACTGAGCAATCCAATAATGGACTGGCTGCTCCGTAAGTAGCGTCCCCATCACTGAAGTATGCAAGCAGGTCAGGTCCAAGTTCTGACCCTCCAACACTGTATGGGACCCCTGCATCTTTTTTTTTTTTGAGATATAATGAACATATATTATATTCAGGTGAACAACATAATGATTGGATATTAGTATATACTGTGAAATGATCGCCACAACAAGTCTAGTTAACATGTCACCACACAATGACAAAATTTTTTCTTGTGATGGGAACTTTTAGGATCTCTTAATGACTTTCAAATATGCGATATAATAATATTAACTATAGTCACCATGCCATACATTACATCCCCAGGATTTATTTATTTTATGACTGGAAGTCTGTACCTTTTGACCACTTTCACCCATTTTGCCCACCCCCGAAAATACAGCTGACCCTTGAATAACTCAGGGGTTAGGGATACCGACCCCCATACAGCCAAAAATCCACGTATAACTTTTGACTCCCCCAAAACCTAACTACTAAGCCTACTGTTGACTGGAAGCCTTTCTGATAACATCTACAGTCAATTAACATATTTTGTATGTTATATTAAGTATCATATACTGTATCCCTGCAACAAGGTAAGCTAGAGAAAAGCAAATGTTATTAAGAAAATCATAAGGAAGAGAAAATACATTTAGAGTACTATGCTGTATTTATTGAAAAAAATTCCGGTATATAAGTGGACCTGCCATTCGAACTCGCGTTCTTCAAGGGTTAACTGTAGTCTTCTTTAATACAAATATTTTTCCTCAAAATTGCCTCTGTAGGGAAATAAGAGTACTCACATAGAAGATAATAGATGTAATAGTCTTTCATGAAAAAAATTATAGAACAGTATTGTAGCATGACCCTATTTTTGTGAAACAGAACAAAAAAACAAAGCAAAACCCTTTCAAATCCGCAACTATTCCATTTCGATATATCCGTACGTGCGTTTAGATATGTAGGTATTAGAAAATGGTTGGTCAACAGAGGAGAGAGAAGTGGGGCAACTTTTACTTTGCCTTTATATAATTTGGTGTTTTTGAATTTTTGGTACAACAATCCTTTATTGCTTCTGTAATTATCAGGCCAATAAATTTGTAAAAATGAAGTATCTGCAGCTATGGCAACATTTGGCCAAATCTCTGTCAGTGGTTTATTCTTTCTCCTGCCTACAGCTATCACGGGAAATCCTGCATAGCAGCCCCACTCCCTCCTTTATCACACAGAGCTGGGCTCTCGCCCTCGGGGGCTCTCTCTTGGCTGTTCACTGCAACCTTGTCATTGCACTGTTCTTCCGAGCCTACGCTGTTTTTTCCTGGTTGCCTGAACCTGACTCTTGCCATTTCCAGACTCGGGGAAATGGAGGGTCACCACGAAATAGGCCAGAAACATCTGCATTTGAAGCCTTATTTGTTCCTTCTTAGGTGTGCATCCTTGGGTGAGTTACTAAATCTAAGCCTCAGGTCCCTTGTCCTTCAAAGGGAAAGAATGGCGTCAGATGACTTTTTTGTGATGATTACGCTAACTAGCACACAGAGCTTACAGTAACTATTAAATGCAACCTGTGCCTGGTCCACAGCAAGGGCTCAATAACCAAAAGTTACTCGTTTGTTATGCTGAAGCTATTGCCATCACTTGGGGATTTCTCAGGACCCAAGAAAATGAGTTAACATCTAAGGCACTAGAACACATCAAAGAAGGCATTTGATAAATTCTAGATGTTATGTGCTCACGATTTTTCTCGTTATACATAAATACTAATTTTATTTAACTCTGCTATAAATTTAGTCACCAGTACAAGATATTTATTATTTTTAGAAGAATATCACTTCTATTATTTCATTTCATTTTGTGTTTTCACAAAAGGAAGGTCAGTTTTCAGTTTCCACTGCAAATTCCCCAACTGTGACATGTGCCAAATAATATCGAACTTCATGTCAGAGGGGGAAGACAGTTAAAAAAACAAACAAAAACACTCACTTAATAAAAATTCCCTCTCAGAATTATGATCAAATAAAACCAAAAAGCTTAGGAGTAATCACTGGAAAAGTCTATAGATGTACCTGATTACAGTACCAACCTTTGAGATGTGCATTCTTTTCCTCACTTTGTCTAATTTTGACAAAGAGATTCCACCTCCCCCCCCCGAAAATTATTCAGTCAAAATGGAAATACTCTGGTTCAGAAACAGTTAGAAAAAGAGATCCTTCAGCTTTGAGTTCAAAAACTAGCAATATATCCACAAAGGTGAACACATGTACATATAACAGAATTTTCCTTGGCCTCAAAAAATAAAAGCATTCTATAAAGATTGCTAAATGGAATGCCAATCAAGGACAAAACACCAAACTTCCCCTTTTTAGGATTTCTATGGAAACAGTGATGGGATCAGTAGATCGTAGGGGACTCTGCTCATCAAAGTGCAGGTGCAGGAATGGATGCAAATTGTCACACTTTCAGAAGAGACTGGGCGTGGGTTCCTAAGGGACATTCAGAGAACCTTGCATGCCCCTCCTCAGTACCGGGCTGACAATGGCACTGCCACAAAATGAATGTTTACTGTGTAGAACGTTTGCCTTGTGTTTATGAAACAAGACAGGCTTTTGTTGCATATATAGATTGCCCGTGTGAGTCTGGTTCCTTTTTCTAAAAAGTCAGGATGCTGAGTCACAGCCTGAAAAAGTTAACGGGGAAATCAATGGCACTGACAGTGGTAATATAGAACTCAGCTATAAACTGAGGAAGGGAAGCAGAAAAGGGAACTTGCTCCAGGTGATAAGAGAAGTGCGTTGTGCCAAGAGTAATCAGCAAAGTCCTGTAACTATGGTATTTACATTTTAGGAGTTTTACTCCTTATCAATCAAGAATAAGCTGATAAACACAGCAACACAGAACTTAACCAAACCCTGCAAGTTGTATGTGGTTTATTTAACTTCATACAGTTAAACTAAGAGGCTCTATTAGTCCCCTTGTCTGCTGCTGTAACAAATTACCACGAGCTCCGGCCTTAAAATAACACACAATTATTCTCGGACAGCCGAGGTCAGAAGTCCAAAATCAGCTGCAGGGCTGCATTCCTTGTGGCCCCTTCCTCCAGCCCCGAAGCCAGGAGCACGGTCTCTGGCTTCAGTGTCTCAACTGCCTTCTTCTCTGTAGTCAAATCTCCCTCTGCCTCCTTCTTACGGGGGACGCTGAGATTGCATTTCGAAGCCCACCCAGATAATCCAGGATAATCCCCCCACCTCAAAATCCTTAACTTACTCATATCTTCAAGGTCTCTTTTGCTATATAAGGTAACACTCACAAATTCCGGCATTAGGACCTGGCTATCTTTGGTGGTAATTAGTCTACCACACTAGCTAAATTAGCATGTGTGATTTAAATAATTGTAAAATCAACATTATAGCCCATGTCCAAATCATTACTAGGTCTAAGAAAAGTTCACTGCTTGCAGTGAGTGGTAGTAAACATGTTATTTCTTTTTTTTTTTGAAAGATTTTATTTATTTATTTGAGAGAGAGAGAATGAGAGATAGAGAGCACGAGAGGGAAGAGGGTCAGAGGGAGAAGCAGACTCCCTGCCGAGCAGGGAGCCCGATGTGGGGCTCGATCCCAGGACTCCAGGATCATGACCTGAGCCGAAGGCAGTTGCTTAACCAACTGAGCCACCCAGGCGCCCAAACATGTTATTTCTAAAGCAAAACCCAAAAGTTTACTTAAAACGATCCTGAAATCTCAAGGTGCAGTGGAAATATTAGACAGGAGCTTTCATTTTATGTTGGGTGACCTCAGAACAGCCTCTTGGAGATGGGGATATCGGAAGGAAAATTTTAACAGGCTGGATTTCCAAAGGGTTAAATCTTGTTTTCATATCTGATCACTTCAATCATCACTGAAATCAGTCTTTCACTGTTTATAATCACCTACAAAGCTGAAGAAGCCTTCCAAATACTTTTTTCTTTTATTGGATCTCCTTATGTGCCCAGAAATCATTTTTATGACAATCTTTATTTTTTTTTAAAGATCTTATTTATTTGACAGAGAGAAACACAGCGAGAGAGGGAACACAAGCAGGGGGAGTGGGAGAGGGAGAAGCAGGCCTCCCGTGGAGCAGGGAGCCCGATGCGGGACTCGATCCCAGGACCCTGGGATCATGACCCGAGCTGAAGGCAGATGCTTAACGACTGAGCCACCCAGGTGCCCCATGACAATCTTTAAAAAACATTTCTTTTTTACTCAAGACCAATCATATGCTTGGATTCCCCAGTGACAGCTCCGGGATGTATTTCAATGACATTATATATTTCAGCAGAGCAGCTATATTGCAAAGACACGATTCTTCGGGAAAAACAGAAAAATTTTTATTTCTTGAAGCTACTTCAGCAAAACAAGCAACTAACTAAAGCAGAGCTACTTGAAATTTTCCCAGCAGAAATACAGAGATAGCAGGGATTTTGTTCTCTGACTTTAACCTATTCCTTGCTAACTGCTTAAACTGTAGAAACATGGAGGAAAATAAAAGCTAAGGACTACAGTCCAGAAATAATCAGTTTAGTATATAAATTAATGCTCTCCTAAAAGCCTCATGAGTGAAACATAACATCTGTGATCAGCAAAAATGTCCTGCTGAGGAAAACAATTATGAGTGGCATAAAATTAGAATATGCTCTAACTCAACTTCTCTTCCTCCTTCCAACTTTTAAAATACATTCTAATAATATTTAACTGCCTTTGAATAATTTTAGACACACACATATGCTTCCTCTCTTATGATAATGTTATTTCAATGCTATAAATTAGAAGTGGCCTGCCTCATAACTCTTCTGTCATTTTGGGTACTTTCAGAAAGAATAATGTATTATCAAGTATAAAATCTGAAAAATTATTTTGGCAGATGCTCTCAATTTAGTTGGTTTACATCCAATATGTCCATTCAATTTCTTAGAGGTATTTTTTCTACTTGCTATATACTGTCCGTATCCTTGGGAAATGACACTGCTCAAAAATAGGATTCAGGGGATGGAAGACTAGTTAATACCTACTTCGAAATTTTTCCCTTCTAAAATTGCTGTCAACTCTGAGGTTATTCATTCATATGTAAAGGCACACCAAAAACAGATTTTTAAAGAAAAATCCCGGCCTTGCTTTCATATTTCTGAGGGCCAGTCTCTGGGGTGATGACCTTCCAACCACACGGCGGTCTTGGTTGGGCTTTTCAAAAAAGCCTCAAGGATGGTCATCTCCAAGTGTACTAGTTTGCTCTTAGCCAACCAAAAAGAACCCCTGTGTTATAATACAAAATAAATGCTTGGTCTTTGTCCCTCCATGGTCTGGCGTAGAGCTCCTAAAACACTTGGAATCTCCAGTGATAAGAATATCTTTTGTGTGTCAATAAATGACTCCTGTGGTTTGTGGGGGGGAGGGGCTAAGACGCCCTCAGGATAGGGGCTGGTCACCAGAACCGCCAAGGCTTGACCAGAAGATTGGAAATTCTGGCCCCACCTCTAGACTTCTGGGGAGGGGAGAGGGGCTGGAGATTGAGTTCAGTTACCAACACCAATGATTTAATCAATCATGCCTCTACAACGACACTTGCATGTAAACCTTTAACTGACACAGTTTGGAGAGCTCCTGGTTTAGTGAACACATTGAGGTGCTAGGAGGGTGGCATACCCAGAGAGAGCATGGAAGCTCTGCACCCTCCTACTCCCATACTTCTCCCTATGCATCCTCTTCCACTGGGCTGTTCCTGAATTATATGTTATATAATAAACTGGTAAATGTAAGCAAAGTGTTTTCCTGAGTCCTGTGAGTTGTTTTAGAATCGTCAAACCTGAGGAGGGCTCACAGGACCTCCCAAATGTACAGCCAAGCTGGACAGACGTGTGGGTTGACTGGGGATTCAGGACTTATGAATGGCATCTGAAGTGAGGACAGTCTTGAGGGACTGAGCTCTTAAACCTGTAAAGTCTGACACTGACTCAGGGCAGTTCGGGTCAGAATTGAACTGAATAGTTAGATACCTAATTGATGTTGAGAATCAGAGAACGCCAGACTCTAGACTTCGGCAGAACACCAGTCTTGAGCGCAACAGAGAAGATGAAAGTGAGGCTGATGGATCTGTACCAAAAACAAGCAGGCTATCCTTTTCTGGATCAGAGACGCGACTGAATGCCTGTTGGTATGTTCTGCTTGGCCCACAAGCACTTTTTAAAAATCCTAATGACTAAAGGAGAGCATTTAAAATGAGGATATTTCACATGAAAATGCGGATTTCAGGCTCACCTTGAAGAATTAGCAGACATAATAGCACTGGTCCTGGGCCCCACGTGGCCAACCAGGCTGGAGGAGAACAACAGCTTCCCTCCTTGGAACAGTCTTCCTTCCCCACAGAGCACCAACGTCGGAGGCTGGCAGTTACCACCTACTGCCCACTCGTTTCCATCACTGCTTTGGTCTCGAAGGTCAATGTTTGCATTTTTTGCTCCAGACAGCATAAACTTTTATTCTTGGGTCAATTCAGATGATCAGAAAGCTGCAGTCTTGGACCATACTATGCTGGCCCACTGCAAAATATCTTTGACTAAGTCCTATATTGGCATCATGTCCTCTCTTGGCACTTCTCGCTGCAACAAATTGCCTTTATGAATGTTAATAACAGACACTTCTACCACATCTTTTTAGTGTTCTTTTTATATAGGATATGAGGTCCTGCATAATTTTAGAGTTAAGGGTGAGGAAGGGTTTTGACACCTGGGAAACCAATATGTGCTCTACTCATGAATAGGGAGAACTATGGAAAGGAGTCCCTTTGTTTTTGTTTTTTTAATGTATGTATGTTTATTTTTAACTGACTGACTGACTGTAATCTCTACACCCAACATGGCGTTCGAACTCATGACCCTGGCATCATGAGTTGCATGCTCTTCTGACTAAGCCAGCTGGGTGCCCTGAAAAGGAGTCCCTTAGTAACACTGACCATGGAAGTAGTTCTGAGTCAACTACACAACTAATAGCACGAAGTTTAGGGTCAAGAAGAAGGAAGGAGTCTGGTGAAATAGCCAACAGCCATGTAAAAGTTCAGACGGCGAAAGAGGATTTTAAAAACAGTTCCATCATATAAAATTAACTACCCTCCTGGAGGTCTCCTGAGAGTTGAAGCAAATATCTGAATTGTTTTCTCTATCATGCTTATTTCTTTGAACGTGACTTAATGCTGGGAGTGGACCAAAACAAGGCTGGCTGCACGTGGGTTACACACGTGTGTAATTTTTATAAGGTGTCTCAAATCCTTGTAGAATAAGGTGGGGCACGAATGAATGAATACATAAATAAATAAGGAAATGAACAAACATTAGTCCTGGAATGATAAAGCAGGCCAATGACAGGCTGAGTTTTATCTGTATCAAATTGATAAAACCCTTAAATCTGACCATGTCACACAGACTAAAAGGGACCTCATCTCAAGGGAAGTTGTTCTACACCTTTCCAACCACAGAAATCAAACTCCACCCAATACCAATCTATTAATTCAAAGAATAATATAAGGTGTTTTGAGAGGCAAAACCTAACAATTCCCCCACAATTCAAACACCTGCCTCTTTCCCCCAAATAAACAAAACTGGACTTTCTTATCATTAATTCTTCTTTGTACCTACTATGTCTCTCAGGACACAGAGGTAAAAAAGAATTCATTATATACCATTAACTGAGTCATCAATCTACCCTCTCCAACAGCAGTTTTGTACCAAGAAACTTACACTTGGAGTTTATTTATTTATTTATTTATTTAAAGATTTTATTTATTTGACAGAGAGAGACACACAGTGAGAGAGGGAACACAAGCAGGGGGAGCGGGAGAGGGTGAAGCAGGCTTCCCGCTGAGCAGGGAGCGCGATGCAGGGCTCGATCCCAGGACCCTGGGATCATGACCTGAGCCGAAGGCAGACGCTTAACCACTGAGCCACCCAGGCGCCCCACACTTGGAGTTTTTTTAATAGCTGATAAAAGGCAACGTAATTTCTCACAGATTTGCATTTATTTATATAGTTTTAAGTGTTCTGATCTTAGGGATTCCTTTTAATACACATTATAAAACTTTTTAAACCCTTATAACATTAGAATAATAATAGTCACCCAAATTTCCTGTGGATTTCCAGGTTCCTTCAGTAAGCCATAAGAAAACTCAGCTGGACTGTATTTTGGCTGAGATTAAAGGCAGCTTATGAAGAAAACCAAAATATAATGACAACAATATTGCATAAGATGGGGGAAAATAAATATGTTTTTAACTATTGTGGAGACTCTCTGCAGGGAGTATATTAGCCACAGTTCAAATGAAAGTCAAATAAAGAAAAGTTTCATTGCTGTCTATATGGATTAGGCAATAAAGCTCCAATCAATAAAAAGCAAGGTTCAATATTTAACCCATATATACTTTACAATTTCACAGTGGCATGGACAAAAACTAAAATTCAGCATTTATCAACAATTATGTCTTTAGTGAGGCTACCACACAAACAAAAAAGAAGGTGTTTTCCATCAGCATATTAATTCTTCTATATTCAGATATTGTTTTAGGGGAATTATGATGTCAAAGAAAGCACTGAATTGAATTTTCAGAATTCTACATAAAGCTGTCACAATATTAAAAACTCTAAAATGATAAATTTAAAATGATAAAATAATTACCTAAGCTAATAAACAAATTATCTTTTCCATTTCATTTTCCAAGAAGCATAAATCATAAAATCTCATGTAGGAAAGCTCCTTAAAACATATCTGATCAAATCATCCAATGATGGAATTAAGTACTATATTTACAGATTCTCTCAAAACTCTCCAGTGCCTAGGAACTGAGACTCAACATATATCATTCTTCTTTTTAAAAACTTTAACTGCAGGGACGCCTGGGTGGCTCTCTCATTAAGTGTCTGCCTTCGGCTCAGGTCATGCATCCCAGGGTCCTGAGATCGAGTCCCACATTGGGCTCCCTGCTCCATGGGAAGCCTGCTTCTCCCTCTCCCACTCCCCCTGCTTGTGTTCTCTCCCTCGCCGTGTCTCTGTCAAATAAATAAAATCTTTAAAAAAATAAAAATTAAAAATTAAAAACTTTAACTGCAGTGCCTAGTTCAGTGTCTAACACCCTATAGATAATTGTAGCAGACTTTTGTTGGCCTCCCTACAATCTTTTCCTCCTTGTTTTGACATCAAGTTTCAATTTTCAGTAAATATACCCTCCCCCCTTTTAATACCGTATCTGGGTAGGGCAGCACCCCAGCTCCAGGGATGGGACACTTGACCCAAGCCTGTCAAAGCACTGAGGCCCCTGGGATAGAAGCAGTGACTCCAGGAACCAGCACATGGCCTCGGCTGGTCCAGTCACAGTGAATCCTATGTCAACTACTGGCAAACACACTTGCTTTGCCTGATGTTGCTCAAGGGAGATCCTGAGTCGGCAGTGTTTATCAAGTAAAATCTGAGAAGACAAAAGAGTGGAAGAGCTCAGATACAGAGAAACTGAGTCATGATGACATTATTTGGGCCCCAATCCAGACATTCCTGAAGTCAAATCTAAAATTTAACCTGGACTTTTGACTTAGGTGTGCCAGGAAATCCCCTAATGCCTTCTTTTCTCTCCTCAGCTAGTTTCATCTGTTTTCTGTTACTTGGGACTCTGGCTCCCTGCCCCCAACAAAGGGGAAAGAGAGACCTGACTATTATGGAAATTTACATAAGAAGTAAGGTTGTTTCATGTGAAGGATCCCAAAATATGGATCGGCTGAGCTGGGGTTGGATGCCAGCCGGGAAGCTGGCTATCTTTGTCATGTGACAATAAAATGGATGTCTTTTGTACCTTAAAACCAGACAGTGTGCCTATCAGAACTGTATTATTAGGGGGCTTAAGAGAATTTTTAGGGTTCTAAAGTAAACTCTCCATTTCTTTCAAGTCTTCAATAAGATCTTATAAGAAAGAGACAAGCTCAGACTATAATTTATCAGCTTAAAGTAGAACCAGATGAAGATATATCTTTGCTAAGAGAAAATTTTTGTTTGTGGCTTGCAACAGTTGAGAGCCTGGTGACCCCTGGAGTCCGGCAGACGTGGAAAAGCCAAATTACCTGCCCCCAACTAAAGTTAGTGCAAAAAAATAGGGGACGCTACTGTACTGAGATGAGGGTTTAGAAGCAACTCTCTTCCTCAGGCTCCTCCCAAATACCTCCACTTATTCCCCCTGCCAGACACACAGGATGGTGGCCCAACTGCACTGAGGCAGCTAGAACACAGACCAGGGCTCCTAAGAAGCAAATAAACAGTGCCTCCCCAGCTCAGGCCACTGGTTTTTGCTGCCCTGAAGCAAAGACCCAGAGGGCAGTGCTTCTCTGAAGGCTCAGGAGATGAGCTGATGAGTACCAGCCCACTGCTGAGAGACCAAAATTCCTGAGCCGGTTCTATCTCCATCCAAAGTCCATGGTTCTGGTTACTAACCCGTGCAGTGTGGCCAACAACAATAGAATTAAAGCCTGAAAATTTTTTAAATGAATTGTATTGCCAGAGAAACCCCTCACTTGTCAAACATATGAACTTGTAAATGCTCAACTCCAAATTAATCCCTAGGTCCCCAAATCTATGCCACCAGAAAATGGGCGCCAAGGGAAGTCCAGCTTCCAGACAGGCTCCTCCTCAGTGTTGTCAGGAAAACGGACAAGAGCGAGCCACTCTGAGCAGCACTGGTGGCTGCCCCAAGGCTGACCAGGGAACTGCCCCACTGGTAGAGCTGGGAAAACCTGCTGTTCCTGTTCAGCAAGACCAGGAAGTGCAGCCGACCACTGGCCACTGTGCGCTCCCCACCTGCTCCCTCTCCCCAAGGGTTGTTTTCACTTCAGTCCAGTCAGGGCGACGCCGAGCTGGGCAACTGACTGAGCTGCCAAGAAGCACTCCTGCTCATTCCTACCCAAGAAGATGTGAGTCTGGCAGTCTTCCTGTCACCACACATCATGGGTCCAGAGCCCCAGGAGCGCACTGTGGGGCCTGAGGGTGAACAGGAAAACAGCAGAGAGACACAGCGTCCCAACCCAGAAGTCCGCATTTCTTAATGGCTCGCCTACTCTTGTAGGGTTTTGTTGCCACTTGTATCAAAAGGAGCACTCACTGATATAGAAAACAATTATTACTTATAAATCAATAAATGGCATTTATAAAGTTCTTTGTGATGCTGAATGCCAGAATCCGCCTCTGAAGTTTCCAGCCATTGGTCTGATTTCTCTCCTCCCCTGTATCAGAGAACTGAGACTTTTCTGCTCCTCAAGGCAGGCATTCCAAGATGGGAAGCAGATAGCACACCCACCCAGCAAGTTTCCTTCTTCAGGCTAAATATCTCCAGGACCTTCCGTTTCTCTTCATACAAGCTGTCTGTGCTCCTATATATTTGTTGCTCTCAAAGGAGCTACGGTTCATCGCCTGCAGTATCTCGGCAGGCGCCTGAGCTGGGAGGCCTGGAATTCCATTATCCTTTCCCTCAAGAGGACGCGAGCTGCTTAGGGCTGTTATAGCACACTCCCCGGTGTGGAATGGCCTCTTTGTAAATACAGATGACTGGATGGAGGGAGGGCAGGAGGGCAGAAGGGAAGAAAAGGAGGAAGGGAAAGGAGGAGGGAAAGAAGAAAGAAAACTAGGAAAGGAAGACCGAAAATGAGGAAAGACAAAAAGACAGGAAACGGTTAGAAAAGAGGAAGGAGAAGCTGATGTAGACTAAAACATCCCCAAAGTAGCAACTTTTTATTTTATTTTATTATTTTGTTATTTATTTATTTATTATGTTCAGTTAGCCAAAATATGGTACATCATTAGTTTGGGGGTTTTTTTAGATTTTTAAAAAAAATTTATTTGTCAGAGAGAGAGAGAGAGCGCACAAGCAGGGGGAGCAGCAGGCAGAGGAAGAAGCAGGCTTCCCATAGAGCAAGGAGCCTGATGCGGGTCTAGATCCCAGGACCCTGGATCATGACCTGAGCCGAAGGCAGCCGCCCAACCAACTGAGCCACCCAGGCGTCCCAGTACATCATTAGTCTTTGATGTAGTGTTCAAGGATTCATTAGTTGCATATAACACCCAGTGCTCATCACAACCCGTGCCCTCCTTAATGCCCATCACCCGGTTACCCCATCCTCCCACCCACCTCCCCTTCCACAACCCTCAGTTCGTTTCCCAGAGTCTAGAGTCTCTCATGATTTGTCTCCCTCTCTGATTTCTTCCCATTCAGTTTTCCCTCCCTTCCCCTACAGTCTTCTGAGCTATTGCTTATGTTCCACATATGAGTGAAACCATATAATTGTCTTTCTCTGCTTGACTTATTTCACTTAGCATAATCCCCTCCAGTTCCATCCATGTCAATACAAATGGTAGATGTTCATCCTTTCTGATGGCTGAGTAATATTCCATTGTATATACGGACCGTATCTTCTTTATCCATTCATCTGTTGAAGGGCATCTCGGCTCCTTCCACAGTTTGGCTATTGTGGACATTGCTGCTATGAACACTGGGGTGCGTGTGCCCCTTCTTTTCACTATGTCTGTATCTTTGGGATAAATACTCAGTAATGCAATTGCTGGGACGGAGAGTAGCTCTATTTTTAAGGTCTTGAGGAACCTCCATACTGTTTTCCAGAGAGGCCGTACCAGCCGAGTAGCAACTTTTCAAAAGCATGTGTTTATAGCAGAATGGTAACATCCCAAGAAAAATACTGTTTGCAGGAATGCCAGCTGGGACACAATTCTCAGAGGGCAATTTTGTTACAGTTTTTTGTTACAGTTAAGTGTTTTGTTACAATTTTGTTACAGTTAAACTTTGACCCACCAAAGGTCAAAAGGTCAAAGTTTAACTGTACATAGACCTTGATCATTGCAAGGAATTTATATATATTATCATACATGTGACAAGTGTCATAGGAAAAAATATGGAATCATCATAAATATATGTCTACATATAACATTAAGTAAAAACAAAAGAAGTTAAAGAGCAATCGGGATCTATTTATGGGCATGGGAGAGAAGACATGATTACATATCCATGAATATTTCTAAAAGGATCGCTATGATCCTATCACCCAGATGACCTTTAGAGAATGGAAATTGCAGGGGAGAAGGGAAGAAAAGGTCAAGACTTTAAAAATCACTTATGTGGGGGCGCCTGGGTGGCTCAGTTGGTTGAGCGACTGCCTTCGGCTCAGGTCATGACCCCAGGGTCCTGGGATCGAGTCCCGCATCGGGCTCCCTGCTAGGCGGGGAGCCTGCTTCTCTTTCTGCCTCTGCCTCTCTCTCTCTCTCTCTGACTCTCATGAATAAATAAAACATTTTAAAAAAATTAAAAAAAATAAAAATCACTTATGCTACCCTCTTTTACACTCTTTCAATTTCTTATCATTATCACTTACTGTTGCTTTTAATCATGAAAAATGGGTGAGCCCTGCAGTCCTTAAAAACTGTATTCTTTCTCATTTATCCTCTGTTCCTCTGGTCTCTATTTTCTGTTTTAACAAGAACAAGTCTTCACTGTGCGTTTCCTTTGACCAGTCAGGATTCCAGACTCCTGGGGGACCCCACACTCATCCCAGGGGCACTGCAGTCACAGAGCCGGGAGCTTCAGGAAATACCTCACAGAGGGCGCAGCAGGGATGGAGGGAGCAGTGAGCGAGGGCTGGGAAGCCTCCGTGGACAGTTTCTGACTCTGATCTCACTTGACCCTTCAGCTGCAATCAAAACTACCAACCAGATACATTCTGGCTTTCTTGACGCCACGTCCTGCTCATGTTTGTGTTCGAGGAGGAAGGCCACAGGCGGCTGGGATGCGGCGCCCAGGCGGACACTGGTAAGACCAGATCAGAGAGGTTGGCAGAGGCTGAAATTTGCAGGGTCTGTACCAAGGTAAAGAGTTTAGATTTTGTTTCAAGGGCTATGAGAAGCCACTGGAAGAGTTAATCCAGAGGATGAGATGATCTGATTCGGGTTTTAAAAGTTCTTCTCTGACTCCTATGTGAAGACTGGGATTGTCAAAGGCAAGAGTAGAAGCTAGGAGACCAGCTGAAGGCTACAGCAGCAATCGGGGAGAGAGAGAGGATGAAGGAGATGAAGTGAACAGACAGGTTATGTTCTGGAGGTGGAGTCAACAGGGTTTGCTAATGAACTAGGTGTGGAAAGTGAAGGAAAGAAGATTAAAACCAACTCCCAGATTTTCAGTTTAAGCTAAGGGGTAGATGTACTAACAGCGACGGGGAAGATTAGGGATGGGACAGGGTTGGGAGTCCTCTCTTCCTGCTCTCTTTTCAGAGGACCCATGGCCCATGGCTTCCATTTTTATTCCTAAACTGATGTCTCTCAACTTCATACTTCCAGTTCAGAATTACGCTCTGAGCTTCTCCCCTGTGTATCCAATCACCTCTTCCAGTTCTCCACGTGCCCTTCCCACAGGCACACCAAATTCAAGGGGACCCAAACCCAGTCTGTCATTTACCTCTCCCAAACCCGGTTTCCCTGAGGTGTCTCTTACCTTACTGGAAAACCACTGTCCACTCAGCTGTTTAAGCAGAAACCCGGACCCTGGCTCCTGCTCCATCTCGATCCCCACCTTCCACCAGGGCTATTCTGCCATTAATTTTTCTTTGTACCACTTATCAATAGTCTAATTGAATCACCACTACTGCAGTTTAACTGTTCAATATCTGGTTTTCCCTCCTAGAATACAAGCTCCCTGAGGGAAGGGACAACGTCTGTCTTAGTTACACATCACTGTATACTCAGTGCTTATCACAGTATCCAGGATACACACCAGAAGCAAAATATGTTTGCTGAATGAAAGGGTAAATGATGCCCTCACCAGACAGTGACTCCAGTTCAATAACCACCTCTCAAGGCTCAGTAACTCAGCTTGACCAAGAAGTTAGCTTAAGTAGTTTTTAAGATATTTTCTTGCCCTCAATTCCATACAAATAAACAACTAAGAGAGAAATCTAAATCATAGGAAGACTGACTATCCAGAGAACAAACTTCTTCGTTATTTTAAATGAAATTTTCTACAATTTTCTTATAGGTGCAGAGGACTAACTATACTATGTCCACATGTATTTAATAAGCATTATTTATATTTTTAAGTCACTTTAGTTTTACCTCGCGATGATTTCAGACAGATAAGTATTTCATGAGAGCTTTCCATGGTTAAAGCCAAACATTTGCGTTTACTAAAAACAAAAAAAAGCCACCCACATGTTTCTTTTAATACTTCTCTCACTGTGTATCCAATTGCAACTTATTTTTAAAGATTCTTTATCATTTCTTGATTATCTCCCTACGAAAATATTTTTGCATGCGGTATGATTTTTAAAAAATAGTGACAACTTCAGTTAAACATGCCATTTTTTAAAAAGTTCCATTATTCTCAGAGGAAGCAATTATGTAGCACCAACAAAAAGGAAGAAAGAGACAGAGGCAAGAAGGCCTTAAGCGAGTGGGGCCAGTCTATAATTGCTCCAGGAGGAAATGAGGAACAGAATTGAGATCTGGAAGGGTTAGGAAAGGTTCTGAGCCTTGCTTTAAAGCCGCATCTGCTAAACAGGTAGACTTTTTTTTTTTTTTTTTTAATCAGGCCTGTTTTTTTTATTTGGGGTGGTATGTGAGGAATGCTGATGACATGGTCATTGGGAGAGGGGACAAAGGCCCCCAAAGCAGCCTCCTGCCTCCATCCTGACACCAAAGACCAGCCCCACTTATTTCTTCTAAGAGTTTTAGTTGTCTGCCTAATCAAGTAAATGTTCTATGTATCTGTATTTGATCTTCATTATAAGCACATTTGTCTTTCCTGGTTTCTGATTTTTTGCCCCCTTAATTTCTTATTTTCCCTTCAATGCAGTTAAACTCTAAGAATCACTTAAAATTATGACCCCAAATTAACAAATCACCAGATTTCTAGGCCAATAGTTTCACTCTACGGTAACACAGAAACTTTATTTTGAAAAACATAAATGTTTCCTTAAACAGCATTTCTAGAAATTGGAAAATAATTTATAAAAGATCCAAGAAAGAAAATTAGTTTGAAGCTCCAGAGAGAAACTGAAACCAGTAAGAGAATTCTGGGGGGCAGGACACAGGGCAGGCAGAAGGAAGGCTCGGCAGCGTGCCATGTGGGGATGCAACAGCGTGGTGGTGTCCCATGGATGGGAGAGCCACCAGTGGCCTCAGAAAATAATAAGGGCACCTGAGAGATCACAGCAATCCCTCACCAGTCCTGCCCGAGAATTTCCTGCTCCCAGCAGCACTTCCCCGGGAAGTAAACTTGGTGCTGAGTTTCATTATAAATGGGTTGTGAATTTTTTTTTTTTAAAGATTTTATTTATTTGAGAGCGAGAGAGAGAGAGAGAGAGAGAATGAGAGAGAGCACGAGAGGGAAGAGGGTCAGAGGGAGAAGCAGACTCCCCGCTGAGCAGAGAGCCCGATGCGGGACTCGATCCCGGGACCCCAGGATCATGACCTGAGCCGAAGGCAGTCGCTTAACCAACTGAGCCACCCAGGCGCCCTGGGTTGTGAATTTTGAGCAGGCTACCAGCCAAAGCTGATAAAAAACTGTGAACTCTGAGCATCTTTGGTGTGCTAGACCCTCGTGGGCTATAAATGAAGAATCTTTACTGACCAGTGAAAAATGGGACTGGTTAAAGCCTATCATCTGTGGGGCTTGTGGACTCATACCTCCTATCCAGGGTGCAAACTTTAATCCTTAGGTAGCATAACCAATGAACTGATGTGTGCTCTCTTGCCTGGGAAGTAAGAAAATTAAGTTGGTAATTATTTCACTGATCCCTTTAATAATTAAAACAAGAGGAAGCTATCTGGTGGCTCCTTGTCAGGGGGAATAAAAGCAACCCAAATTCGCCCTGGTAGAATTAGGTTTAGCACACTAATTCACAAAGTGGCAGAGAACAGCCTAAGAATGATCAAAACCATCATTCAAGAAAGGTCCAGACGCATGGTCAAGAGATTGATTTCCAACAGAAGAAACATGAAATGAATCTCTAGTGACTGAAGTTCTAGGTAGGAATCTTATAGATTTGGGTCGTCAACAATGTTTTCCCCTTACTTTCCAGCTGAAGGTTAGGACTGTGAGTCAAAAGGAAGATATGGAAGTACACAGCAGAGAGTGAAAAAGAACTGACCCAAATGATAGGCTTCTCTTAGAATCTAAGGACTCCATCTCAGTGTCCCAGTCACATGTAAATCCCATGTAATTTCATGCGTCCGTGCATCCATACACACTCTTTCATCCGTGTGAAACTTCCCTCCCTTCATTCTCTCTTCCTGACATCTGAAGACAGCACAATATCACCTCTTTTATGATGATGCCCAGGCTCTTTTGGACAGTCACGTCCTCTGCCTCATACTTTTAGCACTTGGCAGTCCCCTTATCCGGTGCTTATCCCATTGTTACTTCTTTTATAAGCATCCTGTTATTACACCAGACCGTACATTCCTACAAATGTTTTTTTTTTTTTAATTTGCATATAGTTAACACACAATGTTACATTAGTTTCAGGGGGTACAACACAGTGACTCAGCTTCTCCATGTGTTATGCTATGCTCACCACAGGCATAGCTGCCATCTATCACCATACAGCGCTATTACAGTATCTACTGGCTATATTCTCCATGCTGTGCCTTTTATTCTCATGACTTATTCATTCCATAACTGGAAGCCTGTATCTCCCTCTCCCCTTCACCCATCTTGCCCTACCCCCAGGCCCACCCCCTGTGGCAACGGTCAGTGTGTTCTCTGTACTTACAGGCCTGATTCTGCTTTTTGTTTGTTCATTCACTTGTTTTTTTAGATTCCACGTATGAGTGAGCCTACCAATGTTTGCTGAGGGAAAGAACAGATGAATATGATCTCATGGCCAGAGCTTAAAAGGAAAATGGTTCAAGAAGGATGATATGTTCTTCAAAACAAATTCTGTCAACCCCATCACAAATGAGCCTGCTGAAGAGGCAAAGCAGAAAGCATCTCGAGAACCAAATGTATCCTGATGAACTCGGGTTTTCAATAGGCATGTGCAAAGAATGGTAGAGAGGAACAAAATGAAGCTTAGACAAAAGCAACAAGCAAATGACAGAAACCCAGAAGAACAACAATGGAAATCTGAAGCTTAGAATGAACAGATGGTTGTAATCAATGCAAAGGAAAAAGTCACAAGGAAATTTTTGGGATGCTGACAGAATGAGGCTGCAAGAAGCAATAGGGCCAGTGCCCATGGCACACTGGGTGGAGTTAACTCATAAGAGGGAGAAAGGAGATCTAGTTCACTCCAATGTGGCAGCTCTATCAAAGAGACCATTCTAAAAAGGATGAAGCAGCACAGCTAAGAAAATGAAATCCAGGACGAAGTCTCTAGCCCTGTAAGAAATAACTCCCTGCATTGTGGAACCATTACCAGTAACCTCTGAAGAGTCCTGGAGAAAGACAGGAATTAGAAAAAAAATAAATTCTGGGTTTCAAAAGAAAAAAAAAATCAGATTCTGGAAATGACACACTGAGCAGCTTGATCGTGACTCCCTGAAAAATAAACTGACAGATATTAGACCAATCATCTGTGACTACTTGAAGAGACATTACTGACTGCTAGGAACCACCATGGCTATAAGAAAATGAGGGAAAATGAACTAACACAGTTCTCTTTTTTAACAGTACTGTTAGATTTGGCATATCAATGAATGGGCATGTCGCATGTATATCAAGATTTCACTAAGGTCCTTGAGAATGTCTGGCACTACCTTCTTAAAGGTAAGAAGGAAACAGATGAGCTAGAGAATTTAGTTAACTGAACTCAGAGCAAGATGATTTCTAGCAAGTCGAAAGACTTAAAGATAATTATTTAATCCACTGACGGTACTAATGTGCCATAATGTGTACAGCTCTCCACCTCAGCGTTTTCAGCAACTGCTTGGACAAGAACACAGAGGGCGTGCTGTTCAGGCTGTAGCTCTGACCCAAGCGACGAAGGACGGCAAATCTGTTTGATGTAAAAAATCAGGTTTCAAAATTCCAGGAAAATTAGAACAAGGGATAGAAAACAAACAAGATAAAATTAAAAGTCCAATTCCCATAAGGAAAAACACTATTTTCCCCTCAGTGTGAATACAATTGTTATCAACAAACTAATAAAATACTGTATTAATGAAAATAAAAGGATAACAAGTAATATTCCTATAAGTGCATTAATCAGACCATAGCACGGTAGTGAAGAATCTAAAAACTGTCTTAGATGGAGAGATTGAGAAACTTGGGATATTCAGTATGGAAAAGAAAAGGTTCAGGAAGAACACGATGTTGCCTTCAAACACATACAATGACAATAAATGAAAGTGGGATTTGATATATTCTGCATGGATCCTCAGTAACTGAGAATAAGTAAATAAATTGAAAAAAAAGTAAATTTAAACTAAAACTTTTAAAAAAACTTTCTATTAACAAGAGCTTTTCAAGAAAGAAATAAGTACACCCCCCCATGGTGGGGGGGCACCTGGAATGCCCCTGTGGGTGGAAAAGTTCAAATCCAGGTTGACAAAGGCCTATTTGTCAGATGCAGCAGAGATTCTGTCCTTGGCATGGTGGCCCTGATGACCTCAGCCCTTCCCCTAAAAGATCTTATGTTTCTGAACTTAGACATGGTGCCTGTATTAAGATGAGTGGAAGAAGAAAAAGGAGATGTCAAGTTAACATGAAATTGATGCTTACTAAAGAAAATGCTATCTTTTCTTTCTAATTTCTCAATCACTTCTTCCAGGTTCCCAGGGCATTAACGAATTACTTTATTACCTGGTACCTCTTCATCCCACACCTACTGCTAGAGAGGAACTGAAGTTCCTTACACGATGTGCCTACAAAATGAAGTCACTGTGAGACAGTGTACTAAAAAAAGGTCTTGGAGACATTCATTAGAATTCTGATTGCAGGAAAAGAAATTTAACAGCTGTTATCAGAGCTGCAGACATAACCATTCCACTGCACAATGTTTACTTCAAAATGTAGGAAGATTTGCTAATGGCTTGCTTTCTGTACCCAGAAGAGGCTACTACAGAACAGGAGCTGTGTTCCTCAAACATACCATACATCAGGTTCCTGCCCATAGCATTAAGATGGGCATTCTTCATTTAAAATGTACATAAACAACTGATGCTCACCTATAACAGAAAAGTTATGTTAAAACTCCAATAGTTTAAAACCCACTCACTTATAGTTTATTTTTAAGATTCATTATCAGTAAGGAAGAAGTCTTAAACACTTAGGAATTCTCCAGCTACCTTTGGACATATCTTACAAAGAGGAAACATTAGTAACTGCTAAAAAAAAATTTATGACAAAATGTCTATAAAGTTCTAAATGAATATATTACAACTGAAAATTTCTAATATGGAATAGATTGGTTCTACTTATTTTTACACTATATTTGGAAGGCAGTATGGAAGTCGTAGTTAATAAAGGCCTAAGAGCTGAACACTGAAGGAAGAAATCCTGACTGATTACTTATTAGCCGTATCACTTGGGAGCTACTAAACCACTCCAAGCCTGCTCTCTTGCCTGTCAAAATGAGGAAAATACCACCATGTACCTCATGGGTTGTTCTAAGGATTAAATAAGGTCATATTTGTAAGCCTCCTGGCACACAGTGAGCAATCAGCAAAAAAGAGGGTAGACCGCCAATATACACAACTAAAACTTTACAGCATGTTATAGGCCCCGGTTGGACAGGGTATAGGCAATCTGGTGCGGCTGATCTCCTGCTTTATTGCTTTGTTAATGTTCCCATGACTTTACATAAGGGTCAGTCAGTCATCAAGCTGGCCTCTCTGGGGGACCCCACACCCCCACCTCTGATGGACCATCCCCACTAACCAACAAACATGTTTTACTTCTCTTCCTCCTCCGTCTTTTTTTTTTTTTTTTTTTTAATTTTTGAGAGAGAGAGAGAGAGCGTGCACGAGAGCGGCGGGGGTGGGGGGGGGGATGCGGGCAGGCTCCCCACTGAGCAAGGAGCCCAATGCGGGACTCGATCCCAGAACCCTGGGATCATGACCTGAGCCGAAGGTAGGCGTTTAACCCACTGAGCTACCCAGGTGCCCTCCTCCGTCTTTATAAACTTACCCTTCCTTGACCTCCACATCTCCCTCCTACCATGGCCCTAATTTTTGGCTTCCCTTCCCAGCCAAGTTCCCGGAAGAACTGCCTAGAAGTTCTTACTTCATTCCCTTACTTCCCATTTGCATTACACCGGCTTCTCCCACTACCGCACTGAAACTGCTTTTATTCAATCATCAATGACGTCCAAGTGGCCAAACCTAATGGATAGGATACTTTTCAGTCCTCATCTAATTTACCTCTCACTGCTTCCAAAACCTCTGATCGTTCTTTCTTGAAATGCTTGCTCTTTTCTCTTGGCTGCTGTGATTCCATCTCTGCTGGATTTCTTCCTACTAGACCAGTAAAGGCTAGAGTTATCAATTCTGTTCCCCATTCCTAAGTTCTGTTCTCTTTTCACATTACATTCTCTCCCTATATGATCTCGTCCATTCCCCTGCTGGCTGGGGCCAACAACTCCTCAATTTCTATCTCAGCCTAGACCACTCTGTTTTCACTCCAGGCACATATACCCAACTGTACATTTTGCGGTTCTACTGGTATGTCTCATAAGCATCTCAAAATTAACACGTCCAAACTTAAGTTCTTGAGATTCCCACTCAAAACTATTATTTTCCTAGTTTTCCCATTTCATTTAATGGTACCTCTATTCCTCTAGTTGCTTCATCCAAATTCCCAAATGTGGCCAACAAACACCTGCATGACTTGCCGCACATACTTCTCCAGCCTTTTTGTGCTTTTCTCCCTAAAGCACTCAGTTCCAGCACCACTGGCCTTCCTGCAGACCCAGGAATCTGCCATGGGCCTTTTCGCCCCTCAAGGTCTTGGAATCTCAGTGTTTCCTCTACTTAGAACAGACCCCTCCTTTCCTTTTTCCCCAGCACTTCTCCTAAACACATGGATCATATGGCAAATCCTGCCCATGCCAACATCAGCTTTAATGTCATTATTTTCTAGAGATCTTCCTTGAACATCACTCCTATCTAGAGTAGATACTGCCCTCACAATTCTTCCATAACATCCTGTTATTTTCCTTCATAGCAAACCCTGCAATTTCTCATGACATATGCATTTATATTTCCTTATTTAATGTCTTTGTGAAAAATAATCTCTAGAAGAGCAAGACCCACGTTTGTTGTGTTCACCATTCTACCCACTGGGCTTAACAGATGCAGGCACATAAGGTCTTTCTGAGATATAAGCAATGCACAAGTTTCTCCCTGTAACACAAGAATCTATTTCAAATCCAAGGATAAACATTATATGACTCAAAGTCTTACATCTGAGTAAGTCAAAGAAGTGAGAGATGTCTTAAGTATCTACTTGCATCAGATAATATAAAAACCAATATGGTCATTTATTCAAACTTAGAAAAAGGTTTTCCTGTGCATTAAAAATAAACAGGAAGAAAGTCAAGATTATTTATATTAGGTTCATAACTCAATTAATTTTATAATTTTAAGTTTTCATTGACCCGTTAAAGATAGTACAAACTGCACTTAAAGATGTGTGTGTGTTTATAACTAACTTCTATGTTTAAAAAAATCCATATGTTCTTATAAAAGAAAAACTGTTTTATGTTTTTGCATTTAAAATCCATTTACTCTTAGAAAAATAACCTGAAATCCTGATTATATATGGTCAGGGCTGTATTTAGAAAAATTAAATTTCTTTCATTATCTAGTAAAAGTAGTCGATTTAGCAAAAGGAAACACCCCTACACACACACACACACAAAATGATGGAGCCATTGAAATGGGAGATGACTCAGTCCCCAGTGACCTCACCAGCATCTGCTTCAATTACCTTCTGAAAATGAAATAACCAAATTACCATTCAGCTTTCTGCTGTGCTAACAAAATTAATCTGAAATATCAAAATTCATCTCCTTTAAATTATATATTTTACAACTTCTAAACCAAAGCCTCTCCTAGCTCTAAATTGTGAAGAACATGCACCTCAGTTGTCATAATCAACAGTAACATAGTCTCATAGACACAGGAAAAATGAATAAAATGATTAATGACTTGGCTCAAACCATCCTCAACAGTAATTTGATTTAAATCATGCCACATATTCAAAATTGGAATCCATCAACTTTGCATCTATTCCGCTTTGTACAACAGATGTGTTCTTGAAAATGTATGTGCAAACTATATTTTAAATGCTGTATTCAGAAATATAATTTGTTTTTTTGTTTTTTTTTTTAGTATAGAAAAGAATATTTAAAGCATGAATAATTGGCCTCTGATTTAACTGCTTCCTAAGTTCACATGACCATATTTTGGTCATCTAGTCTATCAAGTATTCCATAAACACACTAATAAAAACTGTTTTAAAATCTGGATGTAATCCATATTTTTTTCTCTGGTTCTTCCATATCTACTTCATACGCTATGTTCACACCTAAACAATTTAATGTCTCACAATCATCAAGCTACATTTCTCACTTTAGTGCAGGATAGCCCCACCGCACAGTCATCTTTAATTCTTCTTCAAGTGATTTCGGGTATGCCTGATTTAAGGTTCTAGTAATGTAACTACTGAGAAAAGACCTCCTTTTTTGCTCTCCACCACCCTCTGCCTCAGCAGAAGCTAACTCCTGTCTTGCTTTGGGAGGAGACCCAGGGTTTCCCAGATCCAACTAACTCATCTTCCCTTCTTATCCCCAGTATGATGAAACCCTTGGATTCTTGCTCTATGGTACTGACACAACAGTCTGCCTTATTTGGTGCTGAATCACACTGCAAACCATGGACTACGACGGGTCTTACTCAGTCTCCTTAAACCTGGCCCATTATCCTTTTCACTACCAACTTGATTTACGTGTGAAAAGAAAAAAGCTAGAAAAAGTAGGCAGGGGTGTTGCACATTCACTGGTATAATACACGACAAAATGAGTACAGAAAAAAAGGGGAATTACCCATTTTGTTTACGCAAACTTTATTTAAAGTGGTAAATGAAGGAAAAGGGAAGTAAAAAAGCATGAACACATGACCCATGGCTCAAGCACCAAGCATCTTTACAATAAAAGTGCCAAGCAAGGACAATTTCAGCTTGTTAGGGCCGCCAACTTTGAATCTAGAGAGGAAATAATAGGGCACTTCTTGCCAGATGCCCCCAAATACAGAGAAAGTTCAGGAGATTGGTGGCATTTTTGTTGGTATGTGGAGAGTTTCGAAGTTTCCTTGAAGGACCAGAGATTCCTAGTTTGTTTCAAAGTTCTTAAGAACAATTTTGCATTGAAAATCAGAAAATACCAGTTTAGTACTTTAATACATTTAATGATTTAGATCAGTGAGTCTCACTTACCCTTACCTGGATAACCGAGAAAGTTCTATGAAATTCAATTCAACATAGTTTAATGAAGAATATGGCATAATGATTGGAGGCGTGGGCTAGGAGGTCTGGCACACCTGGGCTGAGTCCTGGATCTGCCACTTTGTAGCTTTGTGACTTTGGGCGAATCCCAGAACATCTATAATAAACTCTAGCATCTTTATCTGTAATTAGGATAATAACAGGACCTACTTCATGGAGTAATTAGGAGATTAAATGAGTACACAAATGTGCTTGTGACACAGCAAATGTTCAACAAATGCTATCATTCACACTGAATGACCGTTAGAAGCAGGGCATAAAGTTAGACCTTATGAGGAATATAAAAATGAAAAAGAACCAGCAATAAATAACAAAAAATAAGGCAGAGAAGATGAGAGCGTTATGGGTACATCCAAAGACAGGCTGTGTTCAGGGCCCCAAGAGAAGACATAAGGAGGCCTTATCAATGCCCTCTGAGTCCAGTGGCAGGGGAGGGCACATCTAATTGTGGTGTGTGTGTGTGTGTGTGTGTGTGTGTGTGTGTGTGTGTGTGTGTAGGGTGGTTAAGAATTAAATGAAATAGGAAAGGTGTCAAGGAGACAGTATCGCAATTACAGTTGGGTTTGTCCTCACTGTATACAGAGAGCGGACACTGATAGCAAAGTTCATCATACAAATAAAGTGTAAGACATGGACAGAAAAATCCAAGTAGGATATAAAGACAGAAGGGTAGGAAAGAACCGTATTGTGCAGAACCTCAAATTTGAGAGAAGAATCTGGGATGCAGCAGTGACATATCTGAGCTCTGTCTCAGGAAGACTAATCTGGGAAGATGCGTGGGAAGATACGCAATTAGCATTTGACTTATGAGGGTAGAAGGGGTGAAAACAGACGGAATTTTCAGATACGAGTTTCGAAGAAAAAGAAAGAAAACTTTCTACTAAAATCACCAACAAGTGGAGTCCAGGCCTGAGCTAGGAAGTTCCAGAGCTGCGAGCACAAAGCATTTTTCTGGTTCAGAACTCAATTTTCTCACACTGAAGAGTCACTGTACCAGCAATAATGAAAGTTTTCAAAGGCATGTGCCAAAGTATCTCCAGCTGAGGCAGTGCCAAGTTTCAGACAAATTCAGAAGTCAGTTCAGTTGAAGTCTTCAACTGTCAGCAACAACATTAAAAAAGGAGGGAGACAGCTTAAATCATTTACTTTTCAAGTGCTTTGGTCTCATCTGTGTCTAGAGTCTTGGGTCTTTCACTGAAGGCTGTGACTACAGCATGTTTATGGACAAGTTTCAAGGGATATATAAACTCCCTGAAAACTTACACCAAATGTATGCCTATGTATTTATTCCTCCTTTTTCTCAATTATTCCTGTATTCCTCACTTAGGCAGCATGCTTTTATATTAAAATCCATTAGTGCTAATTTTTCATTGGTACTTACTCTAAAGACTTTATATATGTATTTTGATTCAATCCTCCAACAATATCTTACAGTAGGTACTATTATTCTCATTTTAGAGAAAACTATACCCAAGGCCCCAGAGCTAGTAGGTAGTTCTAGAGGAGAAACCTACAGGTGGCCCATAAACAAAAAAGTTCCCCAAGCTTCACGATCAAAATAGTTCCATTTGGTGGTTTTGTTAGGTTACAGCTTCATCAGGTCTCACTCCAAGATCTAGGACAAACCAGATCAGCCTGAGATTTCAAATAGAAGGATACCTGCTTGTCACTGATCCTTCAAATCAGTTTTACAGGGAGCCATTATACTGCAGTGGGGGAAAATATATTTATAGAACAGGTACTTTATGTACAGTTGTCTTTGAACAATTGGTTAACGTGTATTAAATCAACAATTTTCAAAGAAATTTGTTGTTCAGTGAGGAAAATAACCTCACTCCCAGTATACTAACCACCAAAAACTCCTCTAGAACAATGAGTTCTATTGATCATGGCCCACAATAAAAGATAATTTTAAACTGTGATTCAAGATATACATACTTATATACATTTAAAACAAAATTTTCATGAAATACTATTTATTCTGACTACCTACAATGCATTCTGATATTTTCTATTCTGTCTAGCTTTAGTCCAAACTAATCTATTCTGTTCCATTCCATTAGAAGAAATGCAGGTTCTTATCCACTTAACTGATTTCATGATGCCCCAATGGGTTGTAATCTACAGACTGAAAAGCAGTATACTACACATGGAGTTAAATCAAGTAACTCTGCCTGTTCCTTAAAAACAAAGCAAAAAGCATGAGTCTGTTAATGTCTAAATGTTTATAAGCTTTTTTAAAAATCTGTAGAAAAAAAGTTAATGATTTCTTAAAAAACATCAGCAGCTCCGACTTGACCGTGGACATTTTTCCCATTAATGAGTGACAGGCAATATGTAAATGTTCTCTTAAGAGCTGCTTGATCTGAACTCAATCAAAAAACTATGAAGCATAAGCCTTTAACAACATCACAGCTCATTCAACAGTTTAATTGGCAATTAGTAATATTTTCAAATAAGGCACAAGCAGCTTTTTATAGGAAATGGTTTTAAAATATTCTCAATCTTTCTTAAGATTAATAAAAATTGCTGAATAATAAAAAATTTATGGTGATAAAAATTAAGACTCGGGGCGCCTGGGTGGCTCAGTTGGTTAAGCATCTGCCTTCAGCTCAGGTCATGATCTCAGGGTCCTGGGATCGAGCCCCGCATCGGGCTCCCTGCTTTGGTGGGGAGCCTGCTTCTCCCTCTCCCTGCTGCTCACTCTCTCTCTCTCTCTCTCTCAAGTAAATAAATAAAATCTTTAAAAAAATTAAGACTCACAAACCATTTAGATCCTACACTAAAGAAGCTGTTCTAAATACTGTCAGTCTTTTAGTTGATAAAAAAAAATGTTTAACACTTGCCACATGCCAACTGCTATTAATTTAATGAGGCACATGGAAGGAGCACTGACCTATTGCAGAGTCCCACCCCTCCAGATAGCCCACTTGGGGGGAGACGGAGTGCAAACACATGAACAAGAGCTCTGAAGATCATCCACGGAAGTGCTCCAGGGCCGTGCTAGGTGATCACTGCAGGAACTCATGGCGATGACAGTCTTCTAGGACGGTTCTTAGAAATTGAAATCAAATACGCTTTCCAGTAAAACCAACTATAGAACATTCTACTTTCAAACCCGTGTACAATTTTTCCTACTTCCCACATCACGATGCCAATAACATGTTCTATTCCCCCCTCAATGTAAAAATTGATGCTTAATGCAATTTAAACCAAGATAATATGGAATAAAGAAAAAGAATCAGAGATACAAAGTAGACTGGGATTCAGGGCTCAGCTCATCCATTTAAAGGGTAAGTCATGTGAGGCAAGTTATTGAACCTCCTGAACTACAGATGTGACATCTGCTTTTTTATCTACTCACATGATCATTGTGAGGATACAGGAAGAGAATGCACGTGAAGGTACTTTGTAAAGGGCCAACAAATGCTGTTATTAACTTTTTTTTTTTTTTAAGCAGAGGAGAAGGGGAGAAGCCGGGGGTGGGGCACGCAGAGGGAGAAGCAGGCTCCCCACTGAGCAGGGAGCCTTGATGCGGGGCCCAATCCCCGGACCCCAGGATCATGATCCGAGCCGAAGGCAGACACTCAACCCACCGGGCCACTCAGGTGCCCCTGTTATTATTAACTTTTATTAGCATCACTAGACACAGCAAAACTGAGAGAATAAAATATTAACCATATATTAAGACAGTAGAGCATTATAACACTTACCCACTGCTTAAAACAGTACTGTTTGCTTTTCATGTATCAGCTCAGTGAAAACCTACATTATGACCAAATATCTTGAATCCAACCGCTGGTAATAATCAAGTTTCTCCTCAAATCTTGGACACGCTAAGGTTCTCTAATGGTCCTTGGCCAGCAGGAAAAAACAATCTACAGACTGTTAATTAAAGGAAGGGCGAGAGTTCACATCACACCGCACCACCCATGTGGCATGTGGCATATCCATTCTTAGCACTGGCATACCACAAAGTGGTAGCCCTTTCCTAGGGTTCAAAGACAGCCTCTGTGGGGCTGGAGAGGGGGAGCCCTCCCTGTAGCCTCAGCAACACTGCAGACCAACCAGGCAGACCCATCCAGTTGATACCTGCCACTGGATCTTAGGCTCTGTACATGCCCAAAAGGGCATTCTGGGGTTTTCTGACCAAATGTGTTTCTGCATTCATTTCCATTATAGGCAACTACTCTTTTCAGATAAGAGGCAATGCTAGCGAGTAATGTGAACCTCTGTAACATAAAACCCTGACTTACGTAGGTGTGTTACCCAGACTACACATTTCCTCCTGCTTTAGTTGGTCAATATGCTGACATTAAACTTGACAAGAGGTAGTATGGGATGTCCTCACAAGCCATAAACAAGTTTGTTTTTTAAGGGTCCCTTAGAACTTAGGATGTACTTCCGCATATGAATTCACAATGATGTGAACTGTCCGTGTTCTACAGGCCCCCTCCTGCCACCAAGTTGCCCCACTGCCACGGGCAGCATTGCAGAGTATAAGCTGTGGTTGCAGAAGGCCAGAGCTGGGCTCAAATCCTGCCTCACCCACCTGCTGTATCATCTCACTCAAGTTTATCCAACCCCTCTGAGTCTAAATTTCCGTAACAATCCAATCATATTTGGGCATGAAAATTTTTATAGATCAGATGCTTGGTATGAAGGTACTGTGGGTCAGTTCTCCCAACCTTTTTCACAGGAAAGCACCCACAGAAGAGGGTAATACACTCTACCCGGGATAAAATGCTACTCGTGGCTAAAGGTGACCAGCCTACATGGTCCTACCCAGCCACTCTAAGGGCTGAGGAGTCGGTGTCTCTGGCATGCACACCCAAGACATGAGAGTGTGTCAAATCCCAGTGGTGAGGCTCTGATTACCAGTTAATATACATAAAGTGGCCTGGTATGGGGCCAGCAGGTCATTGACAATTTCATCCCATGGGCCTGGGCTCCCACTATGAAATAAAAGGGTGCCTTTGAATTCTCAAAGCCAGGGCGCCTGGGTGGCTCAGTCGCTAAACGTCAGCCTTCAGCTCAGGTCATGATCCCAGGGTCCTGGGATCGAGCCCCACATCAGGCTCCCTGCTCGGCGGGGAGCCTGCTTCTCCCTCTCCCACTCCCCCTGCTTGTGTTCCCTCTCTCACTGTCTCTCTCTCTGTCAAATAAATAAAATCTTAAAAAAAAAAAGAATTCTCAAAGCCCTTTGGACTACATAGTTCCACTTTATGCTATTCCAGAACCAGCTGTGCTCATAACAATGTACCTTTGGGAAACTGCTGATCGCACTTTGGACTGTTGTGATTACTCGTGCCTCCCTGATCTGAACCACAGGAGCAGCTCATGGGATGGGAGGAGGGTATCAAGATGAAGATGTTTAGGTGAAGACGAAGGTGCAGATAAGCAAAGAAGCCAAGGTCAGAGGTGACTGAGCACTCACTGTGCCAAGCAATATGTTACCTCCATCTTCATAGCATCTTGGTTTGGTTTTGCTTGAATGAGAGAGCCACACAATTGACTCTGTATATTTAATAAAAAGGCTATCCAGTGAGTTCAAATATCAGCCTCCAGATCCTCCTCTCTGAAGAAGGGGCTAAACTTCAATCAGTGTGGATGAGGGACCAGACCTAGTTCAACTCTGGTCCTCCTTGCTGTGTCCCATTTGGACTTCATCACCTTGGCTCAGGCTGGGAAGCTTCCTTCTTCAAAGCCATTTTGTTAGTAGGTTATTATTAGCCACACTTAACAACAACAAGAAATGCAGGCTGAAATTTAGAAAACTTGGCCAAGATCATACACTGGAGTGGTTTTCAAACACCAGGTGCTCTGCTGACGGGGCAGAGGTTCAAGGATGAAGAACTGCCAGGGTGGAGGCTGGGGATGCAAGTGGGGGCATGTCAGAGGAGTGGGGATCGGAGTTGAGATGTGCTCTACATTCTGCAACCTTCAGAGTCTGGGGTGGGAGGGTGAGGCAGAAAGAAGAGCATCATCCCCCTCCACGCTGCACACAACTGGCTCAGGGGGGCTGGGGAAGAAGAGAGCAGGTGGCGGCAGCAGCTCTGCTTTTCTGGAAAACAAGGAAGCAGTGGGAAGAGGGACCTATACGAACCAAACAGAGTCGGCTGATGAGTCTCTACCACTCAGTGTCTATTTACAGGCCCTGTCAGACCTTATCAGAAGGGAAAAGTCAATCTCCTACAAAACACCGCTGTAGGTTCACTGAAAATCTATTTTTGATATCCTAAATTGATGCTCGATCCTGAATGCTGTTTTTAAAAAATTGTTCAAACATACAAAGAGCATAAAGAGACCTGCACAAAAATCGCTAAATGGGTTCTAAATTCTGCAAAAACCACATAATGTCAAATAAAGTGTGGAAGAAGATGATGAAGGATAGCACACAGAGTACAACCTGCTTTCATAACTCCGTTTTTCATTTAGTTGCAAGACCTGTTAAGTGTCGAGGAATTAATCCACATATATAATATACTAATTTTGTATACACAAATTCTTTGCAATAGCATGGGGAAAGGTCTCATGAATCATTCGATCTGGAATAAACTGGTATAAAATGACACCGAAGATCCTGAAAACCAGGTGGGCCAGGCCAGGAGATCCTGAAAACTCCTTAGCACATATCCAGAATAAATCTGTCTAGCAGTAATGTTAATTCACCCTTCCATTTAGAGTTACATTGGCATAGTTCAAGATAAATGATAAGAAAGGAAGTACCGGGTGATCCTCAAATTGCTAATTTCAATCCAAAATTATTAAAATGGGATCTTTTAAACTTAACTTTGCTTTGGTGTTAAATTCAGAGAGAGGGAGAGGAACGTCCACAAAAGAGGTAAATAAAGGATTATTTACCAAATACATACAAGCATACAGTGTTTATGAAAACACATGGTAAAAAAGTACACCAAGAAAACAGAGGCTATTTAACGACATGGAAGGAAAAAGGGATGAAGACAGGGGGAACAGTTCAAAAGCAATTTTTTGGGTTTCAGATACGTATCATGGTAACAAGTAGAAATAAGGACAAATCTTTTGATCTCCTCTGCACACCAGTAGAGATTTATGTAAGGTAGTGTGATTGCATCAGTTCAGCCTTACCCTTGGCCTGACTTTACATTCTGCTGTGGAAATCTTGCTTGGACTGCCCTTATGCACACTGCTCCAGAGAAATCAGCCCTGTGTTGTCAGAAACTGACTTTCAAGTAGGTCCTCTTGGTAATTCCATGTTATGGTAATTCCACAGTTTAGTCAGAAAGCATTTGAAAAGAGTATTAACGCTGGTTGCCTTTTTTCTGATAATGGAGGGTCTTCTGGTTTCCCTTTGGCTTTTAATAGCTTGACCATTTTTGGCCACTAGTGCACTGTAACAACTAAACTACAGATTTGTCTGTTCTCTCTCTCTCCCATTTCCTAGTAACTAATCATGTTAGTGTGCTGTTAGAATAGCATCACTGATTTTTGTTCTTGGCCTGTTATCCTTATGCTTGTAAGGTCATACTTAATTTCTGGGTATGTTTTCCTTTTCATTGTTAGAACAGTTGTCACAAGAGGTCAAGGCAAGCATGACAATTAAATTTTACATTTCTGATGCTGAAAAAAAAAACGGCGCTGTTCTTCCAGAACAGTGTCCTCTTGCATTCTCAATTGAAGGGGCCCCCCTTATTCTACATCTTAGGAACTAGAGGTGGTTAACCTTGCACAGGTTGTGAACCACCCATCACCCTTACTGTTGGAATCAGTGTGCAGTTAAGCTGAGAAGGCACTGTAGCTTTCCAAGTCACTATCTAGGGCATCCATAAGCAGAAAGAAAAGAAAACCCATTGACTGAAACTCATATCTCATATAAAAATTAATTCAATGGATGACCGACAAGTATAAAACATAATATTATAAAACCTGTAGAAAAAAAAGACAAAAGCAAATCTCTAGGACTTAAGGCTGGGTAAAGGATTAGACTTGACACCAAATATATAATCCATAAAAGGAAACACTAATAAATTGAATCGTGTCAAAAGTAAAAACTTACGCTCTGCAACAGATGCTGCTAAGAAGAGGAAAACAAAAGCTACAGACTGGGAGAAAAGAGCTACAAACCCTCCATCAAAGGAAGAATATCTAGAGTGCATAAAGAACTCTCAAAATTCAACAATAAGAAAACAGGCAAAAGACTTATGAAAAGGCACTGCTCTGCAGATGGACAGACAGCTAATAAACACACGAAAAGATGTTCAGCTTCTCTGGTCATTAAAGAAATGCATATTAAACCAGGAGTTATCACTACACATTTATCCAGAATGGCTAAAATAAGAAAAAGTGATAATACCAAATGCTGACGAGGATGTGGAGGAACTGGGTCATTTATGCAATGCTGATGGGAAGGCATGTAAAGTAGTACAGCCACTCTGGAAGAGGGGATGGCAGTTTCTTACAAAATTAAACATGCACTTAACATCTGACCCAGCAATTCCACTCTCGGGCATTTATCCCAGAAAAATTAAAACTTATATTTACACAAAAACTTGTACACAAATGATCCTAGTGGTTTGATTTGTAATAGCTCCAAATTGGATATAACCCAAAAGTCCTTTAATGGGCGAATATTTAGAAAATTGTGATACAGGCATACCATGGAACACTACTCAGCAATAAATCGGAACTATTGATATATGAGACATCTTTTTTTTTTTTTTTGCTGAGACATGCAGAGAATTTTTATTTATCACGTATGTTAATTCTTATATTTACTTGCAGAACAGATTCACAGAGAGAAGTGCAGGCAAGGCATTAGTAGGGTTCAAGGATCTAGCGCAGCATCTAGTACACCGTAGTTGGTTCTATAAGGGTTTGTCATATTTCTCAAATGCCAACTTTTGGTAAAGTAAACTGTCAGTCACTTTTATGTAGATGCCTTTTTTGGATTGCTATTACACTACATTTCTGCCAATTAAGGATTTCATGCCATTTTTTTTGTGGGTTTTTTTTTGTGTGTGTGGTTTCTTTTGTATTTTTTTTGTTTGTTTTCAGTTATCTTTTGAGGTTAGGTGGTAGGGCCCCATCCCTCTCCCCCCCACAACAGAATAGTATTCTTATTAGAAGTTCCTAAGACCAGGCAATTCCAGCATGCAAAGTGTGATAGGACATAGCCGGGAAGATGAGAAACTGTAGCCATCATCTAGGGATAATATATTCCATCGCTGTTGCTCCTTGCAGCTTGTGGGTCCTCTTCGTCGCCCTCTCCATTAAACCCATTAACATGCAGGATCCTCATCTGCTTCACAATGGTGCTTTTACCAGATTCTCTGGCACCCAGCAGCAGCAGGCGGTGCATGGCCCGGTAGACCTGCTTGTCCTTCTGCAGCTGCTTCTCCATCTTTTTGTTGGCCTCGCGCTGCGCCTTCTCCTTGTTGCGCTGGTCCTCGGTCTTACTGTTTCCGAGGCAGCCCGTGGCGGTGGCGGCGGGGCGCAGGGCCGATATATGAGACATCTTGAACAGATCTCAAGTGCTATGCTCTGAATGTTTGTGTACCCCCAAAATTCATATGTTCAAACATAATGCCAAATGTGATGGTGTTGGGAGGTGGAGTCTTTGGGGAGTGATTAAGTCATGAGGGCGGTGTCTTCATGAATGGGATTAGTGCCCTTATAAAAGAGGTATGAGAAAGCTCCTTGCCCCTTCTGCCATATAAGGTTAGAGCAAGAAGAGGGCCTTATATGAACCAGGAAGCGGCTTCTCACCAGACACAGAACCTGGCACCACTGTCTTAGACTTGCAACCTCCAGAACTCTGAGAAATACAGTTCTGTTGTTTATAAGCCATGTAGTCTGTGGTGTTTTGTTACAGCGATCTGAGTGGGCTAAAACATCAGGGAACAGCACTAAATGAAAAAAAATCTAATCTCAGAGGGTTACAGGTTATATGATTCCATTTATATAATATTTCTGAAATGACACATTACAGAGATTGAGAACAGATTCGTGGTTGTCAGGGGTGGCAAGTAGAGGGAAGGAAGTGAATGCAGCTACAAAAGGGTAGCACATGAAACCTATTTGATTTCTATCTTGATCGTGATATAGCCACACAACTCTATACATGTGATGCAATTACATGGAACTAGATACACACAAATACACAAATGAATGCTTGTAAACCTGGTGAAATCTGAATCAGGTTGGTGGACTGCATCAATGTCAATTTCTTAGTTGCCATATTATAGGACAGTTGCATAAGGTGCTCCCACTGTGGGAAACTGGATGAAGGGTGCAGGGTAGCTCTCGGTAATATATCCTACAACTATATGTGAATCTATAACTATCTTAAAATAAAGCATTTTTAAAGATTACTATCTAGTTCTTATTTATTCTAGGTGCCCTCTTTCTAATGTTCCACCCATTAGATGCCTGATTTCTTCTTTCCCCAAACGTCCTACTCTGTAGTCTTAATAATGGAAAACATCGCACTACAATTAGTCGTTTAACTCTTGCTTTCCAAAAACTCTTACAGTTTACTATTACTAACTGGGGCATACCAATATTCGAATACTGACTCTTAAGCTGCATGAAATGGATGAAATGCTTTCTGAGTCTTAGTTACCTCACTGGTAAAATAGGGGGAAATGTAGGTTAGGTTTACTGTGAAGATAAATAAAATAATAAGTAAAGAACTTTATACATAGTAGTTCCTTAAAAGTTCATTTTCTTCCTTTTCCTATTAACAGTCTAAAACCTAGCTTAATTTCTGGATAAAAAATACCAACAAAAAACTTTGGTTTTCAGTTTCCAAGGCTTACATTTGGAAAACAAGAAATGCATCTTTAACAAGCACAGACTGGGGATGTGGTGAGGCTGAATCCAGTTCTTAGAAATATTTCAATTTAAGAGACCATAATGATAATTTTAAGCCTATGTGTTCTCACTTCGAGTTTGAAAACATTCTATCAAAATGGTGTTTTAGCATATCATGCACTTTATTATGATGAGTACCTGCCCAATATATGGCTAAATCCGTAAAGAGTAACTGATCATCTATTAGATTACATCTATTCACAAACCAACAACTGTATATATGTTGGATGAGTTCAGCTTTAGTAATGACACGAACTCCAATGGTAGAATTTCATCCATTCCATCTACTTACAAAAATACTTTTCAGTAACAGACTCCCAACAAGGTAATAAGCTTAAAATGTCATAGATTTTTAGTTATAGCTAAACCAAGTAAGCTATGAGAGAAGCAGGAACTAAGCATTTGGGATCTAAGATTCAATGTAGGTTGCTAAATGTGGGATCCCAAGCAACATGCAGCTCAGTGCGTAATGATGGTGCGAGATCCCCTGGGCAGCACCGGCCTGAGAGAACTGTCAAAGATGGAAAGATGAGAACCGAATGTTCTTCCTCTACTGCGAGTAAGAAAAAGGATGAAAACAAAGTGCAATTTAACTTCTCCTGGACACCTGCTTTATGAACACTCGCCAAACACAGAATGCCAACTAATACTTGAGGACAAAGTCCCCCCACAAACATTTAAATACTGATAATAATTTTGCAAAGCAATGCTTACCGAGCAAAATAACTTTGTTTCCGTTCCTTCTTCTCTTCCTTGGTATCCATAATACACAATCAAAATGCAAAGTATTTGGAAAAGTCCTTCTTTTTAAATCAGTGAATCATAACCCTATAATAAAAAAACAACAAAGTGACTGTAAATTAGGAAGTTTATAACAGCCAAGATGAAGAATAAAACAGAGTGGAGCTACATGGCCCGGCATGAACGGAAGATAAACTTGAACCAGTAAATGTAGTCACATGAGTAATACATGAAATGCAAATGTCCATGGCGGGGGGGGGGGATTTATAACCTACCATCAGGATGGAAGTGTTAAACTAAAATAAAAGGTGGCTGGAAAATTAGACTGAAGTATTTTCCTTACAATTAACAATTATTTCGAAATGTGCTAAAATGAAAACCACTGATTTTTTTTGAAGATTTTAGGCTGCCTGTGCAGCCTAAATTTACAAACTCACTTTTTATAGGTAATTGATCATGAATAGGTCTCATACATAATTATGAAAAATGGATCACTTACGCATTTTACGAGAATGTTCTTTCTTTAAAAATAACATCAGTGTTCTATTTTATTTTCGGAAACATGCCAGCGACTACATCCCACTTGAGCAAATGTGGAAATGAAAGTACAAAGCCTCAGGAAGCTATTCTTCAAAATGGCTTTATAGGCTTGCTCTGCCCTCCCCACCCTACTACCCTCACCTATGCTTCCCAGGAGCGTTTGCTTAAACCTGTAATAAAAGGTTGTCTCCAGATCAATCTTCCTTAAATACCATTTTCATCATGCCACTCCCCTGCTCAAAAATTTCCAGTGTCTACTTTGTGCCTGATTCACTCACCTAAATTTTCTGCAAAGCATTAACCTTCCCTAAAATCTATCCTCTCATCCTGAGGGGTATCAAAGTAAAAGCAAAGAATGTTCATCAATCAAAATTATTTGCTAATTCAATTCAATGAACAATTTTTAAAAAAGATTTTAAAGTAATCTCTACACCCAGTGCGGGGCTTGAATCCACAACTCCAAGGTCAACAGCCACTGCTCTACTGAGTAAGCCAGCCACATGCCCCTTCAACAAACAATTTAATTCACAGTACACATTCCATGGAAGGTACTACGATAAGTATCAGAGACCAAAGATGAAGAAGCCATGGTATTTGCCCTAACAGAGTTTACTGTCTTACAAGGGAGGTGTTTAGGATTTGAGATCCATGGGACACCGACTGCTGTGGAGGAGGCACAGGTGCCATGAGAGCCCAGAGGAAGAACACTTGGCCTCATGCACGGCCCACCCCACGTACTCCCCATGCACACGAAGATTAGAAGGATGAGTATGGATTTCCTACTGAAAGGGTACAGGGAAGCAGGTCTAGCATGCACAACACAAGAAGACGCGATACTTCTCTGCTGCTCCAGGATTAACCGTGAAGCAGGGCAATGGAGGAAGACATGGGCAGGATTAGGGTCATGGCAGGCCTTTTCTGTCACACGAAAGAGCTTGATCTTAATCCCAGCTATGCATTATGTGCCGCCTGCCCCTTCGTGGCTCCCGTGTCAGACATCACCAAGCAATAGGGCCGCACTCGCTTACAGACATTACCAAACTGATCAACAGGAGATAAAACCAATTTTCTCATCCCTGATGTACGTGAAAGGAAGTCACCAAAGCGTTTTACACGAGGGACTGTGATACACCCACACTGGAAGGATGGACTTGAGAGGGTTGAGTCAACGTGAAATAGAGCTGTTAGGAAGAAATTATAGCAAAACTAGTTCCGAGAGGAGGGCCCACATTTAGGCAGCAGTATCCAACATAGAAAGAGCAGGGATGCACTCAAGAAATATTTAGGAGGCAAATGAGTCAAGGTCTGGTGACTCATTCAGTGTGGACAACCTCAGAGAGGGGAGATGAAGAATGCCCTCCAGGCTTCTGCTGCAGGGGCTGCATAGAGAGTGACACCACAGATAGAACACAGTCAACATGAGGGGGGCAAGCCGGGTGTGGGTCAGGGCGCAGACACAGGTAAAGAACAGGGTTTGGACACACTGCCTTCGAGGTGCCTGTGGGACAGTCAGCTGGAGACATTCACCAGATGTTTGATTTTGCTGACAACACGAGTGTGGTGAGGGCTGCGGCAAAAGATTTAGAAGTTATCAGCATATGGTTGTGGTTAAGTCAAAAAAAAGAAAAGCAAGCAAGCGGGAATACGATGATAACACCCTGCAAACGTGACAGCCGTGCGCAAAGCCCTTCATGGGAACAACAGGGACAGTCTGACTGACTGCTTTACCTCCACGTCCTTCATGTGCCCTCTGCTCTCGAGGACTTTATCACCCAGTAGGGAAAATAAGATGTATGCAAAACACTAAAACGCAAGGTAGTAACTTGGAGTTGTCCGAAGAAAGGTAGTAAGAATACAGAAGACACAAAGTTCACTTTTGATTGAGGTGATAAAGTAAGTCTTTCAGGGCAGTGAGGATTTCAGTAGGTAAAAAGAAGAGGGAGAGCATTCCAGAAAGAGGGACCAGCTAGGCGTAGGTATGGACAGAAAAAGAACAAGGCACGTTCAGGCAGGAAGGACAGAGTGGCTACCAGGTAAGAAAAGGGAACCAATCATAATGCCTGCCTACCAGAAGTTACTTACTTCAACATATTATCCACATGTTATCTCTTTTAATCTTTACAACCACCCTGTAAGTACGGTACCCTTATTTTCACTAAATGGAGGCTGAGAGATACTAATTTCCCTAGTTCCACAGCACCAGCTGTGGTGGAGCAAGGATTTAAATCCAGTTTGGTGCACGCTTCAATGCCTTTCAATAACCTTTGGAGCCAGAAATATTTGGAAATGAGTGAGAAAAAGCAGTCTAGAATCAACAGTGCCCAATGCCTTGGTGCAGAATCTGCAGATCAGAACAAATGTAGCTGGGTGTGGGGGGAGGGGGTCCCTGAGCCCTCCAGCAGAACTGCACCAGCAGAGGGGTAGGAGTAGAAGCCATGCCTCAAGGAATGAGCATTCATTCAAGAAGTTGGGTGATGAAAGAAAGACGAAAAAGAAAAGACAGTGGTGTCCAACTCTCCCGAGAGCTCAGTCACACTGTGGCCTGAACCCAGTGGGGGTCCCTTCACCAACCCCCTCCCTCTCCTTCACCACCCCCCCATGGGGTCCTTTCACCACCACCCCCCCACTGACCCCCGCACCTTAATCCTTACTCTTTCTCCAAGCTTCAAGGGACTTGGCTACACTCCTCCATCTGACCAGATCTAGCACAAGGCCCAGTTCTGCTCTACAGCCTTCCCTGACCACTTGTGTGCTCTCCTTTCTCTTCCTTAGGAGCTTATTTCACAGGTCACTGAATACTTACCATGAAGCTCTGAGTCATCCGCTGTGTGACACCGCTGCTTCACTTAGCCTCCTCAGCCACAAACCAAAAGCGCCTTCAGGTCAAAAACCACCGTGTTTCACAATTTCCTTTTACTTCCCTAAATACCTAACCCAGAACTAGGTAGTGAATCCACATAAAAGCTAAGCAAGGAATTAATCCAGGCTTGGGGTAAGGTCAATTAGTATGGCAGACTGATATACATCCAAGAATTCTCCCCTCCCTCTCAATTAAGAATAACTTGGAGGCAAAAAAATAATAACAACAACTTGGGGGTGAGGGATATAGATGTAAAGCAGTTCCTCTCTCTCTCAGACACCAGAAAGGATGAGAATCCCTGATCTGGGCCAGGTGGTTTATTTTAAAGTTCCTCTCCTGCATGCCACCATATGTGATGATCCCTGTTTATTAGATTTCTCCTCATGAATAAAAATGAAGTCATAACAATCTAATTGGAAAATTTTTATATTGCAAGCTGAGCCAGAAACTAATATTTGGTTCTAGTGGAAAAATATTGACAAAAATAAGCACAAGAGAAAAAGATTAAATGATCCAAGAACTGACATCTGGTGCTGCTGTGTCTGTTTAGAACTTGCGAAGCTTTTTTTTTTTTTAATATTCTATTTGATAAAGAAAAAATATACTAATCTTTGATTTCTTTTAAATTTCTGGGAATTTTTGTATTCCTTAAACAAGACATATGCAGTCCTTTCAGGTCTAGACGCACCAAGAGATTAACCAGGAAGAGAACAGCAAAGGATGCTATAAAAATGATTTGCACAGAGGACCGCATAGCAGCCTTCATGCTTCACTGAAGGACCAGAGCTCCTTAAATCAATCTCTAATGGGAACTGCATTTTCCATTATAAGTGGTTATAATGGGCTTCTTAAAAGCCCTTCTTTCATTTAATGTTGACTTTTCTTCACATCAATAAACTCTAGACTCATCCAAACACTGAATTACAAGTCTCCTGCATTTACGGCACATTACAGATCAAAAAGAATTTCAGGAGGGAAGCACAAGATGAATCTATCTACATGTTTCTTTTTGTGATCTTAAATCAGGATGGTCAATTTAAACCTAAATTCAGTTCATTATGCAAATAAAAGGCACCTACAAAATCCTTACCTTGTAAGCGCTGTGTTGAAGACAAAATATTTACTGTTATTACCTGTAAAGTGCTCCCTGTTTGAGACCATGGTGCCACTCAGAAAGAATTTAAGCACAGAGCGACAAGAGACTTCCGAAGTACATCAAACCAGCATAGACCCACAGAGCCCAGGGTGGCTTTCTGGCTTCGCATCTAACACCTTGCAGCTCCTTGCACATTCAGGTATAACCAGTCTGGACTAGAAAAACACCAGTGTACCTATGATGTCCATCAACTGTTTTCCCCACAACATGTTTCCTGTTATACAAATGAAATAATGACAACAACATGCTTTGAGGCTTGGTCACACTAAGTTTGGGCCCTTGGGGGACAGACCAAACTGGACCTTCCTATGCAGATATTTCCTCCTCAAAAATACTTATACTTCTACAGAAATAGAAGAGGTGTTCCATGTTTCTCAAAGCCACGATCATCTAAACAAAGGAAGGATATTCAAATTTCAGCATTAACCAAGGTCTGAATTTGAATTCTTTAACAGGAAACCTGGGAAGAAAGACATAGCAACAGATACAAAAGGGTGCCACAAACACATAAGGGGAGCAACCAGGGGATAATGTCCCCAAGTAGACAAATGTGTGTCACAAAACCAAAACAACAGAAAACAGAACATAGAACAGAACCAAGAGTTAAAAAGTTATGCCTGAATCAAAGAGATGATCAAGGACAGGCCAATGGTCTCTGTTATTTGGGAAAATGGGGCAAAGCCAATGGATGGCAAAATGAATGGAGAACTCATCAGCTCTCACTCCACTACTCATCGCCTAAGGAACTAGAATTAGCTGAAGAGAATTAAACAAATGTTTCATTTAAGACAAATATAGAGAGGGGCGCGTGGCTGGCTTAGTCAGTAGAGCATGCAACTCTTCATCTTGGGGTCCTGAGTTCGAGCCCCACACTGGGTGTAGAGTTGACTTAAAAAGAAAAAAAGGGAGAAGTAGATTTCATCAAAGCTCCTGGATGCTTTTTTTTTTTTTAAGATTGATTTATTTATTTGAGAGAGAGAGCACAAGCAGAGGGGAGGGGTAGAAGGAGAAGCAGACTCCCCGAGCAGGGAACCTGATGCAGGACTTGATCCTAGGACCCTGGGATCATGACCTGAGCCAAAGGCAGACGCTTAACCGACTGAGCCACCCAGACACCCAAAACTCTCAGATACTTTAAATGAAGACCCATCTCTAGGCTAGTTAGATCATTTTATATGTTTCATCTAAGAAGAGAATGTGCATATGAGATTTCTAAAAAGTCACCTGTAGGGTCAAGAATTATCAAAGATGTGGAAAGTGCCAGCAGTCTGACAATGGGCAAATACATTTTAATTTTCAACAAAAGTTAGACAAGGGATTGTGTTAAATTACACACTGCAGATCATTACAGAGATTCCCAGCAAAACTGTAGAACTGATAATGACAGGCAGGTTGGCCAGGACTTGAAATAAGAGGCAGTGAAACCTGGGATGGACACTGTTTACAGAAAACTAACCACTCAGCAGAACAAAAATAAACGAGCAGACCCCTTTTTCAAGCCTCTACCTTGGACCAAGTACTCTGCTGGAGATAAAATATGAAGACAGCATTCACGGGCCAAGAAGCTCAGGTGGAACAGGCAAGCGAAGCCCATCAGCTGGTACAACAAGTGGCAAGTCCTCTGATATTGGCAGAGCACAGAGGGAAGCTACTAACTGCTAAGAAGGGAAGGAGAGTCAAGGCAACTTCACAGGTGACACCAGAGCTGGATGTTTCCCCAACAATGCAAGCAGAAGAGGTTGGGCTCACTAGGCAGACTGAGGCTGTGCGAGCCATCATCAGGCAATGTGTGGTCCCCAGAGAATCCTGAGTGGTCTGGGATGGCTGGAGTGCAGGGCTGGTGGAGGGGAGGAAGTTCAGCAAGTGGGGGCTTACTCACATTACACTGACCTAATTTCCCTCTTGGACAGAGCTACTAGTCTCATACATTAAGGAAATGAAGTAAAATACAATATAACTGTACTTAAAAGCATTTGATAAGTTTCTCTTGATCTGCTTATGGATAAGATGGAGAAATGTGGGCTGGACATGGGTGGATGCTTCGATGATTACATGGATAAAGAAAAGTACTGAACCACTGTACCAAGAGGTATGAGCTGACCAACTGACCTCAATCCAGAGCCAGGAGCTGACCTCCATCTTCAGCCTGGAGGGTGGATACTAATAGCTTAATGCAGGATTTGTTCTTAGCCCCTCTCCTCATCAGTAGATTTACCACGGACCTGAAGGACAATAGGGACCTCCTTATTAGACTTTTGGAAGAGGGATAAATAACATCCCGGGATAATAGCATTTGGATTCAGACAGATCTCAGCTATCTGTAGGAAGGTGGAATTTACCCCATATGAACCTGAGGTTCTTTATCTGGGTGGTGAGCTAAGGAATGAGAGAGACAGAGCTTAGCATTAGCACAAGTGAACATGACCTGCAGTCTTAGGTGAGAGTAAGCTCCATACACCCAGTAGTGATATTCTACCGCCCTTCCTTCCAAAAACAAAACAAAACAAAAAACCAAACAACTTAACCCAGAATAAAAAAGATTATGATGGTCTGTGCCACCCTTCTTGAGGATTAGAATATATCAAGATGACTTCATTTAACTCTAGCTCTTACACTAAAGGAGAAATATAAGGAAAGTGGAGCAACCAGGATGGTTAAGTGACATCAAACCAAGTTTTTAGATTAATAGTCAAAGGAGCTGGTCAGGGTTCATCTGCAAAGAGTTGGAGTGAACTGATCTATTTTCAAATATCTGAAAGATCTTATCTGGTCATGGATTTAGGCTTGTACCAGGAGACCTTTGAGGGGAACACCTGGGACCAGACATTAGATATGGAGGCAGATGGGTTTTGGCTCAACAGAAGGAAGAACTGTCTTACAGAGAGATGCAAACAGCTGATAGGGGGGCTTCCTAATCTCCAAAAGTGACTGAGCACAAGCTGAATAACCATTTCATGAGATAGCTATAGACCAGCAGTTCTCAACCTTATCAAAATCAACACCCCTCCTCTAAATAAGTAGGTATTTCATAATATGCCCTTTATAATATTGAAATGAATTTCATAGCTAATATAACCTACTTACACACTTAATTTTATGAAATCAATATAATGCCCCAAAGGAAAGTCATTTATAACAGGTATTTCAATAAGCAAATTTTCAGGCATAAGTTTACTAAAAGACATAATGAAATACTCAGATGCTTGCACCTACTTCTATAGGGCAATTTCAGCTATAGGAGAAGTGGGATCAGAAACTATTTCATTGGGGCGCCTGGGTGGCTCAGTCGCTAAGGGTCTGCCTTCGGCTCAGGTCATGATCCCGGGGTCCTGGGATCGAGCCCTGCATCGGGCTCCCTGCTCGGCGGGAAGCCTGCTTCTCCCTCTCCCGCTCCCCCTGCTCGTGTTCCCTCTCTCACTGTGTCTCTCTCTCTCTGTCAAATAAATAAATAAAATCTTTAAAAAAAAAAAAAAGAAACTATTTCATTACAAACGAGAAGTATAGGAAAATGAAAAAGCAGAGGTGAGGGGGATAGGAGGGGGTGTGTAATGGGAGGGTCGGGTGCAGAGAACATTAGAATAGAAACTAGTGGGGCGCCTGGGTGGCTCAGTCGTTAAGCGCCTGCCTTCAGCTCAGGTCACCATCCCAGGGTCCTGGGATCAAGCCCCTCATTGGGCTTCCTACTTCCTGCTCTGTAGGAAGCCTGCTTCTCCCTCTTCCACTCTTCCTGCTTGCATTCCCTCTCTCGCTGTGTCTCTCTCTGTCAAATAAATAAAATCTCTAAAAAAAATAATAAAAATAAATAAAGAATAGAAACTAGTGCTATAAAGAATAATTGACTATTTCTAAACACAGTAATTTAAAGCTATTCTCTTTTCTTGAGAATGTCCCAATAAATATTCACATAGGTCCTACAGAAGATAGAAAATTCCTGAGTGTAAGGGACAATTCCTTGTTGTCTAGAACTGTCCCGCTCATTACAGGCCATTTGACACTTCTGCATCTCCCCCAAATAAATGCCAGTAGTGCCCCCCTCCCCCAATATCCATGGGAAACAAACCGCATCCTGCCCCGGGGTGGGGGGGGGGAGGGATACTAAACTCATTGAGAACTACTATTATAGAGGAAAGTCAAGCTCAGTGGGGAAACTAATATTTAAATTTTTTAAATTAAAAATGTTTAATTTCAAAAATTCCTTCAAAACTGAGATTATATAAACTCCACACATGGGAAGTTCTCTGTTCCCAAGATGCCCGTGCTTCACCTGACCTCTCTGAACCGTGCTATTAGGCATCGCAGCACCAATGAAGCAGGACAGGCCTGGTTAACATCCAGACTCCAGCATCTCTGAAGTATGTAACTTTGGGCAATCTACGCAGCTTTCCTGGTCCTCAGCGTCTTTATCCGGAAAGCGCTGTTATAAGAGATTAAATGTGTCCCAAAGGTGTCTATAGCGTCTAGTGCCCCATGGAACAGAAAATTCTCTCCAGCAAACCCAAATGTTCAAGTATTCACACAAATGATACCTACCTTCAACAACACCTGAAGAGCTAGCTTCAAATTTGCCCCAAACAGAAAAAAATCATATCAGAAACTAACTGAAGCCAGGCAGCTCCAGGGATATAAAGATGACAGCAATCAGCAACAGTTAAACGTTTAGCGAACATTAACCACATGCGTCAAGTTTTCTGGTCGATGCTGTTACACTGTTTAATCTTTATGACTGTATGAGGGAGTTAATAGTCTTCACCCATTTCAGATAAAGAATCTGAAGTTCAGAAAGTTTAAAGAACTTAATCAAGGTCAAATAGCCATAGAGTGAGAGCCAGAATAATTAGCTTTACCTGATGCCAAAGTCAAACCCACTAATAATGGCCTCTAATGCTAGGCTAGATCTCTACACAGAATTTTCATTTCAACTGCCTGGTTCTTCCTGCATTTACCCACCATTAAAAGAACAAGAGGGTGAACACCAGCTTTTTGGCCAATTGTCTTTTAGGATGTAAATCCTGAACTGTATTCAGGCTAGTCACTACTACTCATTAATAAAAGTACTGCAGCAAACATGTCCATGCATTCAATAAATATTTACTGCACTGAATTAGACTTTCAAAGAGCTAACTGGAAAGCACATTCCCTTAATTCACTAAACTAAATGAATTCTCTCTTAAGTCTTAAGGACAGAAGTAATGACATAACTTTGAATACGCCAGAAATATTTCTTAGCAGTTGACCTTTCATTTGTTTGTTATGAAATGTAATCTTCTGCCAATCCAATTAATTTTCCACTGAATGTTAGTAAAGACAGAGAATCAACAAATGGAATTTTCATCTTTTTAAAATAATATTTCTTTATTGATTTTAAGTTGCAAGAGTCCTTTGTTCCTAGGGACTGAAATTATAGGTCCTCTTTAGAGCTAAAAATCATGATTCTATAAAAATTCTACCAGAGGCTTTTAATGTACTGCACGCATTCTCATTAATATTCATAAGAATATAAGAATTCCATTTCGCACAGCTTTCTACCAGTGCACAGACAGATTAGAGGAGAAAAATATGCAGAAAGTCATATAGAAAGTTATTAGAGGCAATGAAAACAGAACAGAGTCTACTCTGCCAAACTCATTTCTCATACACAGGGAAAACTTCCTCTTTCTCACCATCAATCACTATTTATTGGGCGTCTGCTACATGCAGATGACTGTCTTTCACAAGAGTGGGGAAAAATCTGCCGCCTGCCTCATCCTCAGAAGTGGTTTCTGGGGACACCCCCTACTACTGCTCCAGCACTGCAAGATCACCCTCAGATGATCTCTAAGATGAATCCAAAGGTGGCACGTATCACGGAGCACTAACAAAGGAACAGGTGACAGGAGACAGAAGTTTGTCCTCAGTTACTTCTGGACTTGCTTTTAATATTATCAGACCTATTGCTAAAATCCTAGGATCTCTGGCCTTTTGTTTTTTTTTCCCCCAGACCTCTTCTGGTCTTGGCCCCAAAGGAATAAGCTCCACACTCTTCTGGCGTTCTGTCTACTGGTACAGAACTGAAGTTTGCTCCCCGAGGCCTTGTAGAGGACAGTTGCCAATGTGAATCACTGTGCCAGCCCCCTGGGCTCACAGCATCTGCTGTCATACTGTCACCATGCCCCGACTCCTTCAATTTTAGGACAGAAATCAATGTGAGCAGTGGTTACAACTACTCATTTACTGTTATTATTATCACTTAGTGGGAGGTGTTTATTTGGTAGATCTGAATTAGAGGTAACAGATGCATACAAAGCCAATAAAATTTAAAGGATAAAAGATGTCATCAGTGGAATGCCTTTACAAAGAACATACAGTTTATGGGCTTCGAACACTGGTTTTCAACAATTCAATTTGAGTGTCTTTTGAACTATCAAGAGACATAGAGGTTTACTCTACCAGGTAAACTAGTTCACTAAGGAAAAGGCGACATGCTTCTTTGTTCTCTTATGGAATAGTATCTGCAACTGAATGCATTTTCCAAATACACCAGCATATGCTCATACTTGTAAAAATACAAACTAAAAAATAATTGAATTATCACTCTTCTTAATGTACTTTCAGTATATTTATTTACATGGAGAGTGCAAGAGGCAATAAATAATTTATACTTACTTCAAAACAGTGCTTTGTCACGTAATTATATGCAATCTCTTCGATTCAGTAAGCATTTACTAAAAATTGCTTTATTCCTACCACTGTACTATTTATCTAAAACCTATGAACACAAAAAGGACTCAACAGGCTCTAAGAAAACTTTGATTTTTTTTTACAAGGAGACAAAATTAACATAAATAAAACAATTAGAAAAAAATGGGTAGGTTAAAAATTAATGACTGATAAAATGTGTTTATGCACAGAGATGTGTTAGTGGGAAAAAAAGGGACAGTTCACATGGGCCAGTGTTGTTAGGGAAGGCACCTGAAGTAGGATCTCGCTGAAAACAACCATTCGTGGTTATATTTCGACAGTGCCACACGACCAACAATCATATCTGTAAACCAGAAACATTTTACCCTCAATGAAAATGTTCCCTATCAGAGCATGCTGAAGAGGACGATTCTACCGGCTTCTGCCTCAGATGTCTAATGTAAAGACCGAGAGGGTCAAGTGGTACTTTGGTCAGCACAATCGAAAATGTGCTAAATATACAAATATGGGTTCAGGAAGAAGGCATAATAAAAAGTGTCTAAGGGGCAGGATATCGACCCAACACAAAATTAAATCAGTATTGTGAAGTATTATGACCTTTACTTGGAAAAAAAAAAGTATGTGAATTCAACTATAATTTTCCAAGAGATTGGGTTAAGAAACCAAGTCTACAGTTTAATACATTTTGTTTTAAAGGTTTATTAAGTTGCTTCACATAAAAGTTCCTGTAGAACTCACAAGAAAAACTGCCCTTTGCTAGACTGGATTGTTGTTCTCAATTATGCACTTGCTCCCTGTAAGAGAAATATACATCTGTACCCTTTGCTATGCCACCTTGGGGTGCTTTGCACTACGCAGAGTATGCATCTCTACCCACTTGGCCATGTGGCTTGTTTTGACCAACAGACTGAGAATTAACAGTGTACCTAATTCAACTTGAGACTCTAAGAGGCCTGGCAAATTTCTGCTCTCCTCCAGAAGAGCATGCTCCAGGTACCAACTTCTTCTTCAGCCCTGTCCCAGGATAAAGACACGTGGAATAGACCTGAACTCCTACCTTAACTTTGGAGGCCAGCCCACCCCTGCCAAACCCAACCAAGAGCAGCCAAACCGCAGTCAATCTGCCAATTTATGAATATGAAATAAATAATTGTGGTTCTAAGCCACTAAGATTTGGAGGCTGTTATGCAGCATTATCACAACAAAAAAACCAAAACACTCTTAGAAATATCCTGATCCACAAATTACTTCGTGGATTTTTACCAGGAAGATCAAAGCCATATAGTACATACTACTGTCTATAAGAAGAACTCTACCGGGGCCCCTGAGTGCTTCAGTCGGTTAAGCAGCTGCCTTCAGCACAGGTCATGATCCCAGGGTCCTGGGATCAAGCCCCACATCGGGCTCCCAGCTCGGCAGGGAGCCTGTTTCTCCCTCTCCCTCTGCCTGCCTCTCTGCCTACTTGTGCTCTCTATCTCTGTCAAATAAATAAATAAAATCTTAAAAAAAAAAAAAAAAGAAGAAGAAGAAGAAGAAGAAGAACTCTACCAAGGCGTGGAATACCAAAGCCCAGAGACAGAAGCAGCCAACTGACACAAATAGCCAAGAAAGCTTCCTTTCCTTCCAGTTGTCATTTACCCCATAACCAATGTGTGTGGCTATGGAAGTTTAGCCATAAGAAGGCATCATCCGACACCAAGGGTAACTTATGCACATCTTGGTATATTCACCTATAGATTTTGATATTACTTCTTGTTATGAGGCAAAATGTGTTACCCCGCCCCCCAAAATGTTTAAGTTGTATCCACAGTACCACATAACATGACCTTATCTGGAAAAAGAGTACTTGCAGATGCAATTAGTTAAGATGAGGTCATACTGGACTATGGTGGGCCTCTCATCCAATAAGACCAGTGTCCTTTTAAGAAGATGGCCATATGAAGCTAGAGACACACAGGGAGAACACTGGGGGACAACAGAAGCAGAGATTAGGGTGACAAAGCTGCAAGCCAAGGATGCCAAGGACAGCCAGCAAAGCACCAGAAGCCAGAAGAGGCAAGGGAGCTTTTCTCTTAGTTCCACAGAGGTCAAGGCTCTACCAACATCTGGATTTTAGACTTCTAGCCTCCAGAGCTGCAGCACAACAAATCTCTGTTGTTTTAAGCTACCCAGTTTGTGCTACATAGTCAGAGCAGCCCTAGGAAACTAATTCACTTATTTTATTTTATTTATTTATTTTTTAAAGATTTTATTTATTTGACAGAGAGAGACGCAGCGAGAGAGGGAATACAAGCAGGCGGAGTGGGAGAGGGAGAAGCAGGCTTCCCGCAGAGCAGGGAGCCCGATGCGGGGCTTGATCCCAGGACCTCGGGATCATGACCCGAGCCCAAGGCAGATGCTTAATGACTGAGCCACCCAGGCGCCCTCTAATTCACTTATTTTAAATTGTATACACTAGCATTGTTCCAAAAGAATACTGCATCAAAAATGTTGTTACTTTCCCACCATGGCTATTCTGCCACTTCCTCTTATAATTTAAAGAAATGTGAGCCAGTAATTGAGAACACTGGTAGAATTTTTTGAGTATTAGAGCAGAAAGCCCCCACAGTTAATTAACATCTGTACCTAGGAGATAATTTAAACATAGCTTATTTGAATAGGGGGACAAAGAACTGACCTGATTATCAAGAAATAAACTTAACATAAAAAGGGTTTTGAAATATTCTGAGAATATAGCATCCACCCATATTATGCTGCTCTTATACTCTGGCGATTTTAGTCTAACCACCTCACGCTGCTAGGTTTCCTGTGCATAGTTATGCTATCTTGTACCATTTGGTTTTTTGTTTTTTAAAGGTTTTATTTATTTATTTGACAGAGAGAGAGACAGTGAGAGAGGGAACACAAGTAGGAGTGGGAGAGGGAGAAGCAGGCTTCCCGCCAAGCAGGGAGTCCAATGCGGGGCTCGATCCCAGGACCCTGGGATCATGACCTGAGCCGAAGGCAGACGTTTAACGACTGAGCCACCCAGGTGCCCCTACCATTTTGTTTTTGTTGTTGTTGTTAAAGATTTTATTTATTCATGATAGATAGGGGGCGGGAAAGGGAGAAGCGGACTCCCCGCAGAGCAGGGAGCCAGGACCCAGGATCAGGACCTAAGCCAAAGGCAGATGCTTAACCGACTGCGCCACTCAGGAGCCCTATCTTGTATCATTTTCTAATTGATTGCTCACCATGCCCCATCCTTCTAATCAGACTGTAAACTCTCTAAAGGCAGGGAATGTGTCTTATGTTTTATGGGCACGGGCACATGCACATACACACATGACAATTTCTAGTTTAGGCTAGCACAGGATTTATGTTTAGTAAGTTCATTTTTAATTTGTTATGGCTAAATACCATACAGAAACTGACTTCAGGGCATGGAACGATAAGGTCTCACCTTTTATTTAAGTCAGTGGTCTCCATTTTTAAAAGTTATATTCTACATCAATAAAAGTATCTGAGCATATTTTTACTTATAAAAAACATGTGTTCTGCACTAATATATGCATTATAAAACATATAACAAAAATAGAAATCATGAAAAGATGATACAGACGTTCTAGCAAATTCTTCCCTTACCATCATGGGGCACATGAACCCCAGTTGGGAAACCACTGGCCCAGACTACAAGGGTAGATATATGAAAGCGTTTCCTAGGATTTTTGTCCTTTCCAGGAAATGCAAGATCTATGAGAATCTATCATATTTATAAACTTTAAACATTCTCTGGAAGATTCCTTAAATTGTCCTGATCAAACAAGCAATATTTTTGAGTTGATGATAGGGTGTCCTTGCAATTAGGATTAGTTTGTATATTACTGGACCCCAATTGTAAATCCACTGCCAACCATGGTGTTCTCTGCAACTGAGCTCTTTAGTTTTTTAGGCTTTGGGAATGAAAATTTATTACCAAAACTTCAGCTAAATATCTATAAGACTGAGAGAACCAAATGAGGTAATATTTTGATTTTGAAAAGAAAGGAAGGAGAAGGTTGGACAGAAGAAAAATGGAAGAGAAAACTCATAAATCATGTCTTAAGAATATTGTCAACACAACACCACCCAATCTTCCTGTGTCCCATGTGCACATATGTGAACAACATTGCTAGAAAACAGAAGGGAAGAGAGTAACATAAAACACAGTCCTATCAGCTTACTGTAAGAACAACGAAGCCATAAAACAAGCCAATATTTAATTTGTGGTACAAATAGTTAAGTGACAAAATAACTAAAGCCAGGGGTAGAGTAGATGTCTTGGAAAGTGTTCATGGAACTAAGCATCAACCTTGTGCAGAATGGTGGCTTTAAAGGAAGAAAAGGGCAAGGAAATTTCAGATAAAGGGGGCAGTCAAAAGGCCGGAGGCAGGAATTATCCGGTGTGTGTGTGAGAGAGGTACTGGGGCGCCAAGTTCATTCGGGTGGGGAGTGGGAGATAGAGATGAATGCCTGAGCAGAGGAGACAATGCAGAGCCTTAGCAGCATTTTCTCGCTTAAACCTCCATGAGAAAGCCACCACCACTAAAACGTCAATCATCTCATTTGGTCTACTTATTCTTGAAGAACTGGCCTTGGGGCTGATCTATACCCAAAACAAGCAAGATAAGTGCAAAAAAATGTGAAGCAGATGGCATGTGGGTGAAAATGTTGGGGAAGTGAAATATTAGTAGCTTTGAAAGGAGGAAGAGAAAGTAAAATACGTCAAAATGAATATGCATTTGGTAACGAAAAGTTGAGACTATAAGAATCCTAGGACACCTAAATTTTGGTAATTTCTAACAAGTATCATTATAATACATACGAATAATACAAATTCAAAAAATAGAAATTGCCTATGATCCCATCAATGGGGAAAAAGCTTTACTATTTTGTTACTTTCCTGTCTTTTCTTCTATGCAGGTGCATTTTAAAATCAAATTAGGATCCTTTTGTGCATACAGTTTGGTAAACTATATACTATCACTTAAAAAATGACTCCACTGTTGGATTTGTCTCAAATTTTCCAACTGTCACCCTTGATGATAACTAATTACTACAGTTGCTTACTCTGTGACAGTACTTTACATATATTAATCTAATTCTCAATACTATGTGGGAGGTAGATACTATTATCTTCATTTTATACATGAGAAAATCAAGGAGAAACTAACGTGCCTAAGTTCACATAGCTGGTAAACGGTGGAAGAGGATCCCAAGCCGGGCAACTGGTTCCAGTAGCCCTCCTCCTAACCCCGTGACCACTCCACATGCCCCCCAGAGACAGTGTGCTGATCGTTGAAATGGAGCCTCATTCCTGATTTCCTTAGGAGGTGCTCTTAGAATAAAACCACTGGTGCCAAAAAATTCTACCAGCTAACCTGTTCTCAATCTAAAGTACACCAAGAGACCTCTCACCATCCTGAAAAAGGAACATGACCCAGTCTCAACTTTGCCAGCACCATAATGGACTTTTAAAAATCTAATTACAATCTGCATTTCTCTGGTGCAATTAAGTTGAATGTGTTGTCTTGGCTCTTTGTAGTTACTGTTTTGTGAATTTCCTGTTCCTGCTATCGACTGTGTCCCTCGCCCCCAAATTCATATGTTGGCAACCTAATGCCCAGGTGATAGTATTAGGTGGTGCCCTTGCTAAGTGATTAGGTCATGAGGTCAGACCAGCCCCCTCATCAGTGGGATCAGGGCCCTCATAAAAGAGGTCCCAGAGGAGGGTGGGAGGGATGGGGTGGCTGGGTGATAGACATTGGGGAGGGTATGTGCTATGGTGAGCGCTGTGAATTGTGCAAGACTGTTGAATCACAGATCTGTACTTCTGAAACAAATAATGCAACATATGTTAAGAAAAAAGAAAAAGAAGAAGATAGCAGGAGGGGAAGAATGAAGGGGAGTAGTCGGAGGAGCAGACGAACCATGAGAGACAATGGACTCTGAAAAACAAACTGAGGGTTCTAGAGGGGAGGAGGGTGGGGGGATGGGTTAGCCTGGTGATGGGTATTAAAGAGGGCACATTCTGCATGGAGCACTGGGTGTTATGCACAAACAATGAATCATGGAACACTACATCAAAAACTAATGATGTAATGTATGGTAATTAACATAACAATAAAAAAGAGGTCCCAGAGAGATCCCTGGCTCCTTCCACCACGTAAGAACACAATGAGGTATCAGCAGTCCACAACCTGGAAGAGAGGTTTTGCCACAGCTCGAACATGCTGACACCCTGATCTCAGACGTCCAGTTCCCAGAACTGTGAGCAATAAATGTTGCTGTGTATAAGCCCCCAGTGTATGGTATTTTGTTATAGCAGCCTGAATGGACTAAAACAATTCCTTACTAGAATGTTTTATAAAGCATTAAGGCATATTAAATTAAACTATTTTGTAAAGTGCTATGATTTGAGATATCAGAGGGCTGCTAATGAGCTGTTTCAGTAGGACCCAATTGACAGGCAATATGTTGAAGGAATCACCAGGACCTAGGGAGGAGGGCTCAGCTGTAAACACCCGGGACAGAGCAGACACTCCCAACCCACTAATGGCCCAAGACTGTGCTTTACATCATACAGCAGGGACTATTCTCATCCAATGGCTAGGAAACTCATTACTCCCACTCAGGACACCCTAGGATCAACATGTCTGAGGAAACAAATCAGTAAATCTGATGTTTGCTGAGTGAGGTCAGAATTACAGCAGGAAAATCAAAGATTTTGAAGGATCTCATACCTACAAAGTCATCTTGCAAATTTTTCCTACTCTACAAGGCATACCTGATTAGTGATCAGAATCATCCACCAGTCAGGATTCCACATGAACAGTGCTGAACAAACACTATTATATTCTTACTCTCTAAATCCTCTGTTAATCAGTCAACAGCAAATTACCTCGTGCCAGGCACACTGCAATAAAACTGAGCACACAGGATACCCTGATTACTTGGCTTGGAATTAAAAATACCTCATTTGCATGCATAAGAGTCACTTCTTAGGACAGACCACTCTCCAGACAGTTCATGTCATCTGTCAGGGTCAACGTTTAATGGCATCTTATTTGGAAGCTTTTGCCACTCTGTATCAATTACAGAGGGAAACCCAAGGGTGGAGGCATAAAAGACACTCTCCAAGATGAGGACCATAATGAAATATGAAAGTTATTTTGAATGAGTGTTAACACAATGTTTGAGAGAGAATTAGAGAAGCCAGGATGCTAGAGAAAATGATACAGGCATGTATTCTACTGGGGGGTTGGGGGGAAGAGGAGAAGAGGGATGAATGGTTAAATAAGCTTCAAGCTGGGCTTTTTTTTTTTTTTTTTTAACCAATCTTAGCATGCTATCCAAAACCAGAGTTAATTTCTACTAGAAAAGCAATTTTGTTGTTTATGAGAAATGCCTATTCCCAGTATGGAAACTGATTTGGGGCACTAAATTACATGGGGAAGTCTCCATAAGTCTATGGAATCTCAACTAAGAATGGCCCCTAGAGAAGACACCAGAACTGGGTGGGGCTTGCTAAGGAAAATGGGAGCACAGAATGTCCTAAGCAGAGGGAACAACAGCACGGAGAAGGAAAATCATATACTATGCATGTGCAAGAAGTGACAAGCAGTTTTGTATGACAGCAGAGATTCTTAACTTGGGGTCCATATACAAGGATGTGCAGGCAAAATGGTGTGTGGTGCGTGATGAGACCATGAACTTTCATCAGATTTTCATAAAGGGTCCATAATTTAGGGCAGGGGTAGGGTGGTAGTCAAGAACAATTGTGGGCCAAATGCATGACAGGGAGGTACAGGGGGCAACAGATGAATTCCTCAGAGCCCCAGAGACCACTAAGATCTCTGGCGGACTCCACCCTGTGTAGGATGATTAGCAGAGGAAAGTTGAGAAGGAAGACTGGCTGAAAAGTGGTGAGCTGAGATGCAGCCGAAAGTAAAATGCAGGCAACAGTCCAAAGCATCTGAGGAGCCATACAAGGGCAGTGGAAATGGAGAGAAGGGAATTTGAGAAATGGCTGGGAGATAAAACGAGCAGGCCGAATGTTCATCTTGGTTGTAGATGCATAAAAATCACCAGGGGATTCCCAATGAACGGCACTTGTCGCCAGTGGATAGGGGAAGCACGTAACTGGGGAAGGGGAGTCCTTTGATTATATACCCATTTGTATCTTTTGAATCACATAAAGGTAGTACCTGCCACAAAAATAAATTTTTAAAAAAGACATAGAGGTTATTGAAATGAAATGCTTCTGGGTAAAAATCTACCCACATCTCTCTTCAGACGACTCTAAAGTTTCACACTGCATTTTTGAATTCAGATTATTTTTGCCCCAAAGGTTCCAGGACCACACGCATGACTGAACCTTAAGAAGGGCCAATCTCTCTGTTGAGCTGGGTGAAAACATTATCAAACTGAACTTGGCATCATATAAATAACTCAGATAAATAACAGTAAATAACTATGTAGTTACATTCAACCAACTTAACAGGTAGTTGTCAAAATACCAGAATGAAGAAAGTTTAGTCAATTAACTTAGCTTGATCTTTTAAATTTTATGGCAAATAAATGAGGCACATAGAAGAATCTAGTAATCTGATTCATTAAAACAGAGATGAATCAAATAAATTACTGATATGAAAGAGGTCAGATTTGAGGTTTGGTGTGGTGAGTGTTAAGCTAGTTTAGGCTAGCCCCTTGGCTAAAAATGACTTTTTTTAAAAATTATATGAAATGAATCTCCTGTTCAGTCTAATAAAGCACATAAGGTAGATTCCAGAAATAATTGACTTAAATTGAATGGTTTGACCAATTTTAAATTGGTGGTAAGTGGACGCAAATTTAATATTACAAAATAAATGGAATTTAGTTTTGCAAAACTATGGAACATTGTTTTCCATTTGGCTATATAACCTCAAATATACTAAACTTGCAACACTTATTCAAAACATACTTAATGGAATCGATTAAACTTTCTAATCAAAAACATATGTGTCCAGAGATCGATTCTGCAAATGTTTTCACTTGGTTTTATGTATTATGTTTTGCCTTGTTTCACAAAGGATATGACTCAGCTTTAAATAATAAATTCAATAAAGTGGGGGCGCCTGGGTGGCTCAGACGGTTAAGCGTCTGCCTTCGGCTCAGGTCATGATCCCAGGGTCCTGGGATGGGGCCCCGCATCGGGCTCCCTGCTCAGCGGGGAGCCTGCTTCTCCCTCTGCTTCTCTCTCTCTCTCTGTCTCTCATGAATAAATAAATAAAATCTTTAAAAAATAAATAAATAAATTCAATAAAGTGGGAAAATGTAATTAGATGAAAATCAGAAATGAGAAAAACAAGGTAGAACAGAAGCTCAATACCAAAGGGAAAGTTAGAACATCAATATTAGGTCATAGGTTTTTATAGGGTTATTAAAATCAAGTTGCAAATTTGATTCAGCATTTGCTAGTTGCCAAATCAGAAAGGGAAATATAATCAATTATCTGATGCTAGTTTTGCATGATGAAAAAAAGGCACAGAACAGTTGTGCAGGGCAAGTAAATCTTTTTTTTGGCCTCTATCGCTAAATGGAACTTCCCTGGGTCTTCACACAAGAGCTGCAAAAGGAACGATGATCTTGGTAAGGACATCTCTTAAGTAACCTAACTTAGGTTCGTTGTAACTGCTGTTATAGTAGAATCCCTCCACATATGCACAGTTGGGGGTGGGGTGCAAGAGCTGCAAAACAAGTCACCAAAGTACATCATTTCTGAAAATTTGGCTAGACTCCTAGTCTAACATCTAGAATTGGAATGGAATGCGTGGACCTTATGGCCTTTATTACCACCAACCTTCTAGAACCATCATTTCTCTCCATTAAGATTCAGATCAAATTCATAAGCTGACAACTGATATTCTCCGGCATGTACAGAAATAAAGGCATTCTACACCATTGTTCAGGGGAGATTAGTAGACAACAATTATTCTTCAACCACCACCTCTCCATATTTGAAATTCAAGGTCATACAAATTTTCTTTTCCATACTTTCTCTGCAACCATAACAATTTTGGTTCCAACATATGTAAATTGAGTGGATCCCACTGGATGTAAAGAACAACAACAAAACTTATAGGCTGCGATAAAAAAGAAAAAAAAAGGACAGTAAATAACATTTAGCAAGGAAGGGATAGAGGTTTTGGCAATAAAACCTTAGGAAAGATTCAGAAAGGGAGGACAGACTATACGTGGTCTTAGAATTGCATTCCAGTGGTGTATATGGAGGCGGGATGTTGGGGGTTCACCAGACAGGGCCCTGATAATGAGTCATCCAATCACAGAGGCATTGTGCATTTGGATGCAGAACACACAGAGAAAAATGCCTCTCCCATTCTGAGATTAAAAACTAGCTCTTACTTGACTGGTTTCAAGGCCAAGAGGGTCAGCACAGCCTAAGTACTCAATTTCTATTTGTCAAAGGAACAAGTAAGGGTTTACTATCTGCAACAAAGTAAAAAGAGTTTACTGTACCCACAGCTGAGGGCTCTTTTGAGAAATTAAAGTGAACAAGTAAAAACAATGTGAATTAATTAACTGCTCAATATTCTTGATTACAAATGTAAGATGTATAAAATGTAAGTATCTTTATTTGGGGGAGGACATTTGCTTCATTTTAATAAATCACAATATTTTTCATATGTTCCCTCCCCCTGTTGGTTCCCCCAATCTTACCACCTTTTACATAAAAGTGTGATTTCCTCACCATCTAGGAAAGGCCCAAATAGGCTGGAGAAGCAATAGCAATAAACTATGGTTTACTGTTATTTTATGAAAATAAGTCTTCGGGGTAATATGTAGTGAGGATAGCAGCAAGGTATTAAAATGACAAAAAAGGGGCGCCTGGCTGGTTCAGTCTGTGGAGCATACGACTCTTGATCTTGGGTTGTGAGTTTGAGCCCCATGTGGGGTGTAGAGATTACTTAAAAATAAAATCTTTAGGGTGCCTGGGTGGCTCAGTCGTTAAGCGTCTGCCTTCGGCTCAGGTCATGATCCCAGGGTCCTGGGATCGAGTCCCGCATCGGGCTCCCTGATCCTTGGGAGCCTGCTTCTCCCTCTGATTCTCTCCCTCTCTCTCTCCCTCTGTCCCTCATGAATAAATAAAATAAAATATTAAAAAAAAATAAAATCTTTAAAAAAAATGACCAAAAAAAGAAAGCAAATAAAAGACTGGACCACTCCCAGATAATTGTGTTAAACAAAGTTACTGAAAAAAGGTTAATACTGATTCATAAAGCTTACATAACAGGAAAATAAAAACAAAATCAAAACAGGAAATTTCACAGTGCAAAAATAAAGCAAATGAAATATGATGCAGTTATCCTTGATTCTTCCAACATAAAATTTAAAAGCAAAAAGACACTGAATCCTCCAAAACCCTGATTTCCAAATTGTGAAATGTGGAAGGCAGCTATGCTCACCACTATACCATCAACACATGCAAATTGTCAAATTTGGAAATTGATATGCTTATATAGTAAAGAAAACCTGTACAGTTGAAAATATGTATCTATACCATATATTTTGAATCATTTAGGAACCACAGACACCCCTAAATGCTTTATTTTTATCTTTACCTGTAATAAAATACATTATAATTAGATCATCTACAACTCAAGTCTAAACGGAGTTAATATGTCACTTATTAACCGAAACACTGTTACCTCTGGAGTAGCAGAATCTTCTTGTAAACAAGAATTGTATTTTTGAAATTGTGTTTGAGAGTTTAATAGAAATATATTTGATTACCAACAAGACTAGAAAATCTGCAAGCTGACATGAAATGCACTTACATTAAGGGTTGAGGAGAATTACTTCATTTAATAACACAATTTAAAAAAGGACAGCATGTGGTTCTAAGAATGCCAAAATTCATACTTAAATGTTAAGACAATTTAATTTGACACTTCATACAAAGAGGCAATTTTAAAAATCCAGTTAACTTCAAGAGCCACAAGACAAATACACTGTAATCCTAAACTGTTTTTAGATGAAGCCTGAAATACACAGTTCATTCAACAAATAACTAATGAGCACCCATCACGCATCAGACGCAGAGCATTACAGAACTGAACAAGACTCTGTCCTCCTGGAGCTCATTTTCCAAAGCTCTAAACCTTAACACGTTAATATAAAATTGGAATTCACAATGACCTACTTTCCAAAACTCTAAACCTGCTTGCTTATTATAAAATAAAATTTAAAAAAAGATAGCCCCTGAAGAGATAATCTTGCCCAAAGCCCTCATGTATGAACTTCACACTTGGGGAAAAGAAAGAATTCATAAACCAGTTTCTCAAATACACAAACAGTAACACCTACTAGGCTGCGCCCAAGGCTGCCTCTGCTGGCCGCCTGGGTGCATCCTTCCAGCAGATTCTCAACTCCCGACACCTGTGTCAAACTTGCCACTCTTAACACACATCCCTTCACGAAAGCAGGAGGTTCCTGAGTAGGCAACACGAGAATACCCCAGCCTCATCTACCTCCGGAAAAATCTGACTTCTAGAAGGACCTTCCCTAATTGGCCCTAAAATGTTTATTGTAAGGGACTGAACCATCAAGTATTCATACACAGCCAGTTCCGAAATATACAAAAAATCCCCGGCGACTTCTACGTGCTGCTAAAATAACGCTTTGCGTGGCTACACGTTTAGCTAAAACAGGAAGAACGCATCTGCTCATTCAGCCGAAACATTACGGTGACATATTTCTACCTGAGCTGCTGAAAATCCAACGGTATTCCTCCCCCCTCCCCAACCCCGGCCCCCAAATAAGCCACTAGCCCACGGATCCTCCCCCACCCCCGACCGCCGCGCGCAGCCCACTGGGCCGGGAGGCGGGCGGGCGGGGAAGGGTCGAGCTCTCCTTCGCTACCGCTCGGCCTTCCGAGCTCCAGAAGAGGTTGTCAGGTTAACAGGGTCTGCGCCCAGCGCCATTAGCACACCTCCGAGCGCTCCGCCGACCCCGGGCGGGAGGCAAGTTTGGCCAGTCCTGGCCCCGGGCCCCCGCCTCTCCCCACCCGCAGCATCAGCTGCGGCCGGCGGCGAGGGCTGGTCCCCGCCTCACCCACCTACCTACAGGGCGGGGGCGCGGGCTCCTCGGGTCCGGGAGAAGGGGATCGGGCGCACGCATTTCTGGGAGCGGTGGCCTCTGCTGCTCGGCGCGGGGGAGAGCATCCTCTAGGGTGGGTGGAAGGAGGGGTCGGGGGAGGTTCGTGCGGCTAGGAGGAGCAGGGGCGGGAGGGAGGAGCGCCGAGGCGCGTGCCCCCGGGGACCGGCGTCCGGAGCTGGTGGACTCGGGCGCCGCCAGGACTCCTCACGCCTCTCCTCGAGCGCGGCACCTTGCCAACCCTGCAGCTGCGCCCGCGGTCAGGACATCGGCCGCGACAGGCCTGGCCGGAGGCGGGGAACTGCGGGTGGCGCGACGCGGTGCAGACGCCCGCCTCTAGCTCCGCCCGGGCCGCGCCACGCTCTGCGCCCCTCCGCAGCGGCGGGGGCCGGGGAGCTCCGCGACGGGGCTCGGCGGCTCGGGCTGCGGCATCTTCCCCGCCCCGGCGACCTCCGAGCTGGAAGGCTGGGCACCCCCGCCACCCCCGGCTGCTGCAGCGTCCGCTGTCCCGGAGCAGTCCCAGCCCCGGCCGGGCGGCTCCGCCCCGGAGAGCTGCGCGCGCGGCCTCCGCAGGCCTCGGCCCATTGTGACGCGTCCGAGAGGGAGCTCGCTGCTACCCGGCCGGCGGGACGCCGGGCGGTGAAGTCTGGGAGGGTCTTCTTACCTCGCCCCGGGCCGCATCCCCTACAGCTGGCCCGCCGTGGCCACCACTCTTCGTGGGAAGTGAGGCTTTGAGAGCAGAGCTGGAGTTATAAAGCGTCTCCCCGAGTCTTAAAGCCTTGAGTTTCCTTCCAGCTTAGGGACCACTGGCCACAATAAATTCATCCGTCTGTCCTTTCCGGCGTTACGTTTCGCAAAGGGGCCCATCATATCCTCCCCCTCCCGCTCCCGACCCTGGTACAGCATCCCGGCTGCTGCCAAACTGCAATCACTTCAGCAGTAGGGACGTAGCAACTGGGTTCCCCGGACCGGCTCTTGGCAGAGACCCGAGAGAGCCTTGGTTGGGAGGATTTGCATCAGCAACGGGGCAGTGCTGGTGAGCTTCCCATCCCCTCTTGGGAGCTGTTTCCTCTAAGGTCCCATGACTAGCACTGCAAGATGACTAGGAGGATTTGGCCTTGAGGTTTACCCTTACACACACAGAAAAAGAAAAAAAAAAGTCAAGGCACAGTCTGCAGCTGGCCTGATAACATTGGTATGTCAGAGGCCATACACACAGGCACACTAGATAGCGGCCTCCTCTGGGCTGTTGATGCTGCTTATGGGCTTTGGGATTTCAGTTGCAAGTGGTCATGTTATACTATTTTGCAAGGTATGGAATAATTGCCCAATTCTGTACTGAACGTATATAAAATTGGACCTCCGGTTTACATCTTTAGGCGTTGTGTTATTTGCAAGTTATTTTCAAGGGAAAATTAGACTCTTAAAATACAAAGAGCTGATTTTATTGAATCAAAAGATTGATTGGGATCTCCAGAAAAATCAGCTGAGCCATTCTCACACTTGTTTGATGAGTGCTTTCATGATTTTGAAATCTAAGGTTACTTTTTTAAAATGGGCAAAGACATGTTCTATAGCCGTACAAACTGATAAAATCGCTAAGACTTCTTGAGAGGAGTTTCATGTGGAGCAAGGTAGGAACTGAAATGCTTAGGAGTCAGGAAACAGTGGCACATGACTTGGCCACTTTGAGGACTTTGATCTAGAGCTCCAGTTTATATTCAAAAGATACCATTTATTATTCATGATATTTTACCTCCAAATTCAGAATAACTCAGTTATAGAAACGTTTATGTATATATGTGATGCATAAATGACAGAACGAAGCCACTTAAAGAGAATTTCACAGTTGCTTACTCTAACAATGCTTATAAAGAAGCCTGCCTTAGAATGCAGTTTATAGGACATTTGTAGAAATGTTCAATGAGTTGCAATTCTTGACTTGTTTCCATCCTTTTGCCACCAAGAGTCCCCTTCTGTTTTTCTTTATATAGACCCCATGTTTTGGCAAGAAACTAGTGATCTTTTTTATTAGACAAAGATAGAACTGAGTATGTATTTTAAAAGTAGTAAGCAGCAATCTATAAAATGTTTGCCAGCCTTTCAAGAACATTGAAGGTAACTTAAGGATCCTCTTTCCTATCTTCAGGAACTCCTCTAGGACTGCATACTGTATCGTATGCTTATTATAACATTACAGTGGAAGTCCTGGTATAATAGAGATTTCTGCTCCCCGGCTTAGAGGGAGAAAAAATCCCCTCTTAAAGATTCTTCACTAGTTCCTTCTCATTAATTTAGCATTTATTGATTTGCCCAAGCTCTGTCCTTCTGGAGAAATCAGAAGAAACAAAATCATTCCTTTATCTTCTAGTGTGCTAGATGTGTGCTGTCCAACAGTAGCCACATGTGGCCACTTAAATTTAAATTAAAAATGTATTTTTTCATTCCACTAGCCACACTTCAAGTGCTGAAGAGTCACACATGGCTAGTGACTACTCTTTTGTATAGAATAGAACATTTCCATTATTACAAAAAAATTATTCTGGACAGCGCCACTCTAAATAAAAGGTGAAATTTTAATTGGGAGATAAGATGAAATACGTAAAATAATTTGGGAAATCTTAGTACACTAAAGATCGAACCTCATTAGAACGTGTACTTCCTGAGAACATGGCAATCTCTAAGAATTCAGGCTTTGACCTCAGACTATAGTTCTCCCTGTGCTGACTTAGGATGTGTTGCTTAACTTCTGTTGCTTTATCTGTAAAAGGGGGATGAAAATAGTATCAACTTTATGGGATGGATATAGGGATTAAATGAGGTAATCCATGAATGATGCTTAGACTAAAGTCTAGAATATGACCTTCAAGTATGTGAATGATGCTTAGACTAAAGTCAAGAATATGACCTTCAATGTATAATATACATTAATGTAATAAAGGTTTTCTTTCTTAAAAGTTGTATCCCTTGGGGGGCACCTGGGTGGCTCGGGTCATGATCCCAGGGTCCTGGGATCGAGCCCTATGTCGGGCTCCCTGCTCGTCAGGAAGCCTGCTTCTCCCTCTCCCGCTCTCCCTGCTTATGTTCCCTTTCTCGCTGTGTCTCTGTCAAATAAATAAATAAAATATTAAAAAAAAGAGAAAGAAAAAGTTGTATCCCTTGGGTACCTGAGAGGCTCAGTCAGTTAAGCCTTGGACTCTTGATTTCAGCTCAGGTCATGACCCCAGGGTTGTGAGATCGAGCCCTGCCTGGGGCTCCAGGCTCAGCCCAGAGTCCGCTGAGGCTTTGGGAAACACCACCAAACAATAGCAACTGTTGTTGCAAATGTGTGCAGTATTTTTCTTACATAACTATCTAAAGATAATTTTGTAGGGAGAGGGGTGGAGGGATAGGGTAACTGGGTGATGGACATTGGGGAGGGTATGTGTTGTAATGAGCACTGGGTATTATATAAGACTGAGGAATCACAGACCTGTACCCCTGCAACAAATAAGACATTATGTGTTAATTAATTGAATTTAAATTAAAAAATTAAAAGGAAAAACAAAAAAATAAAGATAATTTTGTAATGAAGTGTGGCTAGTGTGCCTTTTCTTTTTTTTTTTTTTTTAGGGAGGAAGAGTGTATGCCCGAAGTAGGGAGTGGGCGGAGGAGCAGAGGGAGAGGGAGAGAATCTTAAGCAGATACATGCTGAGCCCAGGGGCTGGATCTTAGGACCCTGAGAACGTGACCTCAGCAAAATCAAGAGTCAAATGCTCAACCAACTGAGCTACTGAGGTGCCCCTAGTGTGTCTGTTTTTAAGCACAACACTCACTGGTTATCTTCCCTTGAACTGGAATTCCAAGAACATCAGCACATACTGCTCTAATACTTTGCCAGAATGAAAGATGCTCCTTGGATAAGCAATGAGCTCACAACCACTGAAAGAACTAAAACTCCTGTGGAAAGTAGTTTTCTCCGTAAAGGTGTTGGAGAGGAGATTTGTGTATTGGGTGATGAGTTTAATCTATGGGCACCAAGAAAGTTCACTCTTCAGTGGTTAAACCTATCCTTCTCTTCCTAGCATGGAAACATCTTTCACACACCTGACTTAGGTTGGTTGAGACACAGGAGTTCCATGGCAGGTAAATGCTAATGACATCTGTGGAGGTCTGTGGGTGGCCCTCTTGGACCTAAAGAGACAGAATTGAGTTCACTATTTAATAGTGGTTCATTTTTACAGCTGCTATCATTGGTCCAGCGCATCATAGATACCCCTTGAATTTTGAGAAAACTGTAAATAGGTCCTTTTGTGGATGGGCCTAGGCTCAGTGCTTCTCTCAGTCAGTAATAAAGTCTAAGGAGGAGGTAGAAATCTCCTTGTCATTAGAAAGGAGGAGGCTGCCAGAGTGTATTGAGAAAGAAATACTGACGTCTATAGAAACGGATTGCTGTCTGGGTGCCTGTCAACACGTAGAACTAATGGCTGATTATTTAGATTAAGCCCAATAAATTTGTCCTTTTCTTTTATTATTCACAGTTCATTGAAAAGTTACCTGTTCTTGGAGAGTTTCTGCTGTTTTATTTCTGCTGAAAAGTCTGTTCAGTAGCTAGAGAATTCATTACATATTTTCTAAATTTTCTGGAAAACTTATCAGGTACAAAGACACTGTAGCTAAGATATAATTTAAAATTCTGAAATGAACCCCTAAACTGAACTGGTAGTTGTTGCTTGGATTTATTAGATGAAAGAAATTTACAGTGCAATAAGCTGAAAAGGGTTTTTTTCAAAGGACATAATTACAGATCCAAAAAAGTTGCAAAAATATATATGTAGGGAAGTCCCAGGTTCCCCCCCCGCCCCCCGCCAATGCCCCAGTTGTCCCTCAATGGTAAAATTTTAGGTAACTCCACTAATATCAAAACCAGAAAAATGACATTGGTATGCTCTTTCAAGCTTAGTTATATTTCATCAGTTTTACATACACTCTTTTTTAAGTATTTGTGTGTCCTATACAATTTTATCATCTGTACAGATTATTCTACCACCACCCCAATAAGACACAGGATTGTTCTATTACCATAAAGCTACCATGACCTACCCCTTTATAGTTGCATCCATCTTTCTCCCCACCACATCTCTAATTCCTGCAAGTCACGAATTCCTTCTCATTTCTATAATTTAAAAAACGCTATACAAAAGGAATCATACTGTATAACCTTTTGGATTGGCTTTTTCATAGTCCCTTGGGATCCATCAAAGTTGTTATGTGGATCAATGGTTTGTTCCCTTTTTTGATAAGTATTCCATGGTATGGATATACCACAGTTTGACCACATTCACCCCCTGAAGGATATTTCTGTGGTTTCCAGTTTGGGGCTATTATAAAAAAGCTGCTGTAAACATTTGTGGACAGATTTTGTGTGAACATAAGTTTTCATTTCTCTGGGGTAAGTTCTCAAGAGTACAAGAGATGGGTCAGATGGTAAGTGCATGTTTAGTTTTATAAGAAACTGCCAAATTATTTTCCAGAATAGCTGTACCATTTTATATTCCCATCAGTAAAGTATGCATGATGAGTGGCACATTTTAATATATTAAATAAATTTGTTAAAGTATAGCCCTACATGTCTCTTAAAATCCACTATTCTACTGTTGTTCCTTATTTACTTGAACCCCACCAGACTAAACTTCAAGGTCAGGAATCCCATTTTGTTCATCTTGATGTCTTTAGTGCCTAATATAGTCCTTGACATATATTAGTCAATAAGTATTTTTTAAATAAATGAACAAATTAATGAACAGAAGAATAGCTGAGTCAGACTGAAATCAAATTGAAAAATAAAACTGTCAATATATTATAAGTGCATTTGAATTGGATGCAATGAATTTTCTTCCAATGTATAACAACATCTTCAAATTAGAAATTGGCACTCTAAAAGTTGAGTCATTTTGGAGCAAATTTGTAAAAACTAAATGCTAAATTATGTTGGGCCAAGTTATTCATATTAGTACTTTGGTAAAAGCAAAAGATTGGAAATAATCTAAGTGACTGATATGAAGCTGCTTTAATAAAACATCTAAATAGTGGAATACTATGTACTTATCAAAAGTAATGAGAAAACTTTTTATGTAAAGAATGGACATCCCTTAAAAGATATTAATTTTAAAAAGTTAGAAAAAGTATGTAGAGTATGTCCCTCTTTGTGTAAAAATAAAACAAATTAAAAAAGAAAAGATAAAGGCATAAAGATCTTAATTCTCTCTAAGTCAATCTATAAAGCACAGGTTGTGCCACACTATCTTGTGACAGAAGGTGAAGAAGTGCTCAAAAATTAGGGAGACATATCAAGAGAATACAGGAGCCAACGTAAAAGGACTCCTCTGGCCAAATTTGGGACAACTATTAAGAAAAATGACAGTGATGGATTATAACACATTGAATAAAAACAGAAAAAGAATATGAGTCCAAACTGTATTTAAAAATTAAATAGAGAATAAAAAGAGGAGAGAAAGCGAAGTTGTTTACATGAGAATGATAAAATTAAAATAACACCATCTTGCAATCACCATGGTAATAATTGATTCAAGCAAAGATTGTCAGTGGGTGAAAGTTTGCTGAGGAACAGAAGCTTCATACATTCTCAAGGTATGGTGGACATCTTAACCAAATGCTCGAATTTACTATATGTTTCCTATAGCTGCTGTAAAAAAATTAGCACAAACTTAATGGCTTAAAAACAACACGAATTTATTATCTTACAGTTCTGTAATCCAGAAATCTGACTTTGGATCTCACTAGGCTAAAATCTGGATGTTGGCAGGGCTGTTTTCTTTCTGGAGGCTCTAGGGAAGAATCCGTTTCTTTGCCTTTTTCAGCTTCTAGAGGCTACCTGGATTCCTCAGCTCAGGGTCCCCTTCCCCTTCTTCAAAGCTAGCAGAGGTAGGTTGAGTTTTCCTCGGGTCACATCACTGGGACACTAACTCTCCTACCTCTCTTCTTCACTTATAAAGACCCTTGTTATAATTTGGGGCCCACTCAGATAATCCAGGATAATTTCTTGTGTCTTGAAATCCTTAATCACATCTGCAAAGTTCCTATTGCCATGTGAAGTAACATACTCATGTGTTCTGGAGATTAAGACAGGGACATCCCCATGGGGGCCATTATTCGGCCTACAACATTGGCCATGAGAGATAATGTGATACATTATCATCATGCACATTCTGATGTAATGCACGGAGAAGGACACATCACTTAAGGTTCTTTTCTTGTCAAAAGAGATATTTATCTGAATGGATAAATTCAGTTCTGAAACAACTGTCTTTCACTATTGAAAAAGATCAATATTGTTTAAAAAAAATTGGGGAATTGTTCCAGAATAAAGGAAGGAGACTACAGAAACATGACAACTAAATGCATTGTATAATCCTTGAGTGGATCCTGGGTAAAAAGAAAAAGTATAAGAAGTGTTATTATGACAATTGAAACATTTTATTTTTGACTGTATAATAAATAATAATATTGCATTAAATTTAAATTACCCAAGTGTGATAATTGTTTTGCTTGTTCTTAGGAAATATAGGATAAAAGTATTTAAAGGTAAAGTATTATGATGTCTGCAACTAACCCAAAATGCTTCAGAAGAAAGATGAAGAGAAAGCAAATATGGCAAAATATTAACAATTGATGAATCTAGATCAGTAGTATAAAATAGAAATATAATGCAAGGCACATATATAATTTTAAATAGTCTAGTGGATACCTTAAAAAGTGAAAAGAAAGTGAAATAAATTTTAATAATATTTTAGCCCAATATATTTCTTTTTTTAAAATTTTTTCTTTAGAGAGAGAGCATGCACCTAAGTGGTGTGGAGGGGCAGAGGGAGAGGGAGAAAGAGAATCCCAAGCCGACTCTACGCCTAGTGTGGAGCAGGACAAAGGGCTGGATCTCACCACCCTGAGATCATGAACTCAGCTGAAATCAAGAGTCCCGCGCTCAGCCGAATGAACCACCTAGGCACCCCAACCCAATATATTTCTAATTTAAAAATGTAATCAGTGTAAAAATTATTGAGATATTTTACTTTTTTCCCTATATTAAGGCTTAAAAAACCAGTAGGCACTCATCAACTGTAGAACAGCTAAGTTTGTGCTAGCTGCATTTCAACACACAATAGTCACATGGGCTGGTCTTACTAAATTGGACAGCACAGGTTCAGATGAAGGGTATATGTGTGTTCATTTTCCTACACTTGCAGGTTTCTGCAGGTTTGGAATTTTTCAAGATAAAAAGCTGGAAAAAGGAGAATTAGATATTAGTTGTATATGCATAGACTGTTTCTAGGATACAGAAGAGACTGTTAACACTGGTTACCTCTGGGAAGAAGAAATTAGTGACTGGGGAAAAGAGAGGGATGGTGGTGTTTACTGCACCTTTCTATCCTTTTGTAGCATATTGTGACTAAGCCTATAAAAACTTGAAATTATTCTAAAAATAATATCTGTTTTATCTTTGTATTCAAAACCAGATCCTTTGCTACTTAGCCCTTGTAACCCGCAATTCAGAGGAAAGAGCTCCACCTACTGAACCTAATTTCCTAAGAATTCCTTGATAGAGGAAAGAAGTATGAATCCTATCTAAAATATAATTGAGTTTAGAAATTTCTCGTGATTTTTCCATCTTTGTCAGTCTTTAAAAATCCGTTTCATCTCCCTGCTTGTATATTATTAAACAATTTTAGACAAATGTTATCAATAATCTAAACCATCTCTGGGTTGCCGAGAACAAGAAACAATATTCAAGCAGAGGCTCACCTAAATTCTGCGGTGATGGATGACCGCTGGAACTCACAGTGGCGCCGGGGGTTGTGAGCAAGTTCATTACGAATTTTTATCTGTTTTACTTAAGCCTCCTTCCATCTTGCAGCGGAGCTGGGTCTCTTGGGTTACGTTTGTTCAGCTGGAACGGTTGGCACTTCAAAGCGGAGTTACATCCTGTTGCCTTCTGCTCCTATTTCATGAGGATTTCTGAATCGAGGCTGGGCGGTAAGGTTTCTTACTCCTCTGGTAATTGCATCATTTCCTGGCCGTGTCTCGCACAGAAAGCGGAGACGTGAAGCAATTGCCGGGTTAATAACACTTAGAAAATATGAGGATAATGGAAACGCAGTGGATTTGGAGGGTTTCCTCGGATCCGGAAGCAGATGCTCTCTGCAGTGCTTCACTAGACACGTCACCCGCAACTCTCAGCTTCGTTAGCCTGGCTCAATAAGTAATCATCAAGGTAGATACATAATCGGGTTCTAGAAGGCCACGTGGCCTTCATCACCCACAGAGAGCCTGCGCCGTGTGTCAAGGAAGTGTGCGGTGTCACACCCAGCTCTACAACGTGAAATGCTCTCCGCCGGTGACAATCTATCTAGATTTAGTACAAGGTTTAGTGGGACTTAACATCTGCGTGAGAGGGAAAGTCAGAAAGAGAGAGAGGTTAGATTTAGAAAGAGCAGCTAGATGATTAAAAAAATAACAAAGCAAATGACAAGCTTCCGGGCAGTACTCTTAACATTTCTATAGATATAGATATTTATGTTACATAATTAGAATTAATTACGTAATTAGTCTTTTCTAGCAGGGCAGTTGGAAGAGGATTGGATTTGGAGGGTCCAGCTTTTTCCCCATAGGAACCACCTGGGTGCTGGGCTGGGAGCGCCCAAAATTTGCCTCAGTTTAGGAGACTGCGACTCAAAAACAGTAACGAAGTGGGTGGGGCTTAGAGCCAATAAACTCTCTTTCTACTGGTCCAATTTACGTAGAGGTTTTCCTTTTAAGTGTCAAATAAGCTTCAGGGAGCACTACGGTTAACTTCCCTGGTGGTCTAGTGGTTAGGATTCGGCGCTCTCACCGCCGCGGCCCGGGTTCGATTCCCGGTCAGGGAAAACGTTTTATCCTACCTCCTAAAAATCTTGAATTCTTACCCGCTTTCTTTTTTTAAAAATCATATTTATTTTATTCGCTCATAAAAGTTGAATTCGTCTTTAAATGTTATTTAATCTAAGATTTAAAATACGCCTTCTATTCCACCCAGGTACAGCAGCAGGTTCTTTCCCTGTTCCTCAAAGCATCCTTCGGGTTGTTGGCACCGAAGAGAATGTAAACATTGGGTTCCTCCTGCTGGAGCACCTGTAAGACGCTTTACCCAGATAGGGACTGGAGAGTTGGAAGGGAACAAAGTGAAAGGTGGAGATCCTATGAGACATGCAGGGGAGGCCTGGATAGAGAGGAAGGTGGGTGAAGAGGAAAGACAGTAAGGAGAGTGGTGAGTGGGGAAATGGGGGACACTTCCTGTTCCAGTGCATGTCTCCTTAAATAAACTAGATTTACTGAACAAGAACATTGCGGAAGGAGAAGCAAAGCATAGAAGTTAGAGCAAACACTCCTACCCAGGGCCGACCAGGTCCTCTGTACATAATTACAACAGAAATGTCCGGAAGTAGAGCGAGGAAAACCTTGGCCCCCAGCACGTGAAGGGGCAAATAAAACTGCCTCTCACAGTTGTGTAGAAAGTCAAAGGAGAGCACGATTAAGGTTTTGAATATGGCCTGTTAATTTGGAAAGGGTGCTGATTAGGAACGTGGTAAAGCAGGAAGCTGTGTTACTTTAAGATTTGGTTTGAAGAGGTCATCCAAGTGAACTTGTCCTGTACATATGGAGTGAAATTTTGACTAATAATGATAGATCTGGAGGAGATTCTGCTTTGAAGTGAGAACTGAAGGCCCAAGAGTAGAAATGCTTCCTAAGAGACTGAGTGCAGCATAAAGAGGCAAGGTTTGCAGGCTTGACTTCCAATATAAGGAGGACAAAGTAGAAAAGTCTGAAGGAGAAGAGTCAGTCCAAGTCAGGGTCAAAGAAGCCAAAGAAGAAAGACTCTAGAAATTGCAGTGTACCCATTAAGAGCATAAAGGACATTTTTCTTGTTTGCTTAATTTTCTAACGGAGTTTATTTTCTTTAGTCTTGGTGTCATCCTTACTGTGTTTCACCTCTACTATGGCTATTTTTAGTCAAATAAGTACCCTTTTCCTAAATAATATTGTCATTTAGACACAGCAGTACTTTATCACATTACCTAAACACAGCACAAAGCTGCTGCTTTGTAGAGCCAGAATATTGTGCTCAGTTCCGCACTTATGAAAAAGGGGGAAATGCTGAAGGACTGTTTGCAGAAATATCCCACATATGAGGAGTTTCCTTAAAGATGAAGGACTAGAAGTATTTAACCAGTACAGATGAAAGCAAAGGTTATTTGCTGCATACCAAAAACATTTTTCTGAACTTGTCAAATTATTTCATTTAAACACAAAATCGTCATATATCCAGGGTTAGGGTGATGTATAAATGAATATTAAAATGGCGGAGAGGAACCAAGGGTGGAGAGGGAGGGAAGGACTTTATAGTTGGTGCTGTATTAATGGATTACTTAATCAATTAAATCAAGAAGTAGATTGCTAAGACTTCACTTGCAAACAATCATATACATGTTCAGGCCTTGTAATTCTATTTTTTTATGATCCACAGCTCTACATTTCCACTGCAAGAAGTGGAAAAAGAATTACACTGAGTCAATCTGAATAATGTCTACAACTTAATGACTTCTTTCAGATTCTGAACACTGAACTAAGCAATTTATCTACAATAATCAAATCAATTTGTACAATTATCCTTGTTTTGGAAACAGACTCAGAAAGTTTATTTAACCTATTTGAAATCACACAAGTATGTGGGGGAACCAGGATTCCAACCTGATTTGCCCAACCCAGATCTGATATTCTTTAAGACTCCCCACACTACAACAAATTTTCTGGTGCCACATTGGCATCTTCTTTAAGGCAGTCTTTACAAATAGTATGGCTCATAGGGAGTGTTGCATAGAAGTAAGGAGGAATTATATGACATTTCAGGTTCTCTTTTAGAGGTATAATTGAATTCTATGCATGACAAGTTTAGTAAAAGTCAACTGTAGTAGTTTTGGGGGTTACCAGATTCTATAGAAACATGTGTAAAACATTTATTTATTTTTTTTTATTTGTTTGTTTGAGAGAGAAACAGACAGCAAGAGCGGGAGGGACAAAAGGGGAGGGAGATAGAGAATTTCAAGTCGACCCCACACAGAACGCTGAATGCAGCTGGAAGCCAGGCTCTATCCCAAGACCTTGAGATCATGACGGGAGCTGAAACCAAGAGTCAGATGCTTGACCAACTGCACCACCCAGGCACCGCGGAAAACTTTTAGTTAAGAAAAAAGTTCAACAGCAAACACAGTGTACTTGCATTTATGGATAAGCATGTTGATTTGTGAAAGTGTTTTTTTTTCTTCAGTATGGTTTTTATCTATTTAAAAATCATTTTTACCACATCTCCATTTGATCATTATTACTTTATTGACTTAAACATGATTCTTGTTTTTTTATCTTCTTCCTTTAATAGGTAGGTTATAGAAAAATAATATTTTTACATTAGTTACATAAAAGGACAGCAATTTAAATTTAAGCCATGGACCTACTTGATTAGCTTTTTTACCAGCTTATTACATCCTCTGAATTTCTATAACATATATCACATAATATAATGTAGTTTATATTATATAACTTGCTATAGTTTTGTGTATGTTATGTTTTTGTAAATTCCTAGATGTCAGAGTTCATAAAATATACTTCTTCTGCCTTGTAAAGGGACAATCATATCATTGGTGGCCAAAAATTCTTGCTGTTTTTTGGTCTTGATAATTAGTATGATGCCTGAGGGCACTAACATGGGAGTAAGCCAAGAGCTCCAGGAAGGCAACGTCTATATCACCTTCCTCTTGGTATTCTTTAGGTTATGTCGGTACTTGGCACATAGGGCCAATTCAAATGATTCTTGAGTGGATAAATGAAAGAATGAGGCGAGACTGGAATTGGCACTTCTCCGAAGAAACATATGTGACCAGTAATTTTTTTTTAAAAGAGTATCAACTTCTTTTGTGATTAGCAAATGCAAATTAAAATTTAAAAGATTCTGTTCATACCCATCAAAGTGGCAAAAGTGAAAAAAAAACCCAATACCAAGTGTTGACAAGGATGTAGAACAATGGCACTCTTACACGCTAATGGTGGAAGTGTAAATTGGCACGGTAACTTTGGAAAACAATATGGTGTTATCTAGTAGTTACAGTTTCCCATGCCCAGCAATTCAAACCCTGGGAAATCACTGCACAGGTGCACCGGGAGATACATAGAATGTTTATTGCAGCGCTGTCATAATAGACCCAAACTGGAAGCAACCTAAATGTCCACCAAGAGTAGAGTGGCTAAATATATTGTGGTTTAGTCATGCAATGAAATACTGCAGCTCAGTGAAAATAAATGGATTACAGCTCCTCTTATCAACATTATGAATCCAGAAAAATATGATTTAAAAGCAAATCAAATGCAGAATGATTCCATTTTGTTTGAAGTTTTAAAACGCTAAATTAAAAATGTTGTTCATTGGTAAATATATACACAGATGACGAACTATAAAGAAAAGCAAAGAGTGGTTATTCCTGGTTGATAGAAAAGAGAGAGGAAGGATTTGGCAAGAAACACGCAGGGGTATTTTGAAATACTGGTAACACTAGCCAGGGTGTACACAGTTGTTAATTCTCATTTGATTATTTATAACAAATTATACTATTTTTCTCCACCAGTTCGATATTTAATTAAAAAACAAAAAGGAATGAATGATATGTTTGGGCAAACTCTTTGGGATGATGGCATGCCAGCAATATTTTGTTGAGCAAAATCTCACTCCTCAGTAGTCATAGTTTATAATGGTGCTTTTCTGGTTTTTTGTTTTGTTTTTTTAATAATGGTGCTTTTCTAAAGTAGGGAAGTTCCAGGATTTTGAAAGTGACAAATGTGAAAATAAACCACAAGGTGGCATCATAGACGCATGTGTCTCATTCAGACACATTTAATCCACTTGCCTTGGAAATGTTGAGTATAATTAAAATCTAGAGTTTATTGTATTCATAGGGAGCAGCAGAGGATATTTTTATTCTTTTACCTTCTTCTCATTTCATCAATTGTGCTTGATTTTACTTGCATATATTCTGTGTTATCAGATTGAAGTTTGAGGGGAGCAATTCAAATAAATCCAACGCAACAAGTACGCAGGTCCAGCTTATGACATTTATTCATTCATTTCTCATTCAGTCATGCACTCGTATAGTCATTCATTTAACCAGTGTCTGCAAATATTTGTTGTTTCTTTCTGTACCAGACGTAAGTCAAAGAAGCCCTGGAGACTTAATATGAGCAAAAACAGAGCCACTATCATTTGCTTTTCACGTAGTGGTAGAGACAGGTAATAATCATATCCTTACAAATTTAAACTGCAGCTGACAAATTCCGTAAGGAGAAGTATGTGATTCCACACTAATGTTTTGAATCAGTTGGAGATGTCTGCAGAGGGATCCATCTGTTGAGATCTGCAAAACGAAGGTGAGTTACCTGGGTAAAAAGGAGAGAAAAGAACATTCTAAGTAGAAGGAAAGTGTGCAAGTGCTGGTAGCAGGAGAGAGCAAGGCAATTACCAGGGGCTGAAAGCAAGCCCGGATGGCCGGATGGCAAGTCCAAGGTGGTAGAGCAAGGTGAGGAGAGGTCTAAGAAGTGCGCAGGAGACAGATCTTGCATGGCTCTTAGCCTGAGGTGAAGGACTTTGTCTTCATACTGAGAGCATGGGGGGAGCCACAGAGGAGAGCAGGTGCAACAGCGGCTTAAAGCCTGTGCCCTGTCACTGGTAAATCTGCAGCTTTATCAGTGTCTAGGAAAGATTCTGCCTTAGGTGCTAGGGAGTGGCACAACTCTGTTCACCGACGTATGTGTGATTTGCTTTTTGATGGTGAAGGACATCATTTAAAGACAGTAGGATAATTTCAATCTCAGCCATATTCATTAGATTCAAGATTTGTCTTCTAAAGAGACATGACTGTTGTATTTATTTTGAATCAGTCTAAAAACCATTGCTTTTGAAGATAGGAAACATAAAGGATGATTTCTTAACCAACTAATAGATCTATTCAGCTCATCCACAACAAAATAAAAAGCTTTGGCATCTAAAATATAAAAGGTATGAAAGAAAATGTTTATAATCCTGTTGTCTTAGAAAGAACCATGTATTAGAAATCAGGAGATCTGGGTCACATGACTATGGGAAAGGTGATCTAATTTGGTTGGGCCTCAGTTTTCTTCTTCTGTAAAATGAAGCACTGGTCTAGGTTATGTTCTTCTAACTCTGAAATTTTGGAAATCTGCAAATTTATTTATATAAAGCAAAATGTACAGGCAAATAATGTAATGTAAAGAGAACAGGTGTTGGGGAAGTACCTTGGGATGAGTTTGAATAAAGGTGTGTGAATGGGACTGAATGAGACTTATTTTGGATCTTAAGACATTTTCAATAAGCTAAATTTGAATAAGCTACACTACCATTTATTGATGGTGTACTATGTACCAGATCTTATGAACATTATCTCACTTAATCCTCAGAAAATTCTTGTGAGATAGGTGTTGTTTTTTAATCCTATTTTACTAATTAAAAAACAAAGCTTACACAGATTAATTTGTTCAAACTCACACAGTTAATGCATCTCAAGATGTATCTTGATCTGTCTGATTTCAGAACTTGTCCATTCAGTCATTATACTATTTATTATATGTCTTGAAGAGCTGAGATTTTAAAAAATGACATATATATTGAGTAAAATAGAGATAAATTTACTAGAATCACAAATATGGATTTCAAATTATTTATAAGTGATCTGTTGAATAAGTACCAAGAATTTTAATAAGCTCCCACATCTTAAAACAAACAAAACTGCTTATTTAATGAATTAAAGATGCACTATCCTGGATATGGCTGTGAAGTTGCACTACTATTAAGCAAACCATCTCCTTGTCAGTATGTTTTTGCTGTATCAGTCAAGGACATGCTTGCAGAATTTTAACTCCTAAGCTATATATTTAAAAGGAACAGTTAGACAAATAGCTTCCATCACTTTTCTCGCTATGTCATATCCTGATGACAAACAATGGTGAACTCTGTTTCTCCTTTCGTTTCAAACTCCTGATACCCAGAGCAAGGAAGCTGCCTGCCAGACCTTGTCGTTTGGAGAAGTGACTAAATGCATTTATATTGAGTTATTGCTCCCGTGTTGTTTTGTCTGTAACTCCCACTCTTAAGCATGCTTGAGGTTTGATGATTCACATCAAACGGAATTGTGTTCTCTGTTGTGAGAACTGGTCAACATCGGACAGATAATTCATCGGTTTATTGCTGGACCCGTTCCTATGATGGTCATGGTCAGGAGGCACTTGGTGTTTGCATCTGTTTCTTTGGTGCAACACATTTGCCTTAAGCCTACTTAATGATTCAGCTGTGATGGACTTATGGATATCTTTCGGTAGGCATGCTTACTGAACCTCGAAAGGGGGCACACTGGCCCCTCAAGCCTCCTTACTATAGGAGTAAATGATGTCTGTCATCAGAGGCAACGCTTGCCTACTGAGCTTGGCCATACCCTCATCTGATGGTCACCAGACTATATGTGGGTTTGATGATGTTACTACACCCCATCATTTTTACTGTGCTATGCTTATCTTCCTGATAGAAAGATTCAAAACAACAAAATAAATCTAGCAGGGGCTGCTTGTGAGACAAAAAAAAAAAAAAAAGTGGCTGGCTTAGTTCCTGTTTAGGAGGTGGCGTGTGACTGTGACAGAAAAATGTGTTATGACGAGAGTAAAACATGGTCTATGTCCTTCTGTGTTTTGCCCTCCTGACTGTGAGCACATCTCTGTCATCTTGCCAGACCCCAAGGGAAGCCTATTTAAAGCAGGCATTCTGGGTTGGACTGGCTAGAAAAGAGAAGGGGAGCCATTGCTGGCCCAGGAGAAAGTCGACACAAACAGCTACACAAAGTGCTAGTTGCTAGTTGGATTGTTTTGGTGAAAAAAAAAGTCTTTATGTTCTCTATAATTAAGGGAAAGGTTTAAAAAGAAGTGATGAAAGATCTAGGAAGCAGAGTTTTACAGTATGGTAAATAATATTCAAGTTGATAGCTTATAATCACAAAAGGAGGGGTTAACTCAGTTAAAATACTCAGTTGTTTTAGGAGTTTATGAGCAATTTAAAATTTATCAGCCCACCTGTACAAGTGAGACATTATGAATAATAGCCATTCTTTCCAAATACTTTTTCTTCCACATGAGAAAACATGACTTTGTTATCACTGCAGTGAAAACACAAAACTATTACAATGCACACTTAATGCAAGAAACTTTAGAGTTAACTTGCCAAAGATACTCAACCTCATTCTATCCCTTAAAAACAAAACAACAAAAAACCTTACAAGGCATTCTATTACATGCATATCCATTTCATATGTATGAATCTCTTCATTCCCACAGACTAATAGAATGACAACCAAGGTCAAGGAAACAGAATACTCAGTTCTCAGAAGACTAAGAATTTAGAGGCATATAAAAATGCCTCTGGTTATAAGATTTTTAAAAAAACTATACACATATAAACTGTTAAAGGCTTTGGAAAACATGCTTAACTGTAGGCCAAAGCTTTAAGGCTAGTTCAAAATCCCTTCCTGATAATAAGAATTGTTATAGTGGATGGGTTACTGGGCAAGTCTTTCTAGGCCAAATGACGAGTATTGTTTTATGATATGATGGACCTGGAAAGTATAAGTAATCAGAATGATCCAGCATTCTCTCCACTCCCCCCATCCACAACCTCTTTTACATCCAGTGGGAGACTGGGGGTTTTTATTTTCTTTTCGAACTCAATTTACTCAGATCTCTTTTTTTTTTTTTTTTTAAGTAATCTCTACACCTGATGTGGGGCTCAAACTCACAACCCCAAGATCAAAAGTTGCATGATCTTCCAACTGAGCCAGCCAGGAGTCCCCAGGTACCTCATCTTAACACTTCACCATTTTGCTGTGCTTTTGCCAACCACCTTGAATGAGATTATAGGATATTCTTTGGTAGCCATTACTGAGGGTCAAGCTCACTGATTAAGGTAGGCATGACCTGCTTGAAAGTTGAAAGTTAAAACTAGAAAACTGCCAAAACTATTTCCTTTTATGCTGTATGATGGAATAAAGTGAGGTTATTCTTTTTTAAAATCCTTTCATATATTAAAAGGGTAAGATGGTAGAGGCTTTTATGCTAATACGATAGATTTACTCTTGTCAATAATTCAAAGTGATTCCATGCAGGTTGAAATATTCTTGGTTAGCCTGAGTCTGAAAAAGCAGTGTCAAAAGCCATAGCCTAGAGGTTCAAAGGTATGGGTTGAAGAATCAGACAAGCCTGGGTTGAGTCATAGCTCAAACTGCTAGGTGTGACCTTGGGCAATTAACCTCTTACTCTCCAATTCCTAATATGCGAAGCAAAGATAATAATATATGCACACCATAGGACGGTTACAAGGCTTAAATGAGACAACAGATTTCAAACACTTAGCATAGAATTAAGCACAGAGAACAACTGAACAATATTTGCAGTTAGTATTAACATGTTTTCTTTATTAGACCTGTGACTTAGGTGGGTACCAGTTCTCAGTTATAGCAGAGGACCCAATTCCCTGACCAAACCCATTCCTGTCTGTTCCTTTGAAGTTGAAAGGGAGGGAGAAAGTACCACCTGGGGTGGTACCTGGGGAACCATTTCTCATATGCCTCTGGCCCCTCATACAAGATTGTTGATGTAAGCTAAGGGGCTTTTTTTTCTTTTAAATTCTCCCATCTGAGTTCAAAGACTTATCCTTCCAAAGAATTTGAGCTATAGTCACAGTTTATGATGTCATATTTGCTGTAGTGCTTTGTTTTAGTTGCTGAAATATTCACAACTTCAGTTATTGCTTAGATCTTAAAAGAATTACAAGGGGAAGTCAAACTCCATTCTTCAGTAAAACACAGAACTGGGAATAGTCCCATTGGGCAATAAAAACATGAAAAGCTTCAAAAATATATCTATCTTTAGCTCATTAAGCTTACAATCCAGATTCATAATCTGGATTCATAAATCAGTCCAGATTCATAATCTGACTAGGACCCTATTTTGATGAGGTATTTTTAAAGTAAGCTAAGTCAGCCACATTTTAATCTCTATACATCTCTAGTCATGGACTTTTTTTTTTTTTAAGATTTTATGTATTTATTTGAGAGAGAGAGCACACAAGCAGGGGGAGCTGCAGGCTCCCCACTGAGCAGGGAGCCGGACACAGGGCTCGATCACAGGACCTCGGGATGGTGACCTGGGCTGAAGGCAGATGCTTAACCCAGACACCCCATAGCCATGGATTTTTCAAATTGCACTGAAGTATGTTATTATACTACACTATTGCCTCAGATCCAAGATGTACCTTTTTTTTTTTTCATTTTTACACTCTGAAAATTGGGATATCTTATGTTCAATAGGTAATATTCTGTTGTGGTGGTTCTTTTCCTTAAAAACTGACCTTAAACCAATAGTGTATTTTGCAACTGATGGAGCCTTACACTTAAGGAAATCGCTTTGTGATGATAACCTAAGGTGATTACTCTTACTCTGAATTCATGTAATGATTGGAAAAGGAACAAGTTGATTATATAAAGAAGATAATCCAAAAGGCTTCATTAAGATTCATGATACATATGTACATGTGGATCATTAGAGCCATCACTCTAGTTAATATTTGGCCTTTTTTATGTTTCAACTTACTTTAAAATCCTTCACATTTGTTCAAATGATAGGATTACCATATTTGCAGTAGCAAAAGATCCCAAAAAGACCAACAAGCCTCTCCCAACTAGTTCTCAGAAACCCTCACTCTCATGGCATCTCCTTCTTTTGAGGGCCCTTGTGAATAGCGAGTGACAGCCATACCTATCACTCTCAGGCTCTAGAAGCGCGTTTGCATGTGCTACTACATGCCCTTCGAAACTTAACATGTACACACAGTGCTGGGTAGTTATTCAATAAATACCTTCTGGTTCACTGATGTGAAATACAGAACTATGTTTTAATTAGCATTGAAATACATTTCTAGGCCCAAGATGGAGCCACTCCTGCCCAGGTGCTACATCAGCAAATGGAACTTTAGCTAACTTTTGAGTCCCTGTACATGTTCCACTTGACCAGAAATGCAGTATATCCAGTTAGCCAATCCCCCAATGCCAGGCCAACTCTGGGCCTTCTCACCATAAACAAGGTTGATTGTGTAACCCTGCCAATCAGATATTTTCCATTTTTCTCTTCCTTGTTATTCTTTATCCTATAAAATCTCCCTGCCTTCCACCCTATTTTGCAGTTCTCCAAAAGGAGATTGCTTCATGAAGTATTACAGTTTGTTTGTATCAGCTAAATTGTTTCCTTTGTTTTTTAACATTAGGCATGCATATAGCTTTTAACATTTGGGGAAAATGAAATTTCTAAAAATGTTCCTTTTTCCTTTTATCCTACCAAAAATCCCTTGAATTAATTTTGGGACTAACTTTGGCATAAATAAAAGCCACCCATAAATTAAACTTTAAAAGTTCTTCTCCCCTTGGACCATAAAAACTAATTTTTTTCTATTTTGGGAACAAACATGAAAATTAATCACACCTAAAGGTGGGACACTACTTTCACAAAACATTGGATCTGAGATGGGAAACAGTTGTTAAAAAGAAATAACAGGGGGCGCCTGGGTGGCTCAGTTGGTTAAGCGACTGCCTTCGGCTCAGGTCATGATCCTGGAGTCCCGGGATCGAGTCCCACATCGGGCTCCCTGCTCAGCAGGGAGTCTGCTTCTCTCTCTGACCCTACCCCCTCTTGGGCTCTCTCTCTCTCTCACTCTCTCTCTCTCTCAAATAAATAAAATAAAATCTTAAAAAAAAAAAAAAAATAACAGGCCCAAAATGGAGTCACTTGTGCAAGCCCCACATCAGCAAACCAAGACTTACTATCTAACCAAATTGCAGTGACCTTTAACCAGTCAATTTGGAATTAACCCATCAGTACCAGTGAGGTCATCTGTGTCACAGACCCCCCCCCCCAAAGGAAGGTGACCTTGCCTGAAACAATCCACTCTTTGTTACAAACTTCCTTCTTCAGCCCCCTTCTGCCTATAAAAGCCTTCCATTTTGTATGGCTTTTTCCAACTCCTTTCTATTTGCTACATGGGATGCTGCCCAATTCATGAATTGTTGAATAAAGCCAATTTGATCTTTAAATTTACTTAGTTGCATTTGGTTTTTTAACAGTGTACTGTGACGTTAACAGCTGAGGATATGAAACATTTATCAAGAAACAATTAAATTCACATGACCAAAATTACAGACAACAATTAACTTTAGGAACTATGACAATCTTTAGCAACTATGTAGCAATTTGTTTTGCAAATATTTTAATCATTTAATTGGAAAAATAACAACCCATATGTAACTGAGAAGGAAAAAATATAAGGAAAAAACAAAAGGACAAGAAAGGGAGGAAAGGAGGAAGAAAGAGGATTTATCTTAAAATATTTAATCAAAATTAAAAATAAAAATTCCTGATCTCTAAAATGGTTTACATTCCAAAAAAGGAAAAGAAATTCTTTGAATGCTGACATTACAAGAGGCACAGAATCAGCTATTAGATCTTAAAATAAGAATTATTTCTATGCCTATTGTCCACAAATCATGATTAAAAAGCAAACTTCAAATACTACTAAATTCATTTTCTTATTTACTACCTAATTCCATCAGAGCTAATTGAAGATACAATAACCACAGAACTTACAGACAGGAGGAACAAAGTGATCTGTTTTTGCTCATTTTTTTAACCACTTATAGACAAAAATTAGAAAAACTATGTAACTTTTCAAAACTAAAATAATGTAAGAAACCTCGCACGCTTTCCTTTAACTGTGAGGATAACTGATATGAATAAAAAACATTCTTTTTTTATTCTTTTCTTATGTTTGGCCCAATAGCTTCAGGAACTGAAATAATCTCTTCTAGGCTTCACTGAAGAGGGAGAGATATGTGCATAATTTCTACAGCATCAAAAGAAAGTTTCATTGAGGTAGGTACAGAGGATTTATCATCAGGAAGCATGTATATGCTTATCATGTATGCATGTGATGTTTTAAAAACCCTCTACAAATGTTTTTGAGTTACAAAATATATGACACATTCTAGCTTATTATCCTAGGTTCAGTTTACCATTATTTGGAGTTCTTATATTTGCACTTTTCCAAGAACCATGGTTAAGAATAAAAGGCATAGGAAACTGATCACTTCCTGTCTCCAATAATGTCATACCCGCCTATGCTTAACTGATTTACAAGCTCAGATACATGTTATTTTCCGGCAAGCTGTGAATTATATTAATTATATTAAATGACTCTGAAAGAGAAAAAGAAAAGCCACGGCTTAAACTGTTAATGAAAGAAAAGGCCTTGCTTGAAATTCATGTCAACTTTCCATTCTGCAAAGCAACTCATCCACATAAAAATAGTCAAAAAGGACTTCATTTAATTAGTGATATGTAGACTTTTGCATAGAAAAAGGTTACAAAGTAATGCAAAAAAGACTGGGTACAATAATTTTAAACAAATATTTAAAAAGTATAATTTTGCATAATGTTTAACATTCTCATGTTTATTACTTTCTCCACACAGCAGAGAAATGAAGTGCATAATAATACATGCTGTGTCTTCATCTTTCAAACATAAAATCTCATGTGCTCAATTTTAATGTATTAAGAGATTACTTTGTCATTAAACAAAATAAAAAAACAAAAGAAAAATACCATTATGTAGCACTAGTCTAGGCATGAACAAAAATAATTTATGTACATCCCATTGCATACATTCATCTTGATTTGGGATCAAATGCAATCATAAGCTTGACAAAGAGTTTTTAAAAATCGTGGCTTTTCTCTTCCCAATGCTCTATCCCTGTTGCAGACCTCCAGAAATGCAACTTTTCCCAAAGGGTGACAAGAATAGATATTACACATTATCAGGACAAAATGAAGAGAGGAAGTATGTAAAAATAGTCCAAATGAAACAATAAATTAACCTAAACTTTTACAAACTGGAGAATTTTCAAGTTGGCACGAATCAAATAGCTTCTGTTGGGCACATGGTAGGCAACTGCTTTTAGGTGCACTCTCTATATAAATGGTTTACATAAAGAAGCACCGTATTTTGAGCCATGAAAAAAGTGCCTGGGGGCTTGCAGGCAGGGCAGAAATGGTTGTTAATCTGAGCACTGATGGAATAATTGCTTATACCAATGCATTGCTAAATGTCACCACTTGGCAGGCAAGTCTGTACAAAGAAAGCAAACTAAGATAAAACTAGGTCTTTCAACTTGAAAATTATTTTCAGCAATCCTTTTGGCCAATAAAAACCTGTTGGTTTCAACAGAGTACTCTTCTCTGGTACTGTATTAAAATGTCTGCAGCCTAATGTAAGACTTCTGTCCCTTTCCTTTCTTAACCTAACCTCTACGCTCTTCTTTACTTGTGCAATGTTATATATTCAGAAGAAAACTTTACTAGCTCAGGCACTTATGAAACACGAATATTTTTTTCCATCTAGTTTAAAGAGAATCCAGTCAGGACTTTTTTTTTCCCCCTTCCCCAATACAGACATACTGATGCACTGCTGGATGATACAGTCCATATATCTTCCAGGAAACTTCTAAATGAATACAAGTGTGAAGTTTTCCAAAGCTGCTGCTGTCAGTTACCAAGCTGCCCTAAACAAAACAAGAGAAAAAAGATAATACCACATTTCCACTTGTGAGGTTTGTGTCTCAAATAGCTTTATTCCTTTGTGGATCTGTAGACATCTGTATGGCTACTTTCAGGGTGCAGAGGTTTTAAGCTGACTCAGAAACGAAGGACATTCGGTTACCACTGCAAAAAATTCAGTGAAAACTTAAAAAGCTCCCACTTCTGTCCCCCAGGGTCGGTAAGGTTTACTGTTTGTTCCACCGCTTGTCTGCTGCGGGCTGGACGTGGCCGACACGGTTAAGGGCGGGCTGATGGCTGTGGCGGCTGCCACGGCTGCAGCTGCGTTAGGGGGGAGCATGGGGAAGGCCCCTGCGAAGGACAGAGGGAAGCTGTGCGCCGCTGCAGTGGCTGCGGCCGCGGCCGCGTGGACAGTGGCGGAGAGGGACAAGAGAGAGGTGGAGAGAGGCGGCACGCAGGGGGCTGCGCTGCCCGTGGCCGGCATCCGAAGGGCGGAGTCGGCGTGGGCGAACGTGGCCGTGAGGAGGGCGGAGCCGTGGGCAGGAGGCACTTCCGAAGCGGTGGAGAGGCGACAAGGCGTGGACTCGGACGTGTGGAGTCCGTTGGGCTGGAGCAGGGCCGCGGGGAGGTGGTGGAAGGCTGCCGCCCAGTGGTGCGGGTGCAGGGGGTGGTGGTGGTGGGCCAGAGAGGACGTCATGGCCGCCGCCTCCCGCTGCGAGGCACATGTGCTGAGATGAGAGACCAGTCGCACCCGCAGGGGGTCGGAGGAGTCCAGGCCCTCCACGGAGCTCAGGTACCGGGCCACTTCCGTTAGGCACTCCCGGAAGCCAATGCTCATGAAGTCCATGGCCAGAGCGTGTGCGTCAAAGTAGCCTGAGAGGGGGTCAGAGCAAAGGGGGGACCGGGAGGGGGCAGCAAGAGAAAGCGGTACAGTGACTATGAGTAACCACCGACTGTGCTTCCCTCTGTGCTTACGAATAGTCAAGGAGAATGACCCTTTCTGAAAATGTTGCCAGTTATTTCTGGTTGTAGTTGCTACAGAAGAAAGTATACTTTGCAATTCACATGTGTGACAACACTAGCAATGCTATATACTATAGTTCTTGCAACTAAATATCACAGTGGGGAAAAAAATTAAGAACATCCGTGTTTCAAATACTTCCATTAAAAAAACAAGGCGGGGGGGGTCTCTCCTTTTGTACTGTGGGATAGTGAAATTCCCTAAACTTTTTCACGGTCCTACAGAGTTTCAGTCTGTCTCTGTCACATGTGGTGGAGATTAAAGGGTTATTCTGAAACATCCGCACTCTTGGCATTTGTAACAGAGATATGAAATGCATCTTAGCAGCTTGAGGACTTTCTTTAAAAATGTGCTAGAATCTCTTAATAAATTCATAAATGCTTCTTGACTCAGTGTTTTTTTTTTAGCAAATTACTTTGTATGAAAAAATTTGATGAAAACAAAAATTTTTTTTTTTTAATTTGGGGGTTACTAATTTGGAGATCTTATTTTTCTATCAGGCAAATAAGGCTGCTTTACTGATACGAGATTACTGTAACTCCTCGCTTTCCTGAAATTCAAAGATATATTTCCTTTACTGGTTAGCTTATATTTTCCTGGCATCCACCCAAGAAAAAAACTGTGTGTTAATTTTTCAGTGTATGCATGCAGCACGCCCCTCCCACACCTAAGGTTACAACCATAAAAATGGCTGGAGCTGAGTCACATTTATGAGAATCCCTTTTTATCCAAATATAGTCCATTAGATAAAAAATAGTAATGTATCATTATTATCAGTGCCAATTTAGGGTAGAATAATAATCAGACATTTGGGGAAATGTCACCACTCTGAATGACCTCTAGTGTGTACAAATGTATCCTTTTCAGATTCTTTCTCATTTGCAACTTTTTTTTTTTTTTTAGCAATTTTCAAATTAAAAGTTTATTCAGTTTTGGGAAATGGGTATACGAAATGAAAAATATTACAAAGTTATTTTTCCCTAAGGCATTTAATGTATTATCTTTTTCATGTTTCTGCAGATCCAAGTATTATCTTTCATTTATCACCTACTAAAAATTAAATTATCTTATTGTGTAATCAAAGCACTTTGGAAAATAGAAGTCACAATATTCAAACTCCCAAAGCTATTATAGCAACAGAAATATGGAAGTCTCAAAAAGATACTTGGGGCAAAAATATACACCATTAAAACAGTAACAATAACAGCACAAAGCTGATATAAGAGAATATCATGAAATGTGGAAAATCAGCAACAAAAATAGTTATAATCCCAGGACTTCAGCTTAGATAGCAACAAAATCCCTGGGATTAAGAGAGAAAGCTCTTCCTGAAGAAGACGCCTCCATAGAAAGAGTTCACATGAGAACCCTCAGGGTTCTTTGTCGGGCTTTTCAGGCTTCTAATTTTCACGAGAGAAGGATGGATGTAATCCAACAGAAGACAGAGTCCAGAAACACAGAGGGATCTAGAAATTTAGGTTACTCTACTAAATTCTCTTTAGAAGACACTGCAGTACCAAGACAGACTATAAAGAATGGACCAACAGAACTGGAATCCCAGGGGCTTCCAAGAATTTTCATGAGTGGGCACAAAGTGATTGAAATTTGTGATTTGCCAGCTGTGTGTTGTTACATACGGCTGAGTTCTCTGTTGCGTATTAAGGAATATAAATTGTGTAATTCCTATTCTATTGCTGAATGCAGAGGAAAATGACGATGAGCAGCTGTCCCCTAGGAATAATCTTGGGCCAATAATGAAGGCACATGGGTCCATATCACTTCCTCTGTGCCATCACTGCTGTATGGCTTTAAGTGAATAAACTCACAACAACCTTGTGAGGTAGACACTATCACTGTCCTCATTTTACAGATGAGGAAACTGGGGCTCGGACGGGGTTAGTAGTTTACCCAAGGTCACAGAGCTAACATATGGCCGAGCTAGGATTCAAAACCAGGCAACCCAACTGCAGTCTGTGTCCTTCACCACTACATTGTGAGGCCCCATAGAAGCTGTGAGTCTTGGATGATGTGAGCCCCCACTGCCAACCCCTCCTCCCTCTTCAAGGCCCATACTTCCTCCTGTGTGATGACCTCTCTGGTCACTTGGCCGTCAGGCAACTTGTATGGAACTTGCTTGGAAATGTCTGTTCATAAACTATTCTGGGATGAATTTTAGGACTGTTCAGGTAGCCAAGAATAGCAACCAAGAATGGAACTTAGTTTTTATAATAAGACATAAGAACAGTATTCCTCTTTAGAAGTATAGCTTATGCCAAATATTTGAAACCCTGGTAAGAATTCTTAGCCTTGTGGTGAACAACACCAAGGAAGGCAGAGCAGTTAGACTGCTGTTCCTGCACCATCACCAACTCAATCAGTCTACTATCCTGAGGTGGCAGGTGCAGAATCAAAATCATGGGGCTGCAGGGGCTTTAGAGCTCAGAATGCTAGTGTAGGCCTCACAGTGCAGTGGAGCACTTCTGTCTTGGGTTAAAGGCAAGACAATGGCCAAGCTAGGCTGGATCACTGGTTTCTACGATTTCATCCAGTTCTCTTCTCTATTATGTAAGAGTTTTTGCATACTATGCTGAGGGTTACATTTTCATGATAAGAAATGACAATTCCATACCCATTCAGGATGGTTTCTAGAGAAGGTGCAACTGAGGTTTAGTCAAACCATGGAGGCTTCTCTTTACGTGATCACCGCCCCTCCCTGCACACCTGATACAGGTAAGAGACAGTGAAGGCCAGGGATGATGATCCACAGGTCGTTGGCAGTATGGCCACACTGGAGTTAAATACTGAAGTACTTCCACAGCAATTGGTAAATGGCTATTTCCCTCCAATGCCTTGCCCCTGCTCTGATCTAGGGCAAACTGTGATACTATGTAATGAAAGGCTAATGCTGAGCAGAGAAGCTGCCAGGGTGGAGGGCAGCACTTAGCCCTCGTGGTGGTAGTCTCTCCCTACCCAGTTGTCAAATACATTAAATAACAAAAGACTCTTGGTGAAGGTGAATAGCAAAGGCCTGCTTGAAGAGTGAAAAAGATACAAAAGGGCAAAATCAAGTCTGAGTAATGTGTGAGAAGAGGGATCATGAAATCTGAATGAATATTACAGCTTTCAGGATCACAAGTCTATTTTTAACATGACAGGAGGGGGTCCATCTCTGACCTCTGGATGATTCTTTCCTAAATCATTATCTAGTACAGAAGACATGTCTCCAGGGCCCTGGGCCCAAGGTTCCTCTTCCTGCTTGCTCTCTGCAGGAATGACTCTGCTCCTTTAATAGTTTTCAGTACAGAGATTCACTACCTATACTTCAAATGTTCTGTCTGGTCTAAACCCAAGATCAACCAAAATCTGAAAACAGTGAAGATAATTCTAAAGTCAATTCCTTTGGAATGGCTGCATTAGGTTGAGTCCTAGTCTTGATTTAATGGGGGGTATCGGGGGAAGAGAAAGAAGAAGAGAAAAAGATTGCCTTTAACCTCCTGTTTATGTTTAGATGTTTGTGTGTGTGTTTTGTCTTTCTGTACAGACTCCAGCATGTGCTCCTGAGGTCCCAAACAAATCTCTGACCAGGCTGCTGTGAATGAAGCTTTACTCCCACAGTATTATGAAAGCAAACACAAGCCCAGGGTCAAGTGCTTCTTTTGTTCCAGAAGTTCTTTCCCACGAGTTCAATCCTGCCATTAGCATTGATTTCCACAGCTTTAATCTGGGACCTCCTATCTCAGCTTGTTAAAGAACTGTTCAACTATGACTTTCCTATAATCTTAGGGGGAAAAATGCAAAGAGAGAGGTGGCAAGGGGGTAAAAATGAAGTCACCTACTTACCTTTACCCCCAGTTGCCTGAAGCATCTTCAGATGATCTACTGTCATTTGCAGTATTTCGGCTTTCTCTAACTTTGCAGATCCCTGTATAAACAAATAATAAAGTCTTAGAAGTTCTATGGAAACTGATTTGGAACATTTTACACTGGATTTTCAGTATTCCTTTTCATTAGAAAATTCCAAGTTTATTTTTTTTCACAGAAACATCTGAGTTCTTTGCAAACTTTACATGTAAACAATAATTACTGTGTCTCACCTAATGACAGATATTGGCCAATTTATCTTTTAAAGACTAAAAGGTATAACAAATAATTTTTTAATCATAAGAATAACTATACTCCTAAGATCACTCCACTAAAACAATTATAATTGCAAAAATCTCAAACCTTGCATCCAATCTCTACCCTCTATTTCATTAGGGAACATCTAATAGTCTTATATAATGCCGCAGTTCTAGATCAGTTGAATCCCACTCTGAAGGATAAAGAGACAGGATCTTAGCAAATTAGATTTTTCAAAAATAAAAAGTTCTAATAAGTCTTTAAGGCACACCCTGGTAAGCAGAAACAAAAAATAAAAAAGGGAAGACTTTTAAGGGTTTTTTTTTTCCAAAAATTACCAGCAGGTGTCACTGTGAGTTCCAAGATCATAAACAAGAAAGCATAACTTACTACCTATCTAAAGCATCAGAAATGCTTAAAGATATTTGAACACTTTAAAATAGTTCTTAATAAAATATCTTGGAAATATATTTATATGTCCTACTTTTTAAAATAAGGCAACCTCTGGAAACCAACTGAAATACAGATGTGCCACCTTGAACTGCCTCAGAGGACTGTGGGTGGCTGCTAATTTCCTGGAAAAGCTAAATAATTAAATCAATATGTCTTTTTGAAAAGGAAACTGAAGTTTTTTTCAGGTTCCTATGCTCTACTTGTTTTGTGAAAATTATCAGCACCCTGTACATGGTGAGAGTGCCAGAGTTATTTAAACTGCTAGAAAGAACACTCTTCTAATCATACTGTGACAGGGCCAGCTCACTAAGATTGGTAGCCAAGCTTGGCAAATGGGAAAGCCTGTGTTTATGGTAACTAACTGCCAAACAACTGAGGTTTGCTTTTAAGGTTTGTTTTAAGTCGACATTTAAGAAAAAAACCCTAACAAACTAAAGGGGAAAAAAAAATCAAACTGTTCTTCATAACTGCAGACATTTCAGTACTCAAAGTGAAAACGCCAATTACTGGTATTTTCATTTTCAGCCTATTGTCACTGAAAATGTTACTAATCAAAACTACAATTTCCATATTACATTTAGCTTACCAAAGGCAGTTTCAGCATATAGGTATCTTTTTTCTCTCAAAAATGTACAATCAAGAGCATATTACATCTTCTACTTCTGTCAATTTGCAGTATCTCCATGAAGATGTACAGTAGTTTTAGTGAAAGTGACAAATAACAAAATTGCAGTTTCTGGATAATTTCCAAGGGCTTTGTAGGGCTTGCTGTATGGTTGTGGTTCATGAAGTAAACAACAAAATAAACAAACAACTGCTGCCTTATACCCTATTTGAATTAAATTGAAAGTATTTTCAATAGCATACGATGCCATATTCTTTGAAATATGTGCTTAGAAATCTGTGCTGTTAGCCACTGTGGCAAGAGATACAAAACTTTTCCAAAACAACAAAGGAAGATTTAAACATTTGACTTCTTCCTTTTCTAAGTTTGCAAAATCTTTTTTTTTTTTTTTGGTAAAGGAATACCTTGAATTCTGGGAAAGGAAATTTATGGCTAGTTCTATTTTTACCAAACTTCCAAAAAGATGCCCCAAATGGAACACTGTTCTATTAATCCAGAGATTAAAAATGAAACCAAGTGATTTGGTAAAAAAATTTTATTGGTATTACCATAGGAAATAGAGCTAGAGATGTTACTTCCTGGACTTTGGTTATTTTTAAAATAAAAAGCACTTTTTTTAACCATTTGACACAAAAATGAAATTTCACATGATATATTTTTTAAAAGAGTACGACATACAGCTCAGTTTTAAACAAAACCACTACTGGTCTTCATAGAAAGAACAGAGAAAGCATGAACACTGTTACCCTTAAGGGAAAAATAAGCTGAAGAATGGAAATGTTTTTCAACTTCATGATGGATTATGTTTTTAATAGTTTTGCCACAACAAAGCATTTTATTGAAATAGCTGCTCTGTGCCAGATCAGGGCACATACACCATTATTTTAATGAGCTTTAACAAGAACCCACATTCCCAGATGAGAGAATCAGATTTTTTTGAGCCTTTTGGTGGGGTGGTCAGGGGTAAGGGTAGCTTACTTGTTTTTCAAAAGCAGTTGGCACCAGTCGTCTCAACTCAGATAAACTGTTATTTATCCGATCTCGACGCCTTTTCTCTATTATCTATTCCAAAGGAAGCAAAACAGCAACAAGTTTATGAATACACAAATGCTAAATTTACTCTTAATGGAAGAATACAACTGTTACACATTAGGCTGGATTACATGAAATAAAAATAAAAAAAAAATCACATACCCCTCTCCTTTTCTTTCTTGCCATAATCTGAGATGTTGTTGTTGGGGAATTTGATCTAATCACAGAGCTAGTACTTTGCCTATGAAATAGGAACAGTATGTCAGGTGCTGCATTAACATAACAATGGTTTCTTCTGGGTACTTCATGGCATCCATTAAATATTGAGTGATTGCACAGTTCAGTTGCGTGTTTATTCTTAATTCTTACATTTAACATACTTTGTTTTCAGTCCTTATATCTATTTTCAGGTAAGAATCATGCCCTCCCCCCCCTTTTTAAACAAGTCATCCAGACACCAAATCCATTTGCAAAAACATCCCTAAACTTTTAAGTCTTGCAGTGAAAAACTTACGAGCGGTCAGAGTGAGAAGTCAGTTATTAGTACTTCCTAGTTCCACTCATAAAAATTTCTTAAAAATCAACTAATTTCTAAGAGCATCCCTCCTCCAACCTCCGGTCAGACACACTAAACAAAGCAAAGCTATTTTAAAATAAAGGCCATGTTTAGCACCACTATCAAACAGATAGACAGTCATCACATGTCAAACTGTTGTCCCTAGATGCAATCTTCAAAATAAACAGAAGTTATCTTACTATTTCAAAACTTCAATCAGTCATATCTCACAGCAGGGAGAAAAAAAAGACACATGTAATGTTTTGTATACTAATCTTCCAAAAGAATGCCCCAAATTAAATATGCCACTGATAGGGAAATTAAAATGAGATCAACTACTAGGTAAATGTTTTACTTTGAAAATGAAACTGTAGGTATCTCCTAGTCTTCAGCCTAAGCTTAAACCTCTAGAAGCTGCAATCCATCTTGAGTTTACTAATGAAAAAATATTTTGTATTGAAAGTTCAATCAAATCATTATTTTGTCACTTACAGCTTTTGCCATCCTTTCTAGTTTGTACATGTTTCTCTTCATAATTCATGGATACTATGCTTCTTTATGTTCTCGAATTCTCCAGATTCCTGTTATTTGTTCTCTTTCATTTTAGGACTGTTGCACACACCAGGTTCTTATTACCTCACCTTCTCACTTCTGGATCTTATTTCTGAATTAAGTGTCCCCCTCAGTCCCACCCCATCCCAACTGGTTTCGCCTTTCACATGACTTCTTCTGTTTTTCAGATCTCATTTTTTAAGAAGACGCACACTTTAATAATTAAAAAGATCCTTCGCAAGCAACGTTTCATGTAAATATCTCTGCTGTTGCCGATTTCACGCTTTGGTTTGTACTTATTAGAATAACGATGTGGAAAGAAAACCAGTTTTCCAAAGGTAGGAAGAATTTTGCTCTTTGAGTGACAGCTGCAGATAAATAATTAAGGAGCTTGTGGGGATGCCAATTAGAAGCAATTATCATTTGACCCGCCTTGGCATTAAAATGCCTCGGTAATCCTCCTCTGTCACTGGAAAGTAGAGGTCTGGCTTCTGTGATCACGACCCCGATCTTTTCCAGACTTAAGAACAAGCAGTCAAGAGAGATGATCTACGCCCGAAACGATCCTTAACGTCTGTCACTCACTCTCCCGTCAGGCCATTCACACATAGTCAACCTGGAAAGCTCAACCTACTTAGCCTTAAAATTGCAAATTGCTTTAATTTCTCCAAAAGGCAGATCATCTTTTTAGTCTCTTGAAAAATAAAAAATTGTATATCAATCTGTTTCTCTCTTCGCCTGGCCTATCCTGGAAGTGCTCCCGCAGTTTCAGTGGCGGGGGCGTCGCCCGTCGCCAGCGCCTGCCTGTCCGCGCGCCCAACGCTGACAGCCGGGGACCCTCCCTCGCCAACTCCTGCGCTGTGGTTCAGTCGCGTCCCCCTTCCTCTCCGCCCCACCCCTGGTGTGAAAACCTACATCCCCCGCCCCACCCCAACGCACGCTCCGTGAGCGCCCACCGCTCAGTTTCCCGGGGCAAAACTCCCCGCTCCGTTAGGACGTCGCGGAGAGGAGCCTCGGGACTTCCAAAGAGCCGCTCGCGCACAAAGCTCTCCGACGCCTAGGGCTCCCGGCAGTTCCCGTCGAGCCCGCGCTCACCCCGAGTAATTGTTCTCGCTCCCCACGTCGATGGTCTCGTCCATGTCGCTCTCGGAGGTCGTCTCCTCGCAAGGGCGCTTCATCGCGGCGAAGACGGCGCGGGGCACAGCCCAGCCCGAGCCACCAACGCGGAGCGGAGCGGAGCGCAGCGCCCAGGGGCCCTGCCAGCCTCCTCCCTTCCTCCCTTCCTCCCTCCCTCTCTGGGTCCGGGAAGGCGCGGCTCCCGCGGCGGCGCGGTCGGCTCCTCGCGGCTCTTTCCCACGCCGCGGCCGGGCTCGGCCGCAAGAACCGGCGCCGGCCACGCCCCTCCGCGCGGGCGGGGCCACCTCGCCCGCCTCCCGCGCGCAGGCCCCCGCCGCCCCGCCGGGTTCCGCCTCCTCCGGCTCGGCGTGGCCTGCGATTGGCTGAGGCGGAAGGGCGGGGCCGCGCTCGCCAATGCTCGCGGCGAGCCTCCTGCCGAGGCGTGGGAACTCTGCCGCGCACCTAGGGTCCCGGAGCTGCGCGCGGGCGGGAGAGGCAGCGGCGAGCGTGAGCGCGAGGTTGATAGCTCCAGCTAGGGCAGCACGCGGACGTGGGCGTGGGCGCGGGCGCGGCGGGGGAGGACCGTAGAGGGGCGGGCTCCCGACCTCGGGTTTCGGCTCTCCCTCGCACCCCCCCCACAGTCTGGTGGTGAAGTTTCTGTCTTGTGTTTAAAGAATAACCCCAAGCGCGTGGCTGAGTGTGAGCGAGCGTGTAGTGACGTTGGGAGGCGCCGTGGCTTAACCGAACCGCCCCACTCGGCTGTCCCTTGTCTGGACCAAAACTGCTGACTGGCTGACCCTGAGGGTCACATTTGCCCTCTGGGGTTTTTGAAAACCTTAAATCAAAGTTGCTTTTCTCCCTGGCAACTCCCGAGGCTGCTTTCGTGGCCTCTGGGCTGTGGACAGATAAGGACGTGAGTTTCCCCGACCAGGTACTTAACCGCTGACTGTCTGAGGGTCTGAGCCCGGCTACCATGTGACGTTCGATTTGCTCTAAATCAGTTATTTCCATTTGGCCACGGGGGCTGTGGATAGTAGACTCCGCTGAGTAGACCGTGAGCCGGAGTTGTGTCCGCTCTGGTGACAGGAAAGACTAGACCAATGCAGGTATTTCAGGACACAATTTTAGTAGTTTTTCAAGTTCGAGTTTTTCGGGCTTGGATTATCCCGATGATGGCAATTCTCTACTCCCTTTGGTGTGTACAGTCGTAGCGGTAGAGTTAATGAGAATTCCGAACGTGAAAAAATTCGCGCTTGGAAATTTGTTCTCTAAAGTACGAATTCGTGTCCAGTTTTTAGAGCGTTGGACAAGGTGGGTTGTAAAAACTACAGAAGTGCTTTCAAAACATGTTTTCTAGCGGCTCTTCGCGTGTGTTGCGGCACTTGAACAGGCTACACCAAGGTGCCTCAGCGAAGGTTGGAGCTGAGCAGACCGAGCGCGAGAGGCGGTGTGAGCTCGCACGGTCCGGAGCCGCGGTACCGCGAGGCGGGCGGCGGGTTGGTCGCGGTCGAGCCGGAGACTCGTTGCTCGGGACAGCTCCGTGCTTTCTTTAGTGGAGGAGAAAAGGCTTTGAGAAAGGGGCGTCTGTCATTCATCATAACCCTCCCGCCACGGACGGATTCCTGATTTTCTAGGGATCTGCTTAGGGCATCCCATTGACACTCCATTCTGTCCCCACACAAGACCCTCGCGGGGCGGGGAGGCGGAGAGGAAAGGATGCGTCGGGAAAAGACTGGGCCCGGGCGGGGGTTGGGCGGGGGAGAGCGGGAAGGACTTGCAGCCAGCGTGTTAAGCTCTCATTAAAACACAAAACCCCCTTCCCCACAAGCTCTCGTCTCTTTTGTGCGGTCCCCGCCGCGGTGCCTGCAATAACCGTGTGAACAGAAACCCAAAACGTTTCATCCTGACTTCTGAAACTTAACCTCGGGCAAAGCACACAGTCGGCGGGGGCCCGGCAAGCCCTGGTGGGCTGGACCAGGTCAGCTTAGGACGCCGGGGACGCGGGGGGGGCAATGACCCCCCAACTCTGCTGCCTGCCTCAGGGTGGGTACCCAGCCCGCGAGGGCCTCTGTTCATCTGAGCGCGCTGAGCAGAGCTGAGCCGGTCGGCTTCCCACGCGCTCCGACCTCCCCCCGCGCCACCCGCTCGGGATCCCCGTAGCTCTGCAGTGCTGAGCCCGACGGGCGGGTAGCCCGCCCCACCTCCAAGGAGGATGTGCCAATGGCCAGTCGGCTCGGGCCACAGGTGAATGCGCTGCACCAGGCCTGGCGCAAATTCAACCTTCACAACTTTAAGTGAGGGATGCACGTTTTTCTGAAAGTGAATGCCTACAAGTGCAATTAACGTTTGCCACGCGAGCAAATGAACCCGCGCTTCCAAACGCCAGAGGCAAAATCTGAGATCGTAACTGAAAAAAATTAAGAGTTCATTCTCACTATATTAGTACATTTGATTACTATAATTGTGAAAAATTGCAGAGAGGGAAATGGTTTTCTTGCAAAAAACTAGCAACTGGTTATAATTTTTCCATATTTGTCTTTGAAGACTTAACTGCTGTAACTTGTTATAAAGAAAAATACAGCAGGGACGTTCGAAAAGCACACGCGGATTTAATGTCGCTTAAAAAAATTTTTTTTTAAGCAAAGAGGGTCATATTTTAAAAAGTGTTTGGAACAGTGCCGGCACATGGTAAGCGCTATATAAGTCCTTTAAATAAACAAGAATGCATAGGGCAAAAGACCGCGGTGCCAAAACAAAAACCACTACCAAAAGAGTAATATGCTCACTTATCTGCAAAATACTTAATCGCAATTAGGCAGCATGGGATTTTTCAATTAGGTCTTTTATTCCCCTCAAGCATTCCATTTGACTATCCCCTGGTTAGGCGTCTTGTCTGGTCTATCTTCCACTGAAAGTAACTCTCGGGTCAGAGGAAGAAACAGGGAGGATCGCCCCGGTTTACGGAGAAACAGTTGTGGATTGTGGGTTGTCGGGGGAATAGAGGGGGATGGAGGGGTGGCCTATGTGGAGAGAAAGAAAAGAATGAGAGAGCGGTGGGATTTCAAGCCTCATCACCCCTCAGCGACATCCTTTTCAGTGAAAGTTGGTTGAAGGCTTACTAAGAGCCCGGGCAGAAGAAAAGATGTCCGCGCGCGGAGCAAACTACGGCTCTTTCCTTTTCAAAGATTTGTACAATGAGATAATGAGACCGAAAGATATGAGAGACTTCCCTAGAAACGAAATGCCATTAAGAGAGAACGTTCAGGACGAGGATCTAAAGGGAATGGAGGAGGGGGTAATCTGCCGTCTTTCCGAAATTGGTCATCTCACCCATGTTTTGTGCTTATGTGATTTCGCTCACTTAAAGGCGTGGGAGTGAGATGTTGAATGCCAAGATCTGGAAACATCAGACTCAATGGCCTTGATCCCCTTCCCCAACTCTTCTACCCATTTAATTTTGCAGCTGTTTAAATTACAATTTTTGTACCTGTGTTTCTAAGTATGGCGATCTTGACCTAGTTTTATATTGTCCCACAAAATTTGGGTTTTCTTGCACAAATTAATGAAGTGCTTACTTTGCTGTAATTCTAACATTCTCCTTGCACCATTTAGGGAAGGAAACTAGGATTTAAAAAAAAAATTCTTGGTCTGCTTTTTTCTTCATTAGAGCTCTCTAATGTTTCAAGATCAATTGTCATACACTTTGCTATTTGTAACTTCTCTGAATCCTTTGAGATGCTCCTTACAATTACTTAAAAAGTATCTGCCATTCTAATGTTTGGCTTCTCTTAGAAAATCACCAAGGCACGACACCAATTTAAAAAAATGTTTTAACTTGGTTCTCAGTGAAATTATAGGCAGCTCTGTTATGTAAAGACTATGTTAGTCTGAGAAGCCTGTGTGCACATAGTTCAAATTGAGAAGTCCAGTTTTGGGCCTATCTGAAATACATATTATACTTATTTATGAGCTTTCTCTTGCAAAGGGAAGACAAACAGGTGGCTCTGAAAAGTGGTAGTCTATTTGCAATTGCTGGGGCAGGTGACAAGCACGTGCATCTGTGGGCAGTTTTGTTGGGCTTCCCTCCCTGACTGGAAGGCTATTGTGAGCTGGCAATGTTTTAAAGTGTGTGAAAAAGCTGCACCCTTGAGAGCAGAGGCCAAGGGCAAGATCCTTGTAAATTTTAATACTTTTCTCAACATCAGGCTGGCAGAAGGCAAGCCAACCTAGGGTCACATAAGACAGGACACATATTAGCAAGCCAGTAAAGTAAAACAAAGCAGAAAGCAAGGGCAGATGTAGGCCCACCAACCTTGAAGTCAACTTTAAGGGAACTGCTTTACTAGTTAACAGTTATTCTTGCTGGTCACATAAAGTGCATCATATTTCTTGGCTTACCCCAATAGGTGCTACTTATTTGTTACATCAAAAACTCTGAGGTAGGAAATCTTAGACCCAAAGCCTCCTTTCTTCGAAGTTAGAATGTTTAAATTGATCTCTGCTATTAAGGGGTAATTTATTTAAAAGCTTTTATTTCATTAATGGTGTTATTGGTTCTTAGCACATGCCCAAGAATGAAGACTGGTTTTATTGTTGGACCCTTGAGGAGAAGGTTGTATAATTAAGTAACTAGTATTCCATATCCCTGTAAGCCACATTCAAAAGATAACTACACTCACTCTATCAACTTCTTTGTGAGGGTTAAATTGATATTGGCAGGCTTTTCTTTCAAAGAGATTCTTTTCAATTTCTGTTTTCTTGAAGTTGGTTTGACTGGAATTTTTTTTCCTCTTTTTCCTCTTTACAGTTAGATATATTCACTTCTCTCATGAAAATAATCTTTTAACTAACCTCATCTGCATCCTCTAGAGTAGGGCCTGACAGGCAGGGGGTGCACAATAAGTGGTTTGAACTGAAATTCTTTTGAAATTAATGAACTTCCTGCTTCTTTCCACATGTATAGAATTTAAATACATTGGCATAATAAAATAGCAATAAACAACCATGAATTTAAAAGCTAGGAAAGCATTTACTGTTAATGGGAACTTAGTTTAGCTCTGAGCTTCCTGGCAGCCAAGTCAGAAAGAGAAACATAGTGAGTTTTCTAATTCTTGTAACCAGAAAAGAGGAAGCACATCTGTTTTTCAAAAAAAAAAAAACCTTTATCCAGCAGCTGAATTCTAAAAGAACTGCATAACCACTTGATTTACAGACTATAACATTTTTATTTTATTGAAAACAATTATTTTCTTTGTCTAAAATTTTCTTCCAAGTATCTGTATTAATTACAACATGAACAATAGCATTCATATTATGTGTAAATGAAGACAATAGTTTATCTCCTAATAGCTGAATAAGCCATTTACTAAGCTCCCAAGTTTAATTAATTGACATAAATAGGACCAGAACCTCAAAGAGTTACAAAAATCTGGATTCTCCATAGGAAAGTGTCTGCTTCCAGTTTTAGAAAAAAAATTTAAATCAAAGATTCCTGGAACTGGTTGGTTGGCATTTTTGATGAGAGTGAAAGAAAGAAACACTATAGGTTTCCGAAATATCAAATGCTGTAGAAAAATTTAAGAGTAAAATTATTTCCCACTAGAATGCAAATGAACACCTATATTTCCTTAACACTTTCATTGGAAATTTTATTAGATGTGTGCACATTTTCTGCACTTACTGCTTACTTTAAAATTGATAGATGACTTTATGGGGAGGGGAATTCTAGATTGGAAATAAGTTGCTAATTTTAGATTTTCTGTGGAAAAAAATAACAGGCTATTTCTGGACCTTCATGCTTTGTAAACATATTGAAGTACATACTTTGTGAGAAACATAGAAAAATAGCAAGTTTTTTGGTTTTTTCTTCCCCCCCAGGACAGGACTGTATTTTTTCTAGCAGATACAAATTTAACTAACTCTGGGGATCTATCGGTTGAAAGGCAAAACACAGAAGTTTTAAAATTTTTCTGCCTATAGCCTTCAAAATAATTTAATGTAATAATGTATTGTGGGCATTGGAGATAGATATATTTTTTAGAGATAGATTTTGGTCTTAAGTAATAGCTCATTCTATTTCTAGGAAATGAATACTTTAAAAAAAATAACAGTTCTCTTAGGAACTGCAACATTCATCAAGACAATGCAACCTCTTTGAAAACAAAATGTCATGGTGCTTAGCAGAGAGCAAACATGCTCAGCTACGGGATGGAAAGGGCTGTGTACTGTGCCTTGAATATGTAAGAAAGGTGCATCTTGAATATGTAATAAAGGTGTTTCCATAGCACTTTTAATCTGAGAATCCTAGGGCATTAGTGAATCATGGATGAATCAAAACTCAGAGCATTGTAGGGTTTACTTGTCAAGGCTGGCTATCAGGATTTTGCTAGAATAGTCTCAACAGGAACATTAATAAAGTCTGAAAATAGGTCAAGATATGAATAGCAAATAGAAAACCCATACAAATGTTGTTTATGGGCACTTAAGTGTTTATCCATCTGTAAGTAGATAGAAGTGTCTATATACAGATACACGTACAAAGCACAAAATAATTAAAAGTTTTTAAATTGACACGCCTTGATTGTTAGTATATAAGAGACTATGGTAATACCTGGTACAGACCAATAGTTCAAGTCAGAGAGGAAAATGCTGCATTGCATAATTATTTATTTATTCATTTAAGATTTTATTTATTTGAAAGAGAGAGAGGGAGAGAGCACAGAGGGAGAGGGAGAAGCAGACTCCCCGCTGAGCAGAGAGCCCGATGCGGGGCTCAATCCCAGGACCCTGGGACCATGACCTGAGCCGAGGGCAGACGCTTAACAACTGAGCCCTCCCAGGCACCCCTGCATTGCATAATTAAACCACCATTTGTAAAATGGAATTTGCAAATTTTGTAGGTTTTGTATTTTCTCTATTTCTGAAAATTGCATTCATTATATTTAAGTTTATTTTAGATACTGAAATACCTTATCTTTTGTCTATTCTATCATCTACATTTTTAAATCTGTTTCTTCAATTTTTAAAATGTACACCCTTGGAAAAGCAGACTTTAGTATTTTGGATCTCTTGGTGCAAGGGGAATTAAGATTGTTATATAAAAGGGTTGGGAGAGTGAGTCTCTCTGGCGTTCAGGTGAAACACCTGAAAAATCATGTTCTGTTTGTGTGAACCCATGAAATATTGATAAATTAACATTTGTTTGCATAGATTCCAGTTGTGATAACAAAGGTGTGAGCAAAATTTAAAATTGACAAATTCTGACAATAACTTAATGTTTTTGTGTGAATTGGGAAAAGAATATCCACACTTTGATTTTAACAATGAAATACCATTCTCATTCAAAAATGTAGTTTGAGAATTACTATGTTGGGAACATCACAGTAGGGGCTAAATAAGTAGAACTGTGGGGGAAATGATCTAAAAATGAAACCAAAGAGAGTATGAACAGAGATCACTAACAGAATTGTTAGTTTGTATACTTGAAAGTATTAAGACTCACTCATTAATCATGCCTGATTTTTTGGACTGTGCCTCTCTTAAATTTGTTCTTATTTCCAGGCCACTGAAGTATTAAATACCTACTTTGAGCAGTGCTCTCTGTTAAGCAGTGTGGGTAATACCTGGTGAATAAGACCCAATTCCCACTCTCCAGAAATAGCAGGAGAAATAATATAGGAGTCCAAACACAAGGAACTGTTACACAAGATGGGATATATTCAAGGCCAAAGTAAAATAAATCTGCATGCTGTGGGCATAAAGTAAAAAATTCATTTTTAGAGGGTGATTTCATCCATGGTAGTTCCAAAATTTTTGTGTAGGATTAGAGGCAGCAATCGTGTTGGAAGGGGGGTGGGGGGGTGACCCAAGGATTTTTGTCTTCAATTTCCACTTATATAATAAGCACAGTTTTCATTTAGATATTATGATTATTGGATATCTTTGTATTGCTGTCAAACATTATGAGGAGGGTTGTCTAACCTCTTATCTATCCTTTGGTGCAATTGTAGGATTAAGAGAAAAAGTGGCATTTGAGCAGAGACTTGAAAGATGTCTGGAATAGCTACAATCCTAAATACACTTGCTTGGAGAAGGATCAGCATTTGCCAAGATACACAGAGGCTGAAGATGCAGGCCATTCTACGGGAAAGAAGTGATCCCCAGCTACAGTGAAGGATCTGGAGGAAACGTGGTCTAAGGGAGAGAGTTGTTTGGGGGAAATGAATTAAGTTGTAGCCAAATCATGGAGAAGTTTGCCTGCCTGCAAGAGCTATAATTAATTAGATTGATCCATTCATGTTTCTTTCTTGTTTTGTCATCACTAATTTGAATTGAAAACATTGTAGTAGAAGAAAAATTCCAGGAAAATTTGTCTTTCTAAATGGACTTTTTTATACTTTTTGTTTCTCTGTGTAAGTCTTTTAGTGGAAGAGAATTGTCAGGACTGTTAACTTGGCCTTCAGGAAACTCATAGTATTTAATTACATTTCTTGGATTTATTTAATATGACCCAGTTTAGATGAAAGAATATGTTCACTGTCTATTTTGTGGAGAATTCACAGAATTATGCCATGATTTGCACATCAATATTTACAGATTTGTTTAAAAATCTGCCATGTCATTATTAAAATCAATACACGGTTATACTCTCAAGGATTAAGAGAACTTTCTAAAAGTGAGATTTTCAGCTTCATTGACTTCTGAGTAACCTATGGTACATGAACACTGCAAGCTATCTCAGATTTACCCAGATTAGATATTTGCAGTGAAAGATTGAGCCCTGATTCTTTCCTCTACTTTCTTGCTGAAAGAGAAAAATAAGGTCCAATTACTTTTCTACTGGGTGCCATAAATATTTAGGGATGTTACAATTCAGGTGTCCTTTAACTGTTTTTAGACTCATAAAGTTACATTCTTCCCCGAAAGGCCCTGTGGAAGTGAAAGTAACTTGCATTTAAATGTTGAATATTCAATCAATAAACAACAGTAATGTTTAAGAAGGAAATGCAAGACAGCCTCAAAATAGTGATATTTTTTTTTAGTCACTGCATTGCAGATCAGAATAAAACAAAGCTCCTATTAGTGAACAAAGGTTAACAAGGTAGGGCTCTTACTGAATCAGAGTGGAAAACTTGCAGTGCTGAGATTTGGCATTGGATTACCTTATGTCCAGCTTCAATCCACTGATCAATCATCTAGTGAGTTCTTTAGGGAATTCAAAAGCAGTGTAACATGTGATTTTGGGGGGAACTTACTATCCAGAGGATACATTGATGATTGGAATAGCTGCCATTTAGCAAGTGCTTACTTTGTGTCAGTTAGCTAACAAAGCAGTATGTGGATTCATTTCTTTAATCCTCTCTGGAACTCCTTTGAGGTAGGACAATCATCATCTTTATTTTACTGGTGAGAAATCAGACCCAGTGAGGTTAAATAACTGCCTAAGGTTTTATGGGTATTAAGTGGTAGAGTCAGGTTTGACTTAGGAAATCCAAAAATGGGCCAGTACTCTTACCCATTACTGGATATTGCCTCCAAAATGGATGCATGTGAGACAGATACAGCCAGTGCAAACAGGTAGAAGCAATGCACAGTTTGAGAAAAATTTGTTTCCCAAAGACCATTTATAAGTGTATTGTTTGGAGTGTCAAATCTCATAGCAACTATGTGATACCTGGTAGTTTTTTTTTTTTTTTTTGGTTCGGTTTGGTTTTGGATGTGTGTGTGTGTGTGTGTGTGTGTGTGTTTTGTGTGTTTGTTTGTTTTGAGGGTTTCCTTCAAAAAGTCAAACTACTCCACAACAAGAATGTTTGTGGTTAAGAATATCAGCTTTGGCTTCAGACACTAGGGGGTCATTCCCAACTCTGTCACTAGCCACATGGCCTTGAGCAGTCATTTTTCTGAACCTAGGACCTCAGGGGTTAATGATACCTAATAAAAGAGTAAGGAACAAATAAAATAATGGGTGTCAAGTGCTTAGTAATATGCTTGATATGTGAAAAGAGACAGATATTGTAACTAATTAACTAATTGTGGGTCCTGATAATAGAGGACCAACTTCCTTGTTACCTTTTGTTTCTTTTTTTTTTTTTAAAGATTTTATTTATTTGAGAGAGAGAGAAACAGCATGAGAGGGGAGAGGATCAGAGGGAGAAGCAGGCTCCCCACTGAGCTGGGAGCCCAATGCGGGACACGGTTCCAGGACTCCAGGATCATGACCTGAGCCGAAGGCAGTCACTTAACCAACTGAGCCACCCAGGTGCCCACCTTTTGTTTCTTTATTGAAATTGAAGGCATATTTTACTGCTTTTATATTATAGTAGCAATACATGATTTGCAGAAAAATTAGTAAATTGAGTTAGTAGTAACATTTAAATTGCCATTTAACCTGATAATCAGACAATCACCATTAGTGATGAGGATGATTATCCTTCCAATTTTATATATTTTTTCATTTTCACAAAACATGAAATCATTTTGCCTAATACTATTTGGTAAATTGCTTTTTAAACCTAAATTAGTATAGTGAACATTTCCTCCATGTCATTAAATAGTCCATAACATCATTTTTTTTTCCTGATAGTGTAGTAGTCTTTGGAATGGATGTATCATAAATTTACTTAGCTGTTTCATATTGGGCATTTAAATGTCTACAGTTTTTTTCTATTATGAACAATGCTACAATTTAGAGAAACCTTATAGGTAAAAAAAAATGTGCATGTGTTTTAATTATTTTTAGTCTAAATTATCAGGAATAGAGTCAGGTGACCAAACAGTATTCAAATTGAAATCACTTTTGATATTTCCTGCCAAATTACCTTTAATAACAGTTGGACTAATTTATATCTCTGCCAGCAGTGTGTAAGAATATTCATTTTTCTGAATCATCACCAAAACTAGATAGTTCAATAGTTGCCAACCTGATAGGTGAAATAGTATCTATTTTAATTTTAGTTTTTTTTATTATTAATGATGTTAGATTTTTTCATAATCTTATTGGCTTTCTATAACTTCTTGTGACTGTTAACATACTTAATGTTTCTCTTGAGGTAGTTGTCTTTTTTTTATTATTGAGTTAAAGCTGCTAATTATAAACCAAGGCACTTAATGTTTGTCTCAAATATCATAAATATACATATATATTTATTTCAGTTTGTCATTTTCTCTTAAATTTTATTTATGTACCTTTGATGTTTATGTATAGAGGTTTTTACTTTTTCAAGTTTATCAGTATTTAATTTTTTTCCCAGTTAGAAGCAATCTTTATTCAATCTAGAATTTACTTTGGTATATTTTTTACATAGGAATGAATTTTAGTTCATTCAGCAAACATTAACTGCATGCCTACAGTGTACCAGGTATCATGCTTTTGCTTGGGAAATTGGTGCACAATGCAAGTAGAATTCCTGTCCTCAGGTGGGAGTTCATCCTTTAAATGGCTCATTAGTTGTCTCAGGATAGACTGTTGATGCTCCTACATTACTGTTTCACTGACTTATATTCCTTCTTCATTGCATACCAAATTCATGTGTATAAACAGGTCTGCTTATAGACTTTCTATTTGATACCATTTACTTGTTTCTCTGTTTCTGTGCCAGGATCCCATTGTTTTAATTATTATAATTTTAAAACAATGTATTTTAATTAATAGTAAGACAAGGGCTAATTTCATTCCTCTTTCTTTTTTCTCTAATTTTTTCTTGACTTGTCCTTTCTTTCTTCCTTTTTTTTTTTTACTATTTTTTTCATTGTGGTATAACATGTATAACATAAAACAAGATTTTCCATTATAACCATTTTTAAATGTACAATTCAGTGGCATTAATTATATTCCCAATATTGTGCAACCATCATCACTATCTCTAAAGCTTTTCATCACCTCAAACAGAAACTCCATGCCCATTAAATAATAGCTTCCTACAACTCCCTTCCCCCAACCCCTGGTAACTTCTAATCTACTTTCTCTCTCAATAAATTTGCCTTTTCTAGATATTTTATATAAGTGGAATCATAGTATTTGTACTTTTATGTCTGGCTTATTTCACTTAGCATATTTTTATCCATGTTGTAGTATGTGTCATAACTTTATGCTATCTTATGGCTGAATAATAGTCCATTGTATGTAATACTGCATTTTGTGTATCCATTCAACTATTTATATAGTTGGTAGGGCATGCGACTCTTGATCTCGGAGGTATAAGTTCTAGACCCATGTTGGGTGTAGAGATTACTTTAGAAAATGCTTATACTTCTGGAAGAACTTTAGAATCATTTTCTCAAGTACATCCTCTAATGTCTTTTTATATTTTTATTTTTTTAAGATTTTATTTATCTGAGAGAGAGAATGAGAGGGGGGAGAGTCAGAGGGAGAAGCAGACTCCCCCGCTGAGCGGGGAGCCCGATGTGGGACTCGATCCCGGGACTCCAGAATCACAACCTGAGCCGAAGGCAGTTGCTTAACCAACTGAGCCACCCAGGCACCTCCTTTTTTTTTTTTTTTATTTTAAAGATTTTCTTTCTTTATTTTTGCGAGAGAGAGAGAGCACATGAATGGAGGCAGGGAGGGCAGGTTGGGTACGGGGAGGGGAAGAAGGAGAAGCAGACTCCCCGCTGAGCAGGGAGCCCCATGCAGGACTGGACTCAATCCCAGGACCCTGGGATCATGACCTGAGCCAAAGGCAGATGCTCAACCGACTGAGCCACCCAGACAACCCATCCTCTAATGTCTTCTTAACATTCTCTCATGTGCCTTTCTATCTACCTTTCATTCCTGTCTCCCCAAGTTACTAGTCCTGGGTGCCTTCATAATGACCCAAACCCATTGGGTCAACATTAGGCTACTTACTAGTTGTTACGTTCTTGGGGAGTCAAAAGTTATATGCAAATTTTTGACTATGTAGGGGTTGGCACCCCTAACCCCTATGTTGATCAAGGGTCAACTGTATTAGATTGGTGGTGATTATTCTTCCCCTGTTGTATGTAGGTATGTATAATGGAAAGAGCAATGGCTTTGGAATCATGCAGACCTTGGAATCATGCAGACTTAGGTTCTTGGCGCTGTCACTTAGTATCCTGTGTTATCTTAGCCATATTAATTTTTCTTCTAAGACTTAGTTTCCTCAACTGTAAAATATACATCACTGAGTTGTTTTAAAGATCAAATAAGATAAAGAACGTGAAACCTCCTAGCAATGTATAGTCCATTGTATATTCTCAATGAAGGTCAGTTCTAAATAACAACAAAAATAGTCTGTATGGGGAAAAGCATTTGTAGCTCTGAAACTAAATGTCAACCCTTCTTGTTAATGGCTGAATAAAGATGTCTTAATTTTTCGAAATGCCTCAATTTTCCTATATGTAGCTTTCATTTCATGCTTTGTTAAATTATGGTGCTTGCAAAGCTCCTTGAACTTTATCAGTACAAAGCACACTGTAAGCAGGATGGAATTAACATTATCCCTGATCTGTAAAGTATGGTACCTGCATTCTTAGTGATTGACAGGATACATGTGTATAGTGTTGATGTTGCCAAGGGACATATTCTTGCTTGAGTCCTGCAGCAGTGTTTTGCCACCTGTAACTGTGCTGAATAAAAGTGGTCCCATCTATCATTTCTGTAGCTTTTCCCCATAGAAGCAGTCTTGATAAGGATAAGAAATCCAGGACATCACAGTATCAACAATCCTTTCCTCTTCAAAGGCATCTTTCAGACAAGGCTCTAACAGTCCCTTACAAACATTAATTATATAAATCTTATACACTATTGCTTTGTGGGAGGTGAAGTATTTCATAAAAATGCTCATCTGAACAGAGGTTGTCTGTGTGGGGGCAGGATGGAAATATGAAAAGTGGGAAGTGGGTGCTCAGCATGCATTCATTGCTGATACAAGGTCAACTGTGTGCTTGCCTAGTCCTGTGTACACTTCTGCTAGGTTTTCAACTAATGTATAAAATACAGGCTATTCTTTGTTAGAAATTTGTGAGTGGTATGAGCTACTTGAATACTAAAGATGTTAATTCTTAAGGTTAATTCTGCATACTGCATACCCAATGGCACCCTGAGGTCATATGATGAAGAAGCAACTTCAGGTTGAGCTCAGATTGAGTCAGGATGGCTCATTCTGACTCCGTAGGGAATTAAATGGCAAATAAGAAATTTGGGGGCCCTTCATCAGAGTGGTAGAATATGATTTAGTGGAGAAGTGAGCTTTAAACTTGATAGCAACAGTGTACAGGATTTATATGATTTATATGTCCGTGTCTACACTTTTTTGTTTTGTTTTTGTTTTTGTTTTTTTAAAGAATTTATTTATTTATGAGAGAGAGAGAGAGAGAGACAGAGGCAGGCAGAGGGAGAAGCAGGCTCCCCGCCCAGCAAGGAGCCCAATGCGGGACTCGATCTGAGGACCCCGGGATCATGACCTGAGCCGAAGGCAGACAGACACTTAACCGACTGAGCCACCCAGGCGTCCCTGTTTTGTTTTTGTTTTATGATTATTGTTCCTAATCTGGGGCCCTTGTATCACCAGTAATTCACAATAGTAGTCATGAATATTTTTTTGGAAAAAAAGTCATTATTTTTAAAAGCCAAGAGAGATCACATACATATTATTTATTTTAATCTTTAATAATGCTTTTTAGGCAACTGAATAATATATTTATATTACAATGATACTGAATAGACTAATAAAAATGTCAATTGTCTTCACAGTTTCAGTACTTCAATTATTTTCAAAATTTCATTTTTTACCTTTTAAGATTTCTTAAAATTTATGTCATTTTTTTACGTCTTAGGATTTCTTATAATTTATGTGTTTTTGATTAATCTTTAAAATGGAAAAACAAATGAATAGTTTTGTTGTTTGTTTGATAGGTAATTTTTTTTTGTAATGTAGAATTAGTGTAGAAAAATAATAAAGAACTCCTTGGTGTCTAGAATCTAGCACAGCACCTGATACACATAAGTATTTGTTAAAAGAATCAAAACTATTGCCATGGTTGAAATCTTTGCTAATTTGATTCTTTGTTTCTGATAAATTCATTATTTCTACGTTTTATAAATACAGTTTAAAATAGGAGGATTATTTTCTCTGATGAAAATCGTATACTTGCCCATAATCATACTTGTCCAGAAAACAGAAGAGCCACTGTGACAGTTAATAAGAACTACCTGGACTAAAAATTAATTATCTTCCCAGTATCTATTACCCCTTGCCCCACTAAATTGCAATACTCAAATTTTCCCTCATCACTGGGTAGTAGCTATTAGCTGAGGTGAGATTGAACTGACTCCAGTCCAGGGGTGGACCCTGAACTGGGATAGACCAACCAATCAGAACATGCCCCTTCTGCTTGCTCTAGGCTTATGTATGCACATGCACAGTCTCCAAGCCACTGGGATTGATGATGAGAAGTTCGATCAGGGAGCATATTGAGATGTGAGAACCCGTGAAACCCTCCTTCCTGTGAGACTGTTTTGGAATCCTGAAGGAAGTCTGAAGATGACATTATAGAGGGCTAAACTAAGGAAACTATAGAAAAACAGAGCCATGTCCCTGACAGAGCTATAGCTGAAACCAGTCCTAACACTGAACCTTACAGTTTTATGAGCCATTAGATCCCTTTTGTTTTTAAACCAGTTAGTATGTGGTTGCCTGTCCTTTGCAAGGGGAAGAGAATAATGGTTATATAGCCTTATCCCAATCATTATAGGAATTTTTTTAAAAATATTAGATTCTCCACAAAATATTTTGATTAAGTTTTTGCTTTTAGAGAGACACACAACTAATTCCAAAAGCACAAAAGTTTCCTCTGATTAGAATACAAAGATACATTTATGTATTTTAGACAATAAAACCACTAGCAAAACAGGTTGAAGTTTATGAGAAACTCATAAGTATTGCATACTTTTTTTCCCCACAAGTACCCAAGATATTATGGGTTTTTGCATGGCACAATCAATTCATCTATCTTTATACACACCTGATATCTATCATTATACCTTTTAGGTACTATTCATTAGAAAAACCCTATTTTGAAGGAAGTTAGAAAACAAGTTGTTGTTAACAAAAAGTCCATTTAGGTAACCTTTGCAGAGTTGGTGTTTTTTCATGCCAACAAGTCTTTTGCTTTATATTCTGACTTGGTTTCCATCATTGTTCATTTCAAAACCTCCCCAAGTCAGACTTTCCATGAAGAGCCATCCAAAACAGAATATATTTGGAATTCTGCTTCTCATGACCTAGTTGTATCACAAGAGGGATCAAAGAGGTTTTGTTCTGTTTCTATAATCAGCCATTTCTTTGAGAGGGCAGATTCATAAGAGTTTGAATTATGCTTAGAAATGCATACAAGGCAAGCAGCTACATGGCATTTTAATTACCTCCCTCCACTCCAATGAAAAACAACACCAGGCACAAACAGATGTCTCAGGTTAAATTCAGTTGATTCTCTTAACATACCAAATAATTGGACTGTTTCCTTTCTTCCTGGGCCTTTTCTTTTCTTATTACTTATTTTAGTCTGTTTGCTCTCCTAGCTCTTCCTTTTTATTTCTGAAGCATTCACCTTTTGCTAATGTTAAGAAAATTCCTACTGGACAAATTCTTCTCCTTGCTAGACTCTACAAGACATAGTATTAATATTCACAAAGGGAACAGATGGCTGCCTTTGGAATCCACCAATTATAGTAGTACCTTGCTTAGTCTGAATTGATTAATTAAAATCCTCAATTAACTAAAATGGAAAATTCAGCATGTACAACCCCTATGGTGACCTCATGTTATAGCAAGTTTGCAAATGAGCGTTTAGAATTCTTTCCCTGCCCTTTGAGGGGACAAAAACAAAAGGCAAGGAAACAGACTCATCTAAGGGATTTATGAAAACTCTGAAAAAACTCAAACCCTGATATCCATGGTTTCCTTTGGCATCACTATACATCTAACCAATTTCCCATATTTTTCAACATATATATCTATAATTTTGTTCTTTTCAGTCATCACTGAAATTTAGATTAATCCATATTTTGAGATTTTCATTTTTATATTCAATTTGATCAGCATTTACTGAACCTCCCAAGTACTCAAAATACTATGCTGCTGGGATGCTGGGGTGGCTCAGTTGGTTAAGCATCTGTCTTTGGCTCAGGTCATGATCCCGAGGTCCTGGGATGGAGCCCTGCTCAGCGGGGAGCCTGCTTCTCCCTCTCCTCTCCGCTCCTGCTCTCTCTTGTTATCTCTGTCTCTCTCTCTCAAGTAAATAAATAAAATCTTAAAATACTATGCTGTTAAGGCCAAAAAAAAAGAAAAAGAGTTCTCTAGTTACCATTGCTGCCTAAGAAGTCACCCAAAACTAATGGCTTAAAATAACAGCAGTCATTTTATTATGATCACAGATTCTGTGGGATGGGAATTCAGGAAGGCCTCAGATGGGTGGTGGTGGCATTGGATATCTCTTGTGTTTGCACTAAGGTAGTGGTCAGAGCTGGGAGAGCAGGGGGTTGGAGGAACTGAGAACTTTATCTTCCTTTGAGTAGCTTCAGGGTTTATTCATGGGATGTCTCTGAGTGGGCTAATTTGAACTTCCTTGCAGCTTGATGGCCTCAAGACAGTTGGGTTGCTTACACGGCAGCTCAGAGCAAATGTTCTGGCTAACAAGGTAGAAATTAATCACCTTTTAAGACCTAACCTTTCAAGTCAAACAGTGTCATTGCTGCTACTTTCTGTTGATTACAAGTGAGTCCCCAGTCCCTCCAAATTCAAGGGGAAGAGAATTAGATTTTATATCTCATTGAGGGAGTGGTGTGTTTCTAGAAAAGCATGTGGGACTGAGAATGGGGTCATCTTTGAAAGACACAATTTTCCATGATGAATGAGACATCTTTTCCAAAGAAGCTCATAATCTAGTGGATAAAAGCACGATTCTTGAACTATGCACTAAGGTACCCCAGGTATCTGTAACAAATTCACAGGTAGCTACAGGATACTTTTTGAGTATTTTTTTTGAGGGAAACAATATGACATCTGTCAGACACAATGTGAATTATTACTAGTAAGTTGTTTGGACCTAATTACTTAATAAGTGGAACTGTTAGGCATTTCTTTTGTCCTAGTTATGCCATGAAAAGAACTGACAGAGACAGTTTAGGAATCTCTGGGATAAAAACAAGATATAGACATTCAACTACAGTCTTAGCAGGGCCATAATTGACATTTGTAGGGTCCCGGGCATGAGTACAAATGGGGCTACTAGCTTGCTCCTTTCTTTTCCCATTACAGCTCCTACCTTTGTGAGATGACATGCATGTGTGTGGACACACCAGCTTTATATCCAAGCTCTGTATATTCTCTCTCCCACTTCAATAGCAGCTTCTCCTTGGCCCTTGGAGTGAGCATCCCAGAGGTAAGTTGGCCCTCTGGAGGAAGGGCCAGTGGAAGAAGCCCACACGAAGTGGACTCTGGATTTAAGCTAGGAATTCTGGAGTCCCAGGTACCTGAGACATGATCTAGGGAAGGAGATCAGGGTTCTGGATGAGCACGCCCCTTTTGCCTTGCAGACTTTTTGCCCATTTGGAGGGGAGTGACTGGATGGCCTTCTAAAATACAGGGGCCTGGGCAAGTCCTGGTCTAAGGGAGGTACTGAGACCCAGCACAGAACCTAGCATATAATTGGTCCTCAAGTTATATTTGATGAATAAATTAATCCAGAGCAGATTCTGATAAGTATGATGATGGAGATTAAATACTGGCTGCTATGGAAATTGAAACAAAGAATAATTAATTCTAACTAGGTATCTTGGGAAGGCTTCTGTGCATGTCACCTTCAAGGATGAGGGAGAGAATTAGAAAGAATTGGGATGGGAACTCAATAAAATGCAGGAATTAACGAAGCTGCTAGAGGCAAGCATCAAAAGAAAATCTAAAACTATGTTCACCATCAGTGGTGAATCTGAGTTTAATAGCTTTCTGAAGCATACACAGAGGGGCTTTCTTTCAAAAAAAAAAAAAAAGAGTATGAAATCAGGTACAAAAAAATCACACAAATTATATGTTTATAAAAGTTCACAAAGTCACAAATACCAAACAAAAGTCTAAAAAGGGTAAGGGTGCCTGGCTGGCTCAGTCAGAAGCATATATGACTCTTGATCTCAGGGTCATGAGTTCAAGCTCCATGTTAGGTGTAGAGATTACTTAAATAAATAAAACTTAAAAAAAAAAAAGCCCAGAAAGAGCAATTTTAAATTAATTAGCTGTCTGCCATATTTCTATAATACTTCAAATATTGTTTTGGCTGTGTCCTCTGATTGCTTTTTTTTTTTTTTAACTACTTCTTTAACTAAGTATCAATTTTATGTTCTGTGGAGAGAATAGAAAGATAATTTGCTCTAGTGTTGATTGAATGTTTTAAGAAAGTATTTGTAGTTTATAAAATTTTAACGCCATCATTATTAATAATGACATGCAAACTGCTGTCAGCTGTTAGTTGGGGAAACCTCTTGTCATGCTGTTGAACTATTACAGACCTGCTCTATTTTTAGCATAGTTACAGGTTTCTTCCCTTCAAACCTAGCAATTCTGAAATATTCTGTTTCACACAACTACCATAAACTATGAAAAATGTGGAGCTTTTATAACTGTATGTACTGTATTCTCAAATATATTCCTGAGAGGAGAAAGCATCTGTTTTGATTAGATCTTGATGGGATCCAAACCCTCTGTTAAAATTTTATGTACTTGTTGATTGGAAGAATTCTCTACAGATTAGCTTCTGGCTCCGTAATTCCTACCCCCACCACCATATGCTGTCATGTAATAATCAACCTCTGGCTCTGCACCTTTGTGTCAAAAGACCAGGAGAATTGACACAGTGGGCAGTAAGGGTATTCTTAGAATTTGTCCCTACACTGGGATAGCTAGCTGTCAATAATTTTCATGGAACTTAACTGTGAACCATATAAATGACAATGTACTGAAACTGTGTGTATCCCAACTTAATCAACTGCTCCTTAACTCATATCCTCAAAAGGTACAAGGCTAAAAAAAAAAAAAAGGTACAAGGCTACTGAGTACCACCTAGCATGAGCGGAACCTGGAGAGGAAAGAGACAGTGGCCTTAACCAATTGCTGTTAAAAAAAATTACTGTGCACATTTTACAAAATCATGTGCCCATATGAACCTAATGCTGTGGCCCTCCTAGGACCTCAGAAAGGGCCCATGCAAACTAGGCGCTTAAAGCTTAAACCTCATTCTTGTAAATCCACCTCTGCTCACCATTCTCTCTATGTCACTAAAGGAAAGAAGTAGCCCAAGCTGAGAAAGCACATTCTGTAATAGAAATAACATTGGTTTGGAATCTAGGGAACTGGAGCTTTGGTCCCAGTTCTCTCAGCTCTGTTCCTTTGGGCCACCCTTTGGGACTTGCTCTTGTTATCTGTTAAGTACTGACCCTTCCTCATCTGCAAAAAGGAAATGGGAAATTGGCATTCCAGTGTGGGACCTGGGAAGTAAATCATACTGAATTATACAAATTATGTACATTTTAGTCCATGTTATTTCCATCGATTAGTACTGCCATTTCTGCAACTAACATTAATCTGAGAATTACAAATAGTATGCAAGAACTTAAAAATAGTTTACTCTGACATAGAAAGGTGGATGTACTGCAAAACACTCATGAGAGGCAAGAACAAACAAATTGTCATTCTGAATACCATCACTGAAAGTACACTGGAACATTTTTCCTCCGGTTTTAACAAAGTTTGCCTTTCAAAAAAAATGTGCAGAATCGCATAAGCTCCTGTAAAAACACTTCAAATGCAGAAATTTACATAGCAAAAAATAGGGGTCTCATCTCCAAATTTCATTCCCGAGAGGAATTACTGCTAACAGTTTACACAAGTGTGTAGCCATCCAGAACTAGTCTATGCACACAAAATGGCAGATGACATTTTGAAATATTAACTGAGGGGTTTTCTTTCCACTGCATTTCCTGGTGGTCCTGGCCTTTCACCCATTCCAGCTAGCACATTCGGCCTTCGCTGCCTCAGGAAAAGATAACCCAACTGAATACATTACAAAAAGGAAGTCAACAACTTTTGAGTCTCTAATTTTGAGTTTCTAGTCCTTGAGGGAAGAGAAAGACACAGGGAATAAAAAGAGATTTGAAAGAATATATGATAAGTCAGAAGATGCCTTAGAGCTTTTAAGAGTAGATAAAAAAGATTTCAACTCTTGGGAGAAGAGAGAGATTTAGGAAGAAAGGACCTCTGGCAACTTATGCTGCTTCTCTCTGAAAATTAGAAAAAGAGCACATTTTGGTGTATGAATTACAATAAGGTGCCTTGTTGAGTAGATCCTTCCTAGGGGCAGTGGCTTAGACATCTGGCAACACCTTTGTACAAAGACAAAAGCCCTTCCTTCTTCCAGCAGCCTTGGCCCCATGCCAAGGGTCTTGCCTTTCTAGATTTCAGTCCTATTCATGCCCCAGCAAGTATCTCTCTAGAGTGTTCAAACTACATAACTGTATAAGACATCTTTCCTTGGGGGTTCCTGAGAAAGAACGTCTTCTGTCCGGCCTCCCCAACTCAAGTGAACTTGGTAATAAAGTAACAGGACAAAAACAGGCTTAGGGAATTTGAAGGTAGAGACGTTGTGCCTGCTTTCTAGATAGACTCTCAGGCAGGGGTGGTGGCAAGTCCCAGGAGGAAAAGAAATGTCAATGGGAGTAGCCAGCTTTTTATAATGCAGTATTTTATTTATTGTCTATTAATAAATAATATTTGAGAACATTTATAACATTAATAGGACTTAATCTAAGAGAAGTTCAACTTGCTTTTTTTACATTTCAATATCAGGTGTTAATAAAAAAGATAGTTGAAATTATGGTGAGGGTTGTATCAAAAATTTATAATGAATGCTTGCTGTTAGTCTATATGTAATATAGTTTTTGGCATAAAGTTCTTTGACTGCAAGAAGGAACATTTGGTTTACTTCACTAGTAGGAATACTTCTTTCTTCTCTCTCTCTCTCTTTTTTTTTTAGAGTGGGGAGGGACAGAGGGAAAGGGAGAGAATCTTAAGCAGGCTCCATACCAGCATGGAGCTGGACGCAGGGCTCAGTCTCACAACCCTGAGATCAGGGCCTGAGCTGAAATCAAGAGTTGGATGCTTAACCGACTGAGCCACCCAGGTGCCCCACTAATAACAATATTTCTTTTTTTTTTAAAGATTTTATTTATTTATTCTACAGGGAGAGACACAGCGAGAGAGGGAACACAAGCAGGGGGAGTGGGAGAGGGAGAAGCAGGCTCCCCACGGAGCAGGGAGCCCGATGCGGGGCTCGATCCCAGGACCCTGGGTCATGACCTGAGCCGAAGGCAGACGCTTAACAACTGAGCCACCCAGGTGCCCCAATAACAATAGTTCTTAATGCTGGGGTGGTCTCTTCTTGGTATTTCTTCTACTGTTGATTTTTAGTATAGTACCTATGATTGTATGAATGGCATTGAGTGGAGAGGTACTCATCATGTTTATTACAAATAAGAGTATATAACCAATTACTATAGTAATGAGGACATAGACAGAAAATGCAACTGCCCAATATTTTTGAGGCCAATAGGTTTTGGGTTTTTTGTTTTGTTTTGTTTTTGTTTGTTTTGTTTTGTTTTGAGGCCAATAGGTTAAGCCTAAGGAGTTTAGCCAAGATTCAGGAATAAAAGCCCACACAAGAAATAGTATGAAGCCAAATTGGGAGCTTAAGAAAAGAACAAAGCCATAAATCACTCTTTGTGGCAATGACAAGGGTGAATTTTCTACCACTTTCCCTGTTTCTAGAGACAATCTCCAATACACACTGCCTTTGTGTGGATACATAAAATCCACTGGACTTTAGAGAGTCTCTCAGAATTTCCTACAGCCTAGCATGTATGGAATGACTCATGGGAAGGGCATGGGAGTAGCTGGGAGAGCAGACTAAGGAAGGGAAAGACACAGAAATGATTGGCATGATCCTAAGATGGGTGGCCAGACAGGGTAAGAATGGATCCTAGGATACCAGTACTGATAGAGGACAAAACCAGGGATGAGCTGTCTTTTCACCCACAACTTGGCCGAAATAAACCTTCCTGGAACTCAAATGCAATATCAGAAATTAATTTTCTATTACCACATAAAAGTAAGATTAAAACAGAAATTCAATTCATTGTTTTTTAAAAGTTACATTTCTTGCATATCTAAGTTTGTAAATCAAGATTCATACTTCATTAGCATTGCAATGCTAATAAAATTGTATGTATACTTGACAATATATCTGGAACAGTCTTCTATATGAGCATATATAAATCTACCTCTGTAAAAAATCCTTTCATAATATGGCTCAGTGTAACATTTACCTAACCATTTGCTGAATGTTTAAGTTGTATCAGAGTTTCACTCTACGAATGTGGCAGCAGTAATTATCCTTTTACGGAAATCAACTATTGTTAGCACAGCCTCTTTGAACAATCTTTTTGTGTACTTAGATGCCTGGTATTGAGAGGATTACATTCCAGTTGGAAACACGTGCACACATACAGACACACTCACATAAATATGAGAAATTGTGTGCTAAAATTCATGCTCTGTTGGATTTTTTTTAGCACCATTATCTTTTTGTTAAATGAAATATTATGTGGCAAGTCTATATTTTAAAGATAGGAAGTAGAGGCACTCTGTATGGGTAGAGGAGGAAGGCTAGGGGATCTGACACTCTGGTCAACTCTATCCCTGCCTCAGTAGCCCCACCTTTTCCTGGCTCCTGCCTCTGAATTCCAAGGCAAGGGATGATACTACAGCCTTTTCTATGGTCACTGGTCAGGAATACCATAGACAAGATTTAGGATGTCAGTCTAGCAAAGGTACTTAGGTGTCTCAGGTGTCTTTTATGGCTTTTTGACTTTTGTTTCTGTGATTTAATATCAACTGTTGTGAGGTTAATTGTGTTCTCCTTTGTGTTCCCATAATACATGGGAATAATTCAATTACAGCACTTACCACAATGTTCTTTCCTGAAAATACTATTCCAGAAGAGGAACATTTCCTTTATTTTTATTTATTTTTTTATTATTATGTTATGTTGATCACCATACATCATTACTTTTTTTTCTCTTTCTTTAAATTTTTATTGTTATGTTAATCACCATACATCATTAGTTTTTGATGTAGTGTTCCATGATTCATTGTTTGTGCATAACACCCAGTGCTCCACGCAGAACATGCCCTCTTTAATACCCATCACCAGGCTAACCCATCCCCCCACCCCCCTCCCCTCTAGAACCCTCAGTTTGTTTTTCAGAGTCCATCGTCTCTCATGGTTCATCTCCCCCTCCGATTTACTCCCCTTCATTCTTCCCCTCCTGCTATCT
>NW_027397068.1:42810738-42956208 GCF_003265705.2 Callorhinus ursinus | reverse complement strand
AACCCTCAGTTTGTTTCCTGAGATTAAGAATTCCTCATATCAGTGAGGTCATATGATACATGTCTTTCTCTGATTGACTTATTTCACTCAGCATAACACCCTCCAGTTCCATCCATGTCGTTGCAAATGGCAAGATCTCATTCCTTTTGATGGCTGCATAATATTCCATTGTGTATATATACCACACCTTCTTTATCCATTCATCTGTCAATGGACATCTTAGCTCTTTCCACAGTTTGGCTATTGTGGACATTGCTGCTATAAACATTGGTGTGCACGTACCCCTTCAGATCCCTACATTTGTATCTTTGGGGTAAATACCCAATAGTGTAATTGCTGGATCGTATGGTAGCTCTATTTTCAACTTTTTGAGGAACCTCCATACTGTTTTCCAGAGTGGTTGCACCAGCTTGCATTCCCACCAACAGTGTAGGAGGGTTCCCCTTTCTCCGCATCCCCGCCAACATCTGTCGTTCCCTGACTTGTTAATTTTAGCCATTCTGACTGGTGTGAGGTGGTATCTCATTGAGGTTTTGATTTGGATTTCCCTGATGCCGAGGGATGTTGAGCACTTTTTCATGTGTCTGTTTGCCATTTGGATGTCTTTTTTGGGAAAATGTCTGTTACATCATTACTTTTTGATGTAGTGTTCCATGATTCATTGTTTGTGTATAACATCCAGTGCTCCGTGCAGAACATGTCCTCTTTAATACCCATCACCAGGCTAACCCATTCCCCCAGCCCCCTCCCCTCTAGAACCCTCAGTTTGTTTCTGAGTCCATAGTCTCTCATGGTAGGTCTCTCCCTCCGATTCCTCCCCTTCATTGCCCCCTTCCTGCTATCTTCTTCTTCTTCTTTTTTAACATATAATATATTATTTGTTTTAGAGGTACAGGTCTGTGATTCATCAGTCTTACACAATTCACAGCGCTCACCATAGCACATACCCTCCCCAGTGTCTATCACCCAGCCACCCCATCCCTCCCACCCCTCACCACTCCAGCAACACTCAGTTTGTTTCCTGAGATTAAGAATTCCTCATATCAGTGAGGTCATATGATACATGTCTTTCTCTGATTGACTTATTTCATTCAGCATAATACCCTCCAGTTCCCTCCACATCATTGCAAATGGCAAGATCTCATTCCTTTTGATGGCTGCATAATATTCCATTGTATATATACACCACATCTTCTTTATCCATTCATCTGTCGATGGACATCTTGGCTCTTTCCACAGTTTGGCTATTGTGGACATTGCTGCTATAAACATCAGGGTGCATGTACCCCTTCAGATCCTTACATTTGTATCTTTGGGGTAAATACCCAGTAGTGCAATTGCTGGATCATATGATAACTCTATTTTCAACTTTTTGAGGAACCTCCATACTGTTTTCCAGAGTGGTTGCACCAGCTTGCATTCCCACCAACAGTGTAGGAGGATTCCCCTTTCTCCGCATCCCCGCCAACATCTGTCATTTCCTGACTTGTTAATTTTAGCCATTCTGACTGGTGTGAGGTGGTATCTCATTGAGATTTTGATTTGGATTTCCTGATGCCAAGTGATGTTGAGCACTTTTTCATGTGTCTGTTGGCCATTTGGATGTCTTCTTTGGAAAAATGTCTGTTCATGTCTTCTGCCCATTTCTTGATTGGATCATTTGTTCTTTGGGTGTTGAGTTTAATAAGTTCTTTATAGATTTTGGATACTAGCCCTTTATCTGATATGTCATTTGCATATATCTTCTCCCATTCTGTCAGTTGTCTTTTGGTTTTTGTTTCCTTTGCTGCGCAAAAGCTTTTTATCTTGATGAAGTCCCAATAGTTCATTTTTGCCCTTGCTTCCCTTGCCTTTGGTGATGTTTCTAGGAAGAAGTTGCTGCGGCTGAGGTCGAAAGAGGTTGCTGCCTGTGTCCTCCTTTAGGATTTTGATGGACTCCTGTCTCACATTGAGGTCTTTCAACCATTTTGAGTCTATTTTTTTGTGTGTTGTAAGGAAATGGTCCAGTTTCATTCTTCTGCATGTGGCTGTCGAATTTTCCCAGCACCATTTGTTGAAGAGACTGTCTTTTTTCCATTGGACATTCTTTCCTGCTTTGTCAAAGATGAGTTGACCATAGAGTTGAGGGTCCATTTCTGGGCTCTTTATTCTGTTCCATTGATTTATGTGTCTGTTTTTGTGCCAGGAACATTTCCTTTAGCTTTGGAATCTATAGAATGTACCCATAAAACTTGGCAAGTACTAGCTTTTCCATAAAGGCCTTCTTATGAATAAATGAATACATGAGTCACACACATTTGCACAACGTAAATATACTACACAAACTCATCTTCAAGTGTATAGATAATTTTAAAAAGTACAAATATACCTATTTTAGTCTCCGTTAGGCTTCTTTGGACCTACTATATAGGTGTTTGAGTATTCTTGCTTTAGAACAGATTTATAGAAAAGGGTTGGAATTGATCCAAATGTCCCACATCATATTCTTGCAGCCACCTTTGGTAGGTGACATAATGAGAGCAACATATGTACTTATAACAACTACTACTGTGTGTGAAGGATGGATTTTTAAGCAAAAATGGAAATATATCTGTTTTTCACATCCGAGAGTTGGGGGAATCAAAGGTTGCCCACTCCACCCAAACTCTCAATTTTGTTACCAGGATGAGTGGGTGGAAGATGCTGTAAATGGAAAAGAAGATGAAGTAGAGGAGAGAGCACATGATAAATGCTCAATAATGGAGAGATCAACCACATAAGGATAATAGTTTTTTTCTTACATGTTTTTATTTTAACATACTTTCAGACTTATAGAAGAATTGCAAGAAGATTTCAAAAGATACCCTTCACCTAAAAGATTCTCAAAAAGATTAACATTGAAAGTTGCAGATATGTTGCAACTTATCCCTAAATATTTCAAGTGTATACCCTAAAATCAAGGAGATTCCTTTATATAACAAATAGAATCATCAAAATCAGGAAATTAACATTGATATAAATTATTACTTAATATACAGACAGATTTTTCAAATTGTCCAAGTAATTCTCTTTATAAGAAACCAACCAGCCAACCAACTAACCAACCAACCAATCAACCAAACAGAACAACAATAAAAAAAAGCTGCTGGATCTCACATTTCATTGTCTAGTCTCCTGTCACCTGGAATAGTTCTTCAACCTTTTTTCATATTTTATGACACTGACATTTTTGAAGTGCACAGCCAATTATATTACTAAATGTTCCTTAATTTTAATTTGATGCTTCCTCATGATTAGATTCAGGTTATACATTTTCAGCAGGAAAAACCTAGGAGAGATGCTGTGTCCTTCTCAGTGCATCATTCTGCACTAAAAAGTTACCACTTTTTTTCATTGTAATTAATAAATATCTTAAGGGAGAAACTTTGAGACTATATAGATAACTGATGACTCTTCAAATTGATAGATACTAGTTTACCATCCATTGATGATTTTTGCCTGAAGCAATTATTTCAATGACAGTTGCTAAATAGTGACTTTCCCTGTACATCATTTCTTCTATATTTACTAGTTGCTTTTGCACTGTAAAGAAGGGCTTTCTCGAGAGGCCTGGGTGGCTCAGTCAGTTAACCATCTGCCTTTGACTCAGGTCATGATCCCAGAGTCTTGGGATCAAGTCCCGCATCAGGCTCCTTGCTCAGCGGAGTCCCTGAGCTCAGTTCCTCTCTGCCCGAAGCATCTACTGCTTGTGCTGTCTCTCTCTGACAAATTAAAAAAAGAAGAGATTTCTCTTCCTACGTTATGTGTGTGTGTGTGTGTATATATATATATGTGTGTGTGTGTATATATATGTGTGTGTGTGTGTGTGTATATATATATATGCATATCACTATGGACTCATGATTCTTATTTTATTCAATAGGATATAAGTTACTGTCTTTATCATTTTGATGTCCAGATTTCCAAGATTTGACTAGTGAGAAGTCCTTCAAGCTGGCTTCTTTGTCCTTTTGATATATCCTTGTCATTCTTATTTTCTCCCACCCAAGTTATACTTTCCCTGTCCCAAACCTGTTTTGTTTTGTAAATGGAAAACGGGTGTCATTGCTTTTAGATCTCAGCTGACAGAGCTGGGAAAGCTACAGGGATCATTCAGAACTTCCTCCTTTCCACATTTGTAATTCTCTTCTTTGTCAGCAAGAAAACTGTCTCCCATTGACCACAGTATACTGACTTATTTGCTTAATACTAGAATATGCAGAAAGTAGTTTCAGAGTTGCCAATCTATATGTCTATGAGAAAAAGAAAACTCTATTGATTGAACTTCAATTATTCCACTATTCCACTTACAAGTTATTTGAGTTTGTTCTCCCTCCGATTTGGCTCATTTGTTTGTTTCTGTTTATATTTCATTTTTCAGTTTCCCCCCCTCATCCTTGTCTTCTTGAGTATATGAAGCATTCACGTTTCCACAAGTCAAGATTATATAAAAAGTGATATGATTTCCCACATTTGTTTTATTCTTTTCAACAGTCTTACTGGTTTCTGTTTTATCCTGCTATGTTTCTTTATGCACAAATGAGTAGATACATGTATATTTTCTAAATCTCTCTCTTTTCTTACACAAAATAACTTAATATAGATATATTTTTCTTTCTTTATTTAATAGTACATCCTGGAGAGCAATCTGTATTGGTTCATAGATCTTATTCTTTCTTACAGTTGCATAGTACTCCATTGTGTGGACACACCAGAATTTATTCAACTGCTTAAATTGCAACTGCATAAAGGTTGTTTCCCAGATTTAAAAATTATAAACAATACAGCAATGAATAATCTAAATAATATTGTACAGATATATTTTTGTATTTTTGGAGGTGTATTTTCAGGGTAAATTCCTTACAAGTGGAATTGCTGGCTCAAAAGGCAGACACATATGTAATTTTGTGAGATATTACACATCCCTGTCTGTAAATGTTTTGTACATACCCACTGGCAATGTGTGAGAGTGCCTGCTTTAATTTTTTGCCATATGATAAATATTATCTTATTGTAGTCTTAATTGACATTTATTTACTATGAATGAAGTTATTATATTTTAATATGCTTATGGGCCATTTTTATATCTTTTTTGATGAATTACCTATTTATATCTTCTGGGAATAATATTCAGTTGTTTCATGTTATAAATGGAGTCAGTGATATAAATATGCTCACCTTTGAACACTTTTTGAAAGAGTGGCCAACTCAATATTCAGAGGATTGCAGGTTTCCTCATCTGTAACCCATTGTCTACCATTGACAGAACTCTGCCTAAGCTCTCCCAGAGAAAAGGGATATACAAAGCAGGAAGTTCTGTGACAACTAGAGACACTGTTCTTATGTTTGCAATTGCGTTTGGAAAATCAGGGAAGAAAGAATGAAAATGAGAGCTGGTTTTTCCACTTAGTTGAGTGGTTGAATTAGCTGACCTTTAAGGTCTCTTCCACCCTGAATTTTATGATTCCATGAATCATTCCTCTGACTCAGGCCAAGTTAGTGATGAAATTGCCGGGGAGGTGTGGAGGTCAGAGGTGAGCTGGAGACATGGTGAGTGGGTGAGAACAAGGAGAAGAGGGAAGAGATTTTAAATAAGAGTACAGAGTTAAGAAATATATTTTTTCTTCTTTGAAAACTTGTATCAGAAGGGGGAATTAAAAATGTGCATTGGTGAAAAGGAATAGTGGGTGGATAGGAAATTGCAGGGGAGTGGTAGTATGGTCATGATAGAGAATGGATTTAGGGAGTTGGACAGGATTTTAAGGATGAATAAGATGACAAAAAAGCATAACCAGCTACCATCCCAACAGGGAGAACAAAGCAGTTATGGGGGGGCACAAAGTCTTCAGAGTGATTTTTTCCTTCTTCCAATTTCATCTACTTTGCATATACATGTAAAAAAACTGCTTTGGATAAGACAATTCTAATGTCAAATTTGTAACATTTTTTTTAATAGAGACACATGCACTGTGTTTTTAAAAAATGTCTTCAGATTTTAAGGCCATTCTTAGAGGACAGACATTAAGGGAGAAGTGAAAAGCCTCTATAGATCAAGGTATTTATAAGAAGAGATTGAAAGTATCTTGAAACAATTTAATATTATTTAACTATCCTCAATTGTAGAGGATATTTTCCTTCAGTTGACCAAAGAGATGTTGAGGTGGTAAATCATTGCATATGAAAGTGGATGTGCCATTTTCCTTTCATCTTAAAGAAGTACTCAAAACAATAATATACAAAGGAGAAGTAGCCTGGGGGATGACAGCAGTGACAATGGCACCACGATGACTTAAGATGGGTAGATAATTTTTGTCTGTTGTAGTAATGATGATGATAGTGATAGTGATAATAATAATTAACACAAAGGCTCACCGAAAAGCTTAAGCTTCTATTTTGCTGGTATGATGGCATCTTTCTATCACTAAAGGAGTGAAAAATGCATGAGAATGAAAATTCACATCAAGCAGCACCAAGGTAGCATACATAAGAAGATAATGTTCGCCTTTAGATGACTTCCATGGTTCCCTAGCTCTACTGTGTTGGCTTTACTTTGCTCAACCTCTGAATGGCTGAGCTGCAGAACACAAAAAATGAATCTCCTGTCCCCGTCATCTGGTCCTATACAGCTCTTCCATTTTGGATTAAGCAGAAAGAACAATGAAAATGTCTTTTATTTGCCTTTTGGCTCTTTTTTTGTCTTTTGCATAAATGCATTAATTCAACAATTATTTACTGAAAACCAGCTCTGAGCTCAGCACTGGGTAATTCGTTATAACACCTTTCATTGGATAATATGCTGGATATTTGTTTTATTATTGCTATGTAAATTGGCAACACATAAGCTCCAAGAGAACAGGAATTTTGTTTCTTGTTTTATTTAAAAAAAAAAACACTGATGAAATGCACATAATATTTGTTTAATGAATGGAGAAATAAATGAATGGGTGGATGGAAAGGGGAGATAAGGATGAATAAGATGGAATAGTTTACTGTGAGTACCTTACAATGATGAGGTTTTTTTGTTTTTTTTTTTTGTCTTCTTTTTTCCTGAGCTGAAATCAAGAGTCAGATGCTTAACTGACTGAGCCACCCAGGCACCCCGTTTATTTTTTATTTTTTATTTTTTTTAAAGAATTTATTTGACAGAGAGAGACACAGCGAGAGAGGGAACACAAGCAGGGAGAGTGGGAGAGGGAGAAGCAGGCTCCCCGCTGAGCAGGGTGGTAATAGACACAAGGACAGGTAGTTGTAAAGCAAGGTGGCAATTCAAGGAATGAAAATACATACAAAGAGATCATAGAAACCCCTATCCCAGGCTGGGTTGGAGATGAATGTGATGGGAAAATATTACATTAATATGACTGTATTATTAGTTATACTCGTATAATCCTATTTTACTCACTTTTTTCTAATCTTCTTCATTTTCTTCAACTTAATATTTAATGTCTAGGTATAGCTAGGCCTGCTCAATAGCAAAAGTATGAACTTAGTACTAGAAATAGCTAATAGTTATTCAGTGCTCTACTTCTTGTCATTTCCTTGTCAAAATATTTTGGTGTTTTAACTCATTTAATTCTCACAACCTTTGAGGTAGTTACACTTATTATTCCCCTTTTATAGATACAAAAACTTAGGCACAGAAAGGCTAAGGGATTTGTCCAAGGATGCATAGCTAGGAAGTTGGTAGAATGAGAATTGCATCCAGGCACTTAGTTATTGATACTCTTTTTTTTATTAATTAAAGTATAGTTGATACACAATGTTACATTAGTTTCAGGTGCCCAACACAGTGATTCCACAAATCTATATCTTATGCTGTGCTCACCACAAGTGTGGCTACCGTCTGTCACCATACAACACTATTGCAGTACCATTGACCGTAACTTGTATCCGTATGACTTATTCATTCCATAACTGGAAGCCTGTATCTCCCACTCCCTTTCACCCATTTTGCCCATCTCATATCCCCCTTCCCTCTGGCAACTATCAGTTTGTTCTCTGTATTATTTATGGGTCTGTTTCTGCTTTTCGTTTGTTTATTCCTTGGGTTTTTAGTTTCCACAGATAAGTGAAATCATATGGTATCTGTCTTTCTTTGACTTATTTCACTCAGCATAATACCCTCTAAGTCCATCCATGTTGTTGTATATGGCAAGATCTCATCTTTTTTATGACTGAGTAATAGTGTGTGTGTGTGTGTGTGTGTGTGTGTATGTGGTTTATATATACCACATCTTCTTTATCCATCCATCTGTTGATAGACACTTGTGTCGATGCTTTTTGATTAGTGTACCTAGGCTTTTTCTCTTTAACTTCTACCACAATGTCAGAATATGCTTTCAGGACTTTCTTTACATTATGGTGTAAGTGTACAATAAGATCAACATGCTATTTACCTCATGAGTATTTACAAGGGCAGAAACACTAAGACAAAGGAATAACTTCTAATTGGAGAATCTCAATCACCAGATAATGAGAACATTTTTTGGTGGGGAAAAGAATCTTTAAAAATGCTCCTTAACTCTTACTACTTCAGTTATCCCTTCAGTTGTCAGACATTTATTGAGTACATAGTGGGTGTATTCCAGGTTATGTTCTCTAGAAGCAGCTGCTGAAATGGAATTGGAGTACAAGGTCTTTATCAGGGACCAACAGCTATGAAAAGAAGTAGGTGGCAGCAGAACTGGACCAAGGGAGAAGTCAAATTACAAAGCAGAGCTGACAAAATCTCAGTCCATTTGTCACGGAGCTCTGGAGTCAGAACTGCCCATCAGCTTTGTCCCAGATTGGCTTCCATTCTTTATCCTCCTACATCACTCCCCTTGGTTGTTTGGGTATAAGATGCAGGCTTCCAGAAAAGGGCATGATCTCAAGTGAGGCAATCACCATCTACACCTGAGGCCAACTAAATGGAGGCAACAGCTGGAGTTCTGACTGCACTCCCAGCGGCTGGGCAACAAGTCTTTCCATGAAGGGGCACCTGGATGGCATATCTCTGCATTTACCACAAGGTGCCAGACCCTAGGCTAAGTGCAGGGAACAAACACATAAAGAAGACACCGTCCCTTTGTTCAGGGAGAAATAGTTCCATCTGATCTATCAATGGTTACCTCTGACTGCTTTTCCTTCTTAATAATTTTGATTGCCCAAAACCTTAGATTTGTCCAAAGCCCTAGAGGGGCTTTCCTGTTCATGGGCAAACAGGAATGATTATTGAAAACAGAGCAGGTAGACCTGGGTTTGCCCTTGGGAAGTCACTTTTCCTGAGCCTTTGTTTACTTATCTATAAGGTGAATATTACAAGTATCCTCTGGAGAGAGTTCTAGAAACTACACAAGATATTTATAAATTTTCTAGCAAAGAGTTCTAAAATTTAGTAAGTGCTCAGTAAATGGCAGGTATTATTACTGCCCTCTTTATCATCATTAGATTCATGCTTATCACCATTGGCCTTCTCTAAATATCTGTCAAGGTGGACTTGATTCATCTTTTCTGTCCTTCATTTTGACCATGACATATCTTCTCAAATATGTCTAGATCCTCGTATTCTACTTCAAAACTCTTTAGCTCTCTGCTTCTTATGAGTTTACTTCTGTCCATTTTCTCCATCTCCTGATACATATATTTTTGTTCCTTTCTAGGAAAAATTTTCTTCATGCTTCTACTCCATCCTTAAGTTTTATTACCTTGGCTACAGCTCAGATTTAGGAAGTTTGTACCTTTTAGCTAAGCAGACATTTTTACAAAACGTTTTATTCTTTTGTAAATTCCTCCAGGATGACTGGAAAAGAACAGTGAACTCTCACTGACACACATCCCTCATGATTCCCTCTTTACTATTATTGAATGTCACACAGCATATGCTTTCTGCTTACATGTAGCATTTATAGACATTCATTACTAGGACAGAGAATCATATAACTGTAAAGCTGGAATAGAAACTTTTGGCCTCATATAGAAGATGGGGGAATTATTCTTAGAGAAATTAATTAAGTTGCTTGTATTCTTGCAGCTAGTTAAGCAGACACAAGCCTTGGTGATTAAAGTTGTTTAACTCTATGCTCTTGTCTGTTCTTTATTTTCTGTATCAATAACGCCATTTTAAGTTTCATGTTCCTTGGATATAAACACATGAATCAATATAGTCACCAGAGACTTACTTTATAAGAACTTAATAAACATGTGAGGGAAGATGGTTCTTGTCTACCTTCTGTTTTCCCAATTAGTCACATCAGAATAAGGGGAGATGGGAGAATCTTGAGCAGATGGTTGTCTCTGTCACCATCCTCCCTTCTCTCCTGCCCCTATATTTCTGCCAGAGTTCCCACCCACACCATTAGCTAGGATATCTCTGTAAGGTGATGTTTCAGGAAGAATTGGGGTCAGTTGCTTACCTTCAGGTTCCAATCATCTTGCAATCCCAGATCTTAAATGTCAGTTTCCTGGAACCTTCCTTTAGGATGAGGGCAGGACCCTGTATTGCAAGTCTCAGAGCAAATGTGGGGATCTGTAGATCCAGCAAGTGCTCTCAAATCTGAGCTGCTCAGGGGAGTATACACTTAATCTGGGATGGAGGAAGGGAAATAATTCCAGTTTTCTACTCATGAGGAAGTTTTACTGGGGCTTAGCTGCCCTTTCCCTAATACAACTCACAGAACCAGTGACTTCAGAGGGTTATGGGGTTTTCCCTTTGTTCAAGCCCTGGGTCATGGTGCTCTTTGCTGACAGTTTAATGCATATTTAGGAAAATTCAGTTTGTCTTGGGCGATTTCCAAACCACAGACCTCCTTTGCATTCCTGACTTCTCTACTGTGTCCTCTATGGGATTTGCAGAAGAGGACAAGACAGTCTGGAAAGAAAAACAAATGATTCTGTATTTATTAATTATAATGATAAAATTTTCAAGCTGGGAAGGTTATCTTTAAGTCAAAAGCTATCTCCCAAAGACCACATAAGTAAGAAATTACAGATTATCTCATGTGTTTCTTAACAATGCATTTTTGGTCAACACACCTTCCTTTCAGTAACTCAGCAAGTTTCAAATTGGTTAGCCTTTCAATGTAATGGTTGTTTGGGAAATTTTTATTTTCCTTAAATTTTTTGAGTCATAGGTTCAGCAAACATATTTTCCATTGCTTTTTAAAGCCCAAATACTGTTTTTCTCATTCATTGATGATAATATGGTTTATATTATGAAGAGACTGTTGGTAATATAAATGCTACTTTGTAATTCCCAAAAGCCATAGAATTTTAACTTACTCTTCTTTATAGTTCCTAAACAATAAAGAGGCCTTTGCATACTTTCTCCTTCTTATAAGCATCCATTCACAGGGACAGAGTGGTGACAAAAAAATGAGCTGTGCCTTCCCTCATGGAGTTCAACATCTAAAGTGAAATTAGACATTAAACAGGCAATTATGTACCAGGAAGACCTCACCTCCTTAATCTCTGAATGCTGTTGTTTAATAAAATTACAACTGACACCAGATAAGAATTATAAGTTGCCGAAGAGACAGATGCACATAGGAATTATTCAAACTGTGTTGAATACAGTAGTGATTAGTTGGCAACCTTAGCAGAAGAGGACTGGAGAGGAAAAGTGGGAATTTTCACAAAGATAACTCATGTTTTTAAGTTTGCAGTTTCCCTCTTTTTCAAAGGAAACCTAAATAATGGCCTTACGGCTTTGGTTCAGAGCACAACTATTGAATCTGGTTGTTCTTGGAATGGTCTGGGGAGTCAGAGTGGGCAGGGAGGGATGTAGGCCTGGCTTCATTTTTGCTTGCCCAGATTTAAAACACCGACTTCTTTTCAGAGATCCTGAAGATCTTTTGTTTAACAATATAAATTAACAAATAAGAATAATAAGAACTTCAAGAAACCAGACTATATCTGAATAATAAGAAGGCTGTATCAATCAGATGTGCTAGTCTCTGGACTAGCATATCTAAGGATGTATGAGAAACCTTGTTGCTTGATATTGTTTCAAACTGGAGTGACTAATCTGATAGTAAAACAAAAGAAATCATAGCTTACTCTAACAAAAGAGTAGAAAAGGCTTAGTAAACATTTTCTACCTCTAGGTTTTTATCTGTAGTTTTCATACGTGACCATTGCCAGCATAGTGAGGATAATCATTTCCTACTTTAAGAGGTTTCTGTTGGATAAATAAACACATAGTATAATAATAAAAACCAAGAAATTTTGAAATCATTATATGACAATAAAATTACAATGAGACATGTACTTGCTCAGCATATATGGAACAAATATTTCCCATAATAAAGGAGAATATTGGGTGATTTTTCAGTCTGTTTCAATTCCAGAAGCTCAAGGTAGATATACTACATTACAATCCTCTTTTGTTTTTGTAATGGAACACTTGAATGGGGCACCACAGCATCAACTGTGAAACTGTAACTAGATTTCTCTGCCGTCCTTCTATCCCCAACATTTTGTATCATTTCTGAAATTCAGCCCAGGGTACAAAAGTCAGATTTGCCACAGTGTACACTTCCAGAATGCATTCCTTTCAACCTTTTAAAAGTTTAGATTCATCATTATCTTTAGAATGACTAGAGGAAGATACTTCTTCTATTTAGGGAATGTTGAATAAAAATAATTTTGTTTTTTTGTCTCAGAATTTTTAACTGGAAGAAAAAGATGAACCCAACAAACATCCAGAGAATATGAGTCTGGAGTAAGGTCTCATTCGTCCAAGAAAGTTTTAGCATTTGAACAAGTTAGAAAGGATCCAATCTTTCAAGTAAATCAAGAGAGAGTTCTGAAATACCAGGATCAGAGTATAGACTACAGCAGGCCAGAGCAGTTAGTCAAATTCTAGAGATAAGAGACAGGGCAGGATGCTTCAGGTGAGAAGCTCTGAAGCAGGGAACAGCTGGGCACCTGAGCAGAAATGGTCATGCAGGTCCTGTAGGCAGAGGTCACCAAGCCCAGCTTCTGGGAGGCGAGTAGATCAGGAGACACTCAAGGTGAGCTGTGAAAAGAAGACAGAAGCGATTTGTTCTTGGACTCCTTTGAACTCCTGCTATGTGGGTGGGCTGGAGCTTGCAGGTGTCTGCTGCCAGGAGAGACAGGGCCTCACCAAGATCAGCTTTCAGTTTTCTGTTATCCTCGCCCCTTGTCTCAAGCTATTCAGCCAATATTGCATCTTTAATGGTTAAGCTCTGGGGCAGGTGGCTATTTGTAAGGCTACTAATTAGATAAAGGGACTGATTTGCACCAGGATGCAGATAATGCATGGAATTGTGCCAAGGCCCACAGCTCAGGAGTTTATGACCCCCAGCTACCATGGCGACCATGCCTATTCAGGCTGAGGAGTCTTTTTGTTGTGGGATAGGAGGCAGTGCACCAGGCAGAGCATCAGCTTCTGTGAGTTTGAAACTGAAAACTGAAAATGGAAGAGAAGAGACAAGAAGGCGAGAGGGCATTAGATTTTCCATTTATACCCAAATGGGTAGATTATTCTGTGGATTTGTTTCCACTTACTTGTTAGAAAAAGCAGGGCCTTTCTTTGAGGGCAACTGTCAGATGAGTCTGAGATTTGGAAAGAAACACTTATTTGTGGATCTTTTCTTCTTGCACTGTCTTCACACTTCAAAGCCATCACCTCTGTATCTTTGATTTCTTATCCTTATCTTAATTTTTTCCAAATGTTTCATTGTGTTCACTAAGCAGATGTATTGTAAGGCAAGCCCATGACTTTAGAAAAAACTGAGATCTATTTTCTGATTTTAATGTATGTAATATAATCATGGCATTTTAGAACTAGAAGATGCAATAGAGATAGATGGTCACATGTCCAGTTTCCTTGCAACTGTCCTGTTATCCTGGTGTACTAATTAATAGCTCTCCCCTTCATGCTCAAAACCAACCCAGTTGGGCAATGGTTATCCTACTTCAAGACTGTATTATCCAATTCTTCATTCTATAGACAAAGAAAGACCCAGAGTATTTATAAAAACTTGACCACCAAGCTGGAGTCAGACTCTTGGAAATGGAGAGAATCATTGAAAGATGTCATCATAGTCAGTGCCATAGGACTATTGAATCTAGGCTAAACTGGGGGGAAAAAACAGAAAGAGGCTTAAATATTGGGAGAAGCAGGAGGAGGGGATGAGGCATGAGATTGGAGAAAGTACAGATTAAAAACCATGTGAGTAGAAAATGAAAGAATAGGAAGTTGTAGTCAGAGACTGGGATGTTGAATTTATGATTTCAGAGGTAGAGAATTAATAGTGTGGCCTGAAGTTGTAGAGACCCCAGCAGGAAATGAATGACCCACTAAAGGATTAACCAAAGAGAGTTTAATAAAGGAACCAATTATAGAGGTGTGAGCAGGCAAAACAAAAAATGCAAACAGGACAAAAACTAATGATGTAATATATGGTGATTAACATAACAATAAAAAAAATTAAAAAAAAAATGCAAACAGGAATGGTAATACATTCAGGAACTAGCAGTGACAGAAAGCTAAGCCATTTTCATTCTTAGACCTGAAGAACCAAGGAGAGGGAGTGGTGTTACTAGAATCTGGCTGGTTTTGTAGCCATGGGAGAGGGATTGCTTCTAGGAGCTCTGGCCATACCTAGATGAATGCAACTCTTGCCAAAACCTTGGCTGAAAAAGAATGTGGGCAGATGGGATTACTGTCTCCTCCCACCCTTGGATCTCTTGCCAGGACCTTCTATTGGTTAAACCTAACCAGAAGGCAGAAAGAAGCAGAGAAGCACAAAATTTGGATCTGACAGGCAAGCATAAAATAATCAACACTTCAGAGAATTGTGAAAATAGAGTTGCAGTAGTTGTCTGTACATATTGGCTTCATCCAGGATGATAGTGAGATGTGGGGTGAAGAAAAGATGTAATATTATCTCTCAGAGGTTTATATACTTCAGTGTCATTTTACAGAACTGTAATATATGATAACTGAACAAATAGACTCCCCCAAAAATAGATTAGTAGAAAAATATTTAAAATAATAATCAATTGAAAAATATCTAAATTTGTTGAGAACTAAAAATACATAGATGCAAGAAGCTAAATGAATTGCAAGCAGAAGAAATATGAAGAAAAACACACCAGAGAAGAATATAACACCAAAATTACTCAAAACTAACAATTAAGAGAAATTATTAGAAATAGATAGTGGGGAAAAGACCTCTTAAATACAGAAGAACAAAGATAAGGGTGACAACTGATTTGCCATTGGAAATAACGCAGCCCAGGAGACAATGAAGCAACAACTTTAACTTTTTTTTTTTTTAAAGATTTTATTTATTTATTTGAGAGAGGGAGAGAGAGAAACAGCATGAGAGGGGAGAAGGTCAGAGGGAGAAGCAGGCTCCCCGCTGAGCCGGGAGCCCGATGCGGGACTCGATCCCGGGACTCCAGGATCATGACCTGAGCCGAAGGCAGTCGCTTAACCAACTGAGCCACCCAGGCGCCCCACAACTTTAACTTTTTTAAAAGAAAAAATAGTCAACTTAGAATTCCCCAGTGGAAATATCATTCAAAGACAAAGGTGAAATAAAGCCTTTTTCAGACATATGAATGCTGAAAGATTTAATTAACAATAGATCTATACTACAAGAAATATTAAAGGAAATGCTTCAGGCAGAAGGAAAATGATACCATATAAAAATCTAGATGTACATAAAGAAATGAACAGTTCTGAAAATGATCACTATTTGGGTTAAAAAAGGACAATTTTTATTTTATTTAAATCTCTTTAAAATATTATGAACTTCAATGAACAAAAATGTTCATTATCTTTTTTTTAAGATTTTATTTATTTGAGAGAGACAGTGAGAGAGAGCACGAGCATGGGGAGGGGAAGAAGGAAGGGTAGAGGGAGAGAGAGAGAGAAGCAGACTCCCCACTGAGCAGGGAGCCCGATGTGGGGCTCCATCCCAGGACCCTGGGATCATGACCTGAGCTGAAGACAGACACTTAACCGACTGAGCCACCCAGGTGCCCCAAAAGTTCATTATCTTTTATGACCAGTGGGATAGATATGTAAATATCTATCTCAGAGCTTGTAAGAACTAAAAAAAAAAAAACAAAAAACCCTGCAAACAACAATTTAGAAAGTAAACTTTGCACAGAAAAAAAACCACTCAATGGATTTAAAATTCAGTAGCATTTTTGGATATTCTATAATATGCATCTTCAATGAAACAAATATTTCTATAATTTAATAGTTAAAATGGATTAGGAAAAAACAATTAAAATTACCTAACCAGTTATAGATAAGCATTTTGTGGTATTCTTGCATCATTCTATCTGCCTACTTTTCTCTCTCTCAGAACTTGTCTGTCTCTCTCAAGTATTAAGTTTCACTGACTGAATCTTCAGGTTTCTGCTTTCTTTTCACTTAAAAAAATGTGAGCATTTTCTGTGTCCTTAAATGTCTTTAAACATAAATTAAGAGCTCTCTAATAATCCATTGTACGGAAATACAGTAATTTAACACTTCCCTTCCTACAGATCATTTAGGTTGTTGTCATATTTTCACTTTAATAAATACTGTTCCATTGAATCTTCTTGGAATGCATGTTTATTAAATCTTTAGGATAGCTTTCTGGAAGTAGAATTATACTGAAAAAAAGATATGGACAATTAAAAAAGATAATGATCTGTTTAAAGCAAAAAGAATTAACAAGGTAGTATGAAATTTGTAACATATAGTAGTAAAAAGTATAGCAAAAGTGCAATGAATAAGAGAAGGCAAATAGAAGTATTCTGTTCTTAGGTTCTTATAATATGCAAAAAGCAATTAATATTATTTGTAGGTAGATTGTGATAAACTAAAGATGTATATTGCAAATTCTAGAGGAGCCACTAAAAAAGTAAAACAAAGAGGTATAGTTATTAAGCCAATAGTGGGGATAAAATGAAGTAAATTAATCTTCAGGGAATCCAAAAGGAAGCAGTTAAAGACACAGAAAAAAAAGAACAAAAAACAGATGGGACAAAAAAGAAAAGAAATATTAATATAATAACCCATTCATGATAAAAACTCTTAGTAAACTAGGAATAGAAGAAAACTTCCTCAACCTGATAAAGAATATCTGCAAAAAAACTATAATTGATATCATACTTAATGGTAAGAAACTAGAAGCTTTCTCACTAAGATCAGGTACAAAGCAAGTATGTCTCCTTTCACTACCTCTTTGTGACATTGTACTGGATATTGCCTAATGCAATAAAGAAAGAAAAGGAAACAAAATGTATACAGATTGGGAAAGAATAAATAAAACTTGTTCACAAATTATATGTCATCCATGTAGGAAATCGAAAGAATGGACAAAAACACTCCCAAAACAATAAGCAATTACAGCAAAGTTGCAGGATAGAAGGTTAATACACAAAAGTTGATTACTTTCCCATATACCAGCAATGAACAGATGAAATTTGAAATTAAAAGCACAATAGCATTTACATTAGCACCCACCAAAGTGTAATTTAGGTATAAAAAATTGTAACAAATGTGTTATAAATAATAACAAAATATGTACAAGATCTATATGAGGAAAATTACAAAACTCTGATGAATGAATCAAAGAAAAACTAAATAAATTGAGAGATATTCTATGTTTATGGATAGGAAAACTCAATATTGTCAAGATATCAGTTCTTCTTAACCTGACCTATAGGTTCAATTGAATCCCAATCAAAATCCAAGCAAGTTATTCTGTGGATATTGACAAATGCTTCTAACATTTATATGGAGAGGAAAAAGACCTAAAATAGCCAAAACAATACTGATGGAGAAAAACAAAATTGGAGGACTGATACTACCCAACTTCAAGACTTATTATAAAGCCAGAGTAATCAAGACAGTGAGGTATTAGCAAAAGAATAGACAAATAACTCAAAGGCACAGAAGATAGATTGAAAGACCAGAGATAGATCAACATAAATATAGTTAACTGATTTTCAACAAAGGAGCAAAAGAAATACAATGGAGCAAAGATAGTCTCTTCAGCAAATGCTGCTGGAACAATTGGCCATCTACATGCAGAAAAATGAATCTAAACACAGACCTTACACCCTTCACAAAAGTTAACTCAAAATGGATTGTAGACCTACATGTAAAATAAGAAACTATAGAACTCCTAGAATATAACATAGGAGAAAACCTAGATGACCTTTCTAGATATAACACCAAAAGCATGATCTAAAAAAGACATAACTGCCAAGTTGGACTTCATTAAAATTAAAAGCTTCTGCTCTGTGACAATGTCAAGAAAATGAGAAGACAAGTCACAGACTGGGAAAAAAATATTTGCAAAAGACACATCTGATGAAGGACTATTATCCCAAATACACCAAGAACCTTTAAAATTCAACAAAAAGAAAATTATTCAGATTAAAAAATGGCTCAAGGACCTTAATAGATACCTCACCAAACAGATGGCAAACAGGCATATGAAAAGATGCTCCACACCTTATGGCATCAGGGAAATGCAAATTAAACAAAGAGATACTACTACACACCTTATTAGAATGACCAAAATCTGCAACATTGAAAATAGCAAATGCTGGAGAGGATCTGGAACAACAGGAACTTCTCATTTATTGCTGATGGGAACACAAAATAGTACCAACACTTTGGAAGACAGTTTGGTGGTTTCTTACAAAACTAAACATACTCTTACCATATGATACAGCAGTCATGCTCTTCATAATTACCCAAAGGAGTTGAAAACTTAATTCTGCACAAAAATATGCACCTGATGTTTATAGCAGCTTTATTTATATTTGCCCAAACTTGGAAGCAACCAAGATATTCTTCAGCAGGTGAATGCATAAGCTGTGGTACATCTAGAAACAGCTGCTATTCAGCTCTGAAAAGAAATGAGCTATCAAGTCATGAAAAGACATGGAGGAAATTTAAATCCATGTTATGAAGTGAAAGAAGCTAATCTGAAAAGGCTACATACTGTATGATTCCAACTATATTCCATTCTGGAAAAAGCAAAACTATGGAGACAGTGAAATGATCGTTGGTTTCCAAGGGATAGTGTTGAAGAGAGATGAATAGACAGAGCAAAGAGAATTTTTAGGGTGGTGAAAATATTCTGTATGATACCATAAATGATGGGTGCATGTTATTATATTATTGTCCAAACCTACTGAATACCAAGACTGAACCCTCAGGTAAGCTATAGGCTTTGGGTGATTATGATGTGTCAATGAAAGTTCATCAGCTGGAACAAATGTACCATTCTAGTAAGTAATGGTGATAAAGGAGGAGGCTATGCATGCATGTATGGAGGCAGGGGATATATGGGAAATCTCTGGACTTTCTCCTCATATTTGCTCTGAACCTAAAAAAAAAAATTCATGTAGTAGATTTAAACCCAAACGCATTGACACTGATATTAAATGTACATTGTTTAAACTAGCTTCGTTTAATAGAAGTACAATATGAGCCACGTGTATAATTTAAATTTTTCTGTTAGTCACATAAAGAATAAAAACATGTGAAGATAATTTTAATAACTTACTTAACCCCAAATATCAAAAACATTGTCATTTCAATATATAATCAGATAAATATTATTAAGATACTTTCTATTTTGTTTTCATATAAGATGAAGTCTTCAAAATCTTGTGTGTATTTTATACTTAAAGCACATGTCAATTTATAGTAGCCATATTTCAAGTGCTTAATAGCCACATATAACCAATGTCTACCATACTGTACAGTGTAGGTCTAAATATTTCAGTTAAAAGTCAAATATTGTCATCTTGGGTTAAAAAAGTAAGATCAACTATATGCCATCTATAAGACCTACTTTATGTATTTATTTATTTATGATTTATTTATTTATTTAAATTAAATTAGCCAACATATAGTAAGTACATCATTAGTTTCAGATGTAGTGTTCAGTGATTCATCAGTTGCATATAATACCCAGTGCTCATCACATCATGTGATAGTTTTCCTATCCATGTGCCTCCAGTTCCATCCACATCAATGTAAATGGTAGGTATTCATCCTTTCTGATGGCTGAGTAATATTTCATTGTCCATATAAACCACATCTCCTTTATCCATTCACCTGTTGAGGGACATCTCAGCTCCTTCCACACTTTGGGTATTGTGGACATTGCTGCTATGAACACTGGATAAACTTAAAATAGATGAAAGACCTAAATGTGAGACAGGAATCCGTCAAAATCCTAGAGAACACAAGCAGCAACCTCTTTCACCTTGGCTGCAGCAACTTCCTGCAAGGCAGATCTCTAAAGGCAAAGGAAATAAAAGCAAAAATGAACTATTGGGACCTCATCAAGATAAAAAGCTCCTGCACAGCAATGGAAGCAGTCAACAAAACTAAAAGGCAACTTACAGAATGGGAGAAGATATTTGCAAATGACATATCAGATAAAGGGTTAGTATCAAAAATCTATAAAGAAACCTACTTTAAATATAAAGACACAGATGGGGCACCTGGGTGGCTCAGTCGGTTAAGCATCCAACTCTTGATCTTGGCTCAGGTCATGAACCCACGGTCCTGGTATCAAGCCCCGAATTGGGGAGTCTGCTTCTCCTGCCCCCCCTTCCACTCATGCTGTCTCTCAAATTAATAAATACAATCTTTAAAAAATATATAAAGACACAGATGATATAAAAATAAAAGGAAATAAATAGATATTCTATGCAAAAGAAAGTTAGAGTTGCTATATTAGTATCAACATAAATTTCAGGATAAGTAATATACCAGGATAAGTAGGGACATTTCATAATGATGAAGAGAGAAGTCCATCAAGAGGACTTAACAAGCCTAAATGTTATTGCATGTAATAAAAGAACTTCAAAATATATGAAATGAATCTGATAGAAATTAAAGGACAACAAGACAAAGTCACAATTATAGTTGTAGATTTTAATATTTCTTTTTGTCGGTAGAGTAGACAGAGAAATTCGTGAGGAAAAGAGGACTAAACAGCACTATCAGCCAAATTGACCTAATTGATACTTACAGAATAATTCACTCAATAGCAGAATAAATATTCCTTTGTGCATGTAGAATATTCACCAAGGTAGACCATATTCTGAGCCATAAACCAAATTCCAATTAGTTAAAAAAACATTGAAATTATACAAAGTATGTTTTCTAATCACAATGGCTTTAAATAGAAATCAATATAAGAAGGATATCTATTTGAGGAATCTTCAGGTTTGGAAATTAAACAACACAATTTAAAAAAACAAAACATGGGCCAAGGAAAAAATTACAAAGAAAGCTAGAAATTATTTTGAACTGAAAAGAAAAATGAAGACAGAGTATACCAACACATGTGGGATGCAGTGAAGGCACTGCTTTAAACAGAAATTTAAAGCATTAATTTCTATAACAGTTGGGCGAAAGTTCTCAAATCCATGATCTAAGCTTCCACCTTAGGAAACTAGAAAAAGATGAGAAAATTAAACACAGAATAAGCAGAGGAAGGAAATAATAAAGATTAAAGCAGAAATAAATGAAAGAAAAAAGGAAAATAGAGAAAAATCAATGAAAAACACATTTCACAGTAATTCCACTCCTAGGTACTTATCAAGGAAAAATGAAAACAAATGTCCACAGAAAGACTTGTACTTGAATACTCAGAATAGCTTTATTTGAAATTGTCAACAATCGGAATGAACTCAAATGTCTATCAGTTGGTGACTAGATTTACAAGTTGTGGTGTATCCACCCAATGAAATATTACTTAGCAGTAAAAAGGAACAGACTATTTATACATACAACAACATAGATGAATCTTAAAAGTATTATGCCAAGTAAAAAAAGCCAGATGCAACATTTTATATGATTTTGTCATATGATTATGGTACATGAAATTCAAGCAAAAACAAAACTCGTAATAGACAGCAGATCAGTGGTTTCCAGGACCCAGGGATAGGGTTATGGAATTAGTAAGCAAAAGGATAGGAGCAAATTTTAGGAGTGATGGAAATATTCTAGATGATGATTATGATAGCTGCTACAAGACTGTGTACATTTGTCATAATGCTTTGAATTGTTCACTTAAAGGCAGTGAATTTTATTATATATAAATTGTATTTCAGTAATGTTTCATTAGGAAAAAGAAAAATTTGAGCTACAGATGACGTTTTACACGCTAGTTTTAAAAAAATTATATGTTTACATGCTTATTTAAAAGAAAAATATCAAATAGAACAAAATGATAGATGAAAAAGTAGAAGTTCGTTCTTCAGAGTCCTACTTCTTGGGGCATTTTACTAAACAGTTTCTGTTTCTTTTCTTTTTGTTTCTCCCCACCCCTCCCCTCCCCTCCCCTCCCCTCCTCTCCCCTCCCCTCCCCTCCCCTTCCCTTCCTTTCCCTCCCCTTCCCTTCCCTTCCTTTCCCTTCCCTTCCCTTCCCTTCCTTTCCCTGTAACCAAACAGAGCACTAGAAAATAAGACTGTCTGATAATCAATAGACTTCAGAATGGACATACTTGCCTCCTAGAAGTGCTAACTTCTGACTTAGACCTCAGTGGTTCTATGTGCACAGCTGCTGAGTGAAATCACCTATTCTTTTCAGGAATCTGTTCTTTTTTTTTTCATGATCATATTGCAGTATGTTTTCTTTATAGACCTGCCATTTGAGAGCTTGAGAAGTAGAGTATATATCCCCATGTCTCTTGGAATTCATGCTTTAGTCTTAAATACTTTTGCTCTCTTCAGTGTTCCTTTTCCCCATGGGTATTCAATCATGTATATGACAAACTGGCCTTGCATGTGACTCTCCTAGTAATGCCATATGGTTTCCCTGAATGGAGATGGATGGAGGAATTTATTGACTTTGATCATTGCAGTATAACAAATACAATTATGGCATGGGAAATTTCCTACTAGAGTTCAAGAGAAAATGGGGTAAGCCCCTCCTTCAGATGATTTGTGTGTCTGAACGAATCAGGAGGTTTTCCCCAGATCCCATTCTCTTTCATATGTAATCATGGAGATGATGTGCCCATCTGCATTACTGATGACAGGTTTCTCTCCACCCCCATTGCCAATCAAATAATCACTCCTTTAAAACAGAGGGAATGATTTAGCAGTTGAAGTGTTGGCTTTGAAACATTTAGACGTGGTGGCATCTTTCAAAATTTCATCAGGATTGACTTAGTCCTTCATTCTGGAAAATATCACAACCACATGGAATCCTCAGCCATTACAGAAGAGCTGTCTTTATAAGAACCCCCAAACTTGGGGGCCTATTGTCTCTGAAATTGTTGAATATACAAAGCATCATTTTCTGAACTGTGGCATACAACTAAGCACCTAAAATTCTGACCTTAGTTATCCCTGGTAGGTTTCAGCATTTTAAATAGAGAATGTAAACTAAATATTTAGTTTAACTCTTAACTTACAATGCCATGTGCATTTTCAGACAGAGTGCTTTTATGCTCTTTATAGTTGTATAGTTGTCCCTATGAATAGACAGGTCACTTTGTTTAGGTAAGTTACCATTTGAATGTTGCCTTCTGAAACTAGCAAAATTAGCCTTCTGTTTAATTTGTGTTCTTATACAAGGGAAAAGAGAGAGTAAGCTTCAAAGCCAGGACACCCAGTTAGAATTTCTGCTTTATGCACTGTTTCCAATGAAGTGAATTGGCAGGGTGGTGGATGCCCCCTCAGCCTTGGCCTGGCCTCTTTGAGGACCGTCACTGTCATTATGGTGACCCATAGCCTCAGTCAAATAATAAAGAATGTCTTCTGAGCCCACAAAACAATGTCTTATGTAACACAGTGTGTGTGTTACAGACAAGGCAAACAGGTGGAAGCAAGGGGTCGAAGCAAGGGTTGGAAGCAAATGTCACTGGAATACCAGGAAATGCTTTTTGTGGGAGGCACAACCTGCTGTGTGATTGTCAAGCTCTCTCTCGAGGAGAATCAACCAAATTTGTTCGCACACTTGATGGGATGGGAAGGGTCCCTGTGGGTGCGCAGTCTTTCTGGTGGCTGGGTCACTGAGAGACACAGGAGCCCACTTAGCCCAGACCTGAGCTAAAGCCCATTAAAACAGTAAAAATATATCCACGCAACCCTTTTTATTCAGGCTTCATTAAATGGCAACAGTTCTGTGTCTTTTGGCAGCCCCGACGCCTCAGCCCCTGATGTCCCAGGAGTCTGGCATCATGCAATGTTGGAGAGCTGTTCAGACAATCATCATTCTCTGCACTCCTACTCGGTTCTTGGGCTATTTCCCTGGGCCCTTGGGCTGCGGGGTAGTTTCTGATGTGTTTTTCTTCTGTGCGATGCTGCTTGTAGTTCTTGTTGTTTGGTGAGTCTGTGGCAGATCCTCCCAGCCTTGGGAACAAAGGGGTTCTGATAAGTGTCTCTTGAGCAGCTGATCTCTATTAAACAATACATGCCTTTCTTTTTTTTTTGTTTTGTTTTTTTTCTAACACCCTGCTGGTTGCCAATGGCACTGTGTCCCCCTAGTCCAAACAGCACTAAGGAATGGGATCCTTGTGAGTTTTCTTTTTAAAGCAGCCAGTAGGTCTCAATAAGTGCTCTTTCTTAACATCAATCACCATCCTGTTGAGAGTCCTGGGCAGACCATTTTAATTGACCAGAACCAAATCCAGTTGTTCGATCACGGAAAATGAATGCTATTAGATTGGTTTCTCTTTGCACACTTTGCAGAGTTAAAGATTAAACATACAAGTACTCTGTTACTAAGATATAATAAGCCAAATAATTTCAAGGGCTTTTTTCATCTTAAAAATTGGATGGAATTTCAAACATCATGATGAAAATATTCTCTGTGCTAACAGAGGGTTCTATGGATCCTTTATTTTCCTATTATATAACTGACATTGATGTAGCATGAACAGATGGTTAAAGGCTCTGTTTAATTGGAATTGCAAACCCGGACAAATTTTCTAGTTACTCTAAATTTTCTAGTTATTCTTCTCTGTAAAATGGGGATGATAATAGCGCCTATCTCCCAGAGATGTTATGAAGATTTAATGAAATAATCCATGCACAATGACTTCCATGTAGTAAAAAATAAATGTTAGCCATGAAAGTTTCCCAGTACAAGTATGCAAAAATGTCATAGTTGGCTAAGTGAATTTGATTGAAATAACTGTATAAAATTAAGTTTTAAAAATTATAGAGGGAAAAATTATATGTATTGTGGCCTACATTCAGTGGGTTGTGTCCCTATGCTAGATGAAATAAACTCTTTTGTTGTCTTCTCCTTCCCTTCCCTTCCCCAATGGATTGATGTATCCATCAGGGAGAATTGGGGAGTACATGTGACTGATTTTGTTTTTCACTCCCTTTCTGTGCATATATCTCTCATAGCCCTTACTAAATTGTATTGGGATTATTCATTCAGTGGTCTGAATTAGCCACTAGGCCAACAGCTTTTTGAGGACAGAGACATTGTCTTATTTATCTTTGTCTCACAAGCACTTTGTTTCATAGCACTTGGTGCATGGTGCCATGGTAGGTCCTCAAAAATGTTTCATGACTGATGGAATGTATTTTTAAGGACTGTGTGCCAGCTTATAGTAGGACTTAGTAATTATTAATTATACCAAGAAACATCTTTAAAATAAAATTAAGCTTTCCCAATAGTTTATTTTTGCTCTTATTTTCCTTGCCTCAGGTGACAGATCTAGAAAAATGTTGCTATGGCTGATGACAGAGAGGTACCACCTGTGCTCTCTTCAAGGATTTTTATGGTTTCAGATCTCACATTTTGGTCTTTAATCCATTTTGAGTTTATTTTTGTATACGATGTAAGCAAATGGTCCAGTTTCATTCTTTTGCATGTGGCTGTTCAGTTTTCCCAACACCTTTTGTTGAAGAGACTGTCCTTTCCCATTGGATATTCCTTCCTCCTTTATCAAAGATTAATTGATCATATGATTATGGGTTTATCTTTGGGTTTTTGGTTCTATCCCATTGATCTATGTGTCTATTTTTATGCCAGTACCATACTGTTTTAATTACCTCCACTTTGTAATATAACTTGAAGTCTGGAATTGTGATACCTCCAGTTTTGTTTTTCTATACGATGGCTTTGTCTAATTGAGGGCTTTGGTGGTTCCATACAAACTTTAGGGATTATTTGTTCCAGTTCTGTGAAAAATGCTATTGGTATTTAAATAAGGATTGCATTAAATCTTATAGATTGCTTTGGGTAGTATAGACATTTTAACAATATTTGTTCTTCCAACCCAAAAGCATGGAATGTCTTTCCATTTCTTTGTGTCATCTTGAATTTCTTTCATCAGTGTTATATTGTTTTCAGATCACGAGTCTTTCACCTCTTTGATTAAGTTTTTTACTAGATATTTTATTGGTTTCAGTGCAATTGTAAATGGGATTGTTTTCTTAATTTCACAATCTGCTGCTTCATTATTAGAGTATTTTGTACATTGATTTTGTATCCTATGACTTTATTGACTTCATTTATCAGTTCTAGTAGTTTTTTTGGTGGAGTCTTTAGGGTTTTTATATATAGTCTTACGTCATCTGCATATAGTGAGAGTTTGACTTCTTCCCTACTAATCTGGATGCCTTTTATTTCTTTATGTGTCCAATTGCTAAGGCTAGGACTTCCAGTACTATGTTGAATAATAGTAGTGAGAGTAGACATTGTTGTCTTGTTCCTGACCTTAGGGGAAGAGCTCTGTTTTTTACTATTGAGTATGATGTTAGCTATGGGTTTTTCTTCTTCTTCTTCTTCTTCTTCTTTTTTTTAAGATTTTATTTATTTATTAGACAGAGAGAGAGAGAGAGCACAAGCAGGGGGAGTGGCAGGCAGAGGCAGAGGGAGAAGCTAACTCCCCGCTGAGCAAGGAGCCCAATGCGGGGCTCGATTCCAGGATCCTGGGATCATGATCTGAGCCGAAGGCAGCAGCTTAAATGACTGAGCCACCCAGGTGCCCCAGCTGTGGGTTTTTCATATATGGCCTTTATTATGTTGAGGTATATTCCCTCTAGACCTACTTTGCAGAGGATTTTTATCATGAATATATTTCGTACTTTCTCAAATGCTTTTTCTGTGTCTATTGAAATGATCATGTGATTTTTATCCTTTCTTTTATTTTTTTATCCTTTCTTTTATTGATGTGATGTATCATGTTGATTTGTGAATATTGAACCACCTTGCATCCTGGGAATAAATCCCACTTGATCATGGTGAATGATTTATTTTAAAATATATTGTTGGATTCAGTTTGCTAATATTTTGTTGAGGATTTTTGCATCCATATTCATGAGAGATACTGGCCTGTAGTTCTCTTTTTTGTGGTGTCTTTATCTGGTTTTGGTATCAGGGTGATACTGGCCTCATAGAATGAATTTGGAAGTTTTCCTTCCTCTTGTATTTTTTGGAATAGTTTGAGAAGAATGGGTATTAACTCTTCTTTAAATGTTTGGGAGAATTTTCCTGTGAAGCCATCTGGTCCTGGACTTTTGCTTTTTTGATTACTGATTCAATTTCATTGCTGGTAACAGGTCTTTTCAAATTTTCTATTTTTTCCTGCTTTAGTTTTGGTGGGTTATATCTTTCTAGGAATTTATCCATTTCTCCTAAGTTGTCCAATTTGTTGGCATATAGGTTTTCATAATATTGTTACATCAAAATAAAAAGTTTCTGCACAATGAAGAAAAGGATCAACAAAACTAAAAGACAATCTACTGAATGGGAGAAGCTATTTGCAAATGACATATCCAAAAAAGGGTTAGTATCCAAAATATATAAAGAGCTGATATAACTCAATCCCCAAAAAATAAATAATCCAAGTAAAAAGTGGGAAGACATGAATAGACATTTCTTCAAACAAAGCATACAGATGGCCAACAGACACATGAAAAGATGCTCAACATCACTCATCATCAGGGAAATACAAATCAAAACTACAATGAGATATCACCTCATACGTGTCAGAATGGTTAAAATAAAAAACATAGGAAACAAAAAGGTTATGGAGAAAAAGAAACCCTCTTGCACTATTGGTGGAGTGCAAATTGGTACAGTAACTCTGGAAAACAGTATGGACTTTCCTTTGAAAACTAAAAATAAAATTATCCTATGATCAAGGAATCACACTACTGGGTATTTGCCCCCAAAATACAAAAACACTAATTCAAAGGAATACATGCACCCCTATGTTTATTGCAGCATTATTTATAATAGCCAAACTATGGAAGCAGCCCAAGTGTCCATCAATAGATTAGATAATGAAGAGGTGATATATATATATTTATATCTATTTATAATATATATGTTTATATATTTTATATATATATATCTATATAAAATTCAGCCATAAAAAAGAATGAAATCTTGCCATTTGCAACAACATGGATAGAGCTAAAGAGTACAATGCTAAGTGAAATAAGTTAGTCAGAGAAAGACAAATGCCATATGATCTCACTCATATGTGGAATTTAAGAAACAAAACAAAGGGGGAAAAAAAAAGAGAGTCAAACCAAGAAACAGACTCTTAACTACAGAGAACCAACTGATGGTTACCAGAGGGGAGGTGGGTAGGGGGATGGGGGAAATAGGTGATGGGGATTAAAGAGTACACTTTTCATGATGACAACATAAAACAAAATTAAAAATTTAATTTTAAAAAGCATAAAATGTGTTCATGATGAGAAAATATTATTACAGTGATGAATATATCATGTTTTAATATCAAATAATTTAAAAATCATTTTTGAACATTTTTAATTTTTAATATTTTAAAACTATTTCAAACATACCAAAAAGTTCAAAAAATAAAATAACAGAGGCCCATATACCTATCACTAAAATTAAACAAATGCAAATAACTTGCTTTAGCACTCTTTCTGTCTTTATATAAGCACAATGTTAAAGATAGAGCCCCCCACCCCCACCCCCAACCCCTGCCCATTGTTTCTCTCTCCCTTTCTTTCTGGATGTAACTACTATCCTGAAATGGTATGTATTTTCTTCACAGTAAAAGTACAAAGCTATTGGAAATTTTATTTTTTGAAAATCAAAGTAGACACTTTTCAAATACAAAGTCTTTTTTAACTTTCTCTCTTTTTTTGGTGACAGGCTTTTTTTTTCTCAGCTTAAAAAGACCTGATAACTAGGACAGGGAAAAATGGCACAGCACGTCTTTGGCTAAAGGACCTGATTGAGGAGGGGCACAGATTTTAAATTAAATATAACTATCCCAGACTTGTTTGCTCAGTAAAAAACGTGTGATCTAGGAATTGAAACTCCTTCCATTTCTTGGTCTTAAAACCACAAAAAAAGCATATCTGAATACTAAGCACTTCATTTTTCACAGTCTACATCAGTTCTGGATATAGTCACTAACCTCCTTGTCATGGGTGTACAGAAACTTTTCTGCCTGAAGGAAAAAAATATTGATGTTTTTCGTTTTCTAGCAATATACCTCCACCTGTCTGTCCTCTTTGCTTTACCTCCACTCTGCGTGTGTCACAGCAGAGTACACCCCAGAATATAGTGCATTTTACACAACTTGTCACTCTGCAGATTTGGATTTTTTTTAATTGAAGTTTAATTTACATATCATGACATTCCCCTTTTTAAGGTGTACTGTTCAGTAGTTCCAAATATATTCAGAAGGTTGTGCAACTATTATCACTATCTAATTCCAGGACATCTTCATTCCCCGCAAAAGACATCCCATACCCATTAGCAGTTATCCCTTATTTTCTGTCCTCACCCAGCCCTCAGCAACTAGTATCTACTTTCTGTCACTATAGATTTGCCTGTTCTGGACATTTCATCTAAATGGAATTATGTAATCTATGACCTTTTGTGATTGGTTTCTTTCAAGGTTCACCCAACTTGTAGCACCTATCAGTACTTCATTCCTTTTTACAAAATATATCCATTCCATGGATGTATCACATTTTGTTTAACCTTCCATCAGTTGATGGGCATTTGTGTTATTTCCACTTTTTGGTTATTATAAGTAATGCTGTAATGAACATTCATGTGTGTGTTTTTGTGTGAACATGTGTTTTCAGTTCTCTTGGGTATATATGCATAGAAGTAGAGTTAAAGAGTCATATGATACCGGTGTGTTTAACTTGTTGAGGAACTGCTAAGTAGTTTTCTAAAATAACTGCACTATTTTACATTCCCACCACCAGTGTTTGAAGGTTCTAATTTCTCCACATCCTCGTCAACATTTGTTATTATCTGTCTTTTTGATTATAACCATCTGATGCTTGTGAAGTGTTGTCTTATGGTGGTTTTGATTTGCATTTCTCTGATGACTAAGGATATTGAGCATTTTTTCATGTGCTTATTGGTCATTTGTGTATATTCTTTGGAGAAATGTCTATCCAAATCCTCCACTCATTTATTAATTGGGTTGTCTTGTATTATTGAGTGGCAAGAGTTCTCTATTTTAGAAAGTGGATCACTTTCAGATATATGATTTGTAAACATTTCCTCCCATCTTGTTGTTTATCTTTTCACTTTTTGATAGTGTCTTTTGAAGCAAGAATTTCTAAATTTTGATGAAATCCAGTTTGTCTATTTTTTCTTTGGTTACTTGTGCTTTTGGTGTTGTATCTAGGAAATCATTGCTTAATTCAAGGACATGAAGACTTAGTTCCCTGTTTTCTTTTAAGATTTTGATAGTTTTAGCTATTACATTTGGGCCTTTGATCCATTTTGAGTTAATTTTTGTATGTGGTGTGGGATAGGGGTCCAACTTCATTCTTTTAAATGTGGATATCCAGTTGACCTACCATTTGTTAGAAAGCTTGTTCTTTCTCCTATTGAATGATCCTGGCACCCTTGTCAAAATCAGTTGAGCATAAATATGTAGGTTCATTTCTGGGATCTTTATTTTATTGATCTATATGTTTATCCTTATGCCAATAGCACGAAGTCTTCATTACTGTAGCTTTATGGTGAGTTCATAGCTTTGTAATTGGAAAGTATGAGTCCTCCAACTTTGTTATACTTTTTCAAGATTGTTTGGCTATTATGAATTTTAGTTTGTCAATTTCTGCAAAAAAAAGACAGCTGAGATTTTGAAAAGGATTGGGAGTGTGCTATAATTGCCACATATTTTCTATGTACTTATAATTTCCACATATTTGTAAATTTGCCAAATTTCCCTTTGTTATTGATTTCTAACTTACTTCCTTATGGCCAGAGAATATACTTTGTATAATTGCAATCTTTTTACATTTATTGAGACTTGTTTTATGGCTTAATACATGGCCTATTCTGGAGAATGTTCCATCTGCACTTGAGAAGAATGTTGTGTTCTGCTATTGTTAAGTGGAGCGTTTTCTAGATACGTTATGTCAAGTTGGTCTAAAATGTTGTTCAAGGGGCTCCTGGGTGGCTCAGTCATTAAGCGTATGCCTTCGGCTCGGGTCATGATCCCAGGGTCCTGGAATCGAGCCCTACATAGGGCTCCCTACTCAGTGGGAAGCCTGCTTCTCCCTCTCCCCCTCCCCCTGCTTGTGTTCCCTCTCTCGCTGTGTCTCTCTCTGTCAAATAAATAAATAAAATCTTTAAAAAAATAAAATACAATGTTGTTTAGGCCTTCTATTTCCTTGCTGATCTTCTGTCTAGTTGTTCTACCCTTTTTTGAAAGTGGAATAATGAAACCTACAACTATTATTTTTGAATTTCTCCCTTCAGTTCTGATGGTTTTTGCTCCATGTATTTTGAGCTCTGTTGTTAGGGTCACATATATTTATAATTGTACAGATTCAGATCAGGAATGCATCAAACCATGCCAGGCAAAACAAAATATGGATTCATAAAATTTTAAAGATGGAAGCCAACCTAGTCCTTCTCTAGCCCTCTTACAGATGAGAAAAAAACTGAGATACACAAAGATTAAATGACTTTCCTGAAAGTGATAGAGCTACTAGTTATTATTGCTAGAGGCAGGATTAGAATTAAAATCTCTTGACCCACAATCAGACGCTCATCTCTACTAGAGCCCAGTAGCAGCCAGGAGCTGTTCTTAAAATAGTATATATATATGTTACCTTATTACTAACCCTAAAAATGATCTTCAGTGTTAAGGGATAGATGAAAAATTATTTGTCCAGTTTTCCTAAAATAGAAAATTTCATATGTCAATATTAAAAAATCCTAAACAGAAATATCATGGGGAAGAAATATGGCTAAGTGATGGTAATGAATTTTATGTTCCTAATGGAAAAATCTGGATTTTTAAAACATAAGCCAAAAGACATATTAACCTATGTCTAAAATAATGGAATGTAATGGAAAAGTAATCAAGGTGTTAATTAGCTCTTGCAATCCAGCTGTATTATGTCAAGAAATATTTGAACCTTGGGGTGCCTGGGTGGCTCAGTTGGTTAAGCGATTGCCTTTGGCTCAGGTCATGATCATGGAGTCCCAGGATCGAGTCCCACATCAGGCTCCCTGCTTGGCAGGCAGGGAGTCTGCTTCTCCCTCTGACCCTCCCCCCCTCATGCTTTCTCTCTCTATCTCATTCTCTCTCTCAAATAAATAAAATCTTTAAAAAAAAAAAAGAAATATTTGAACCTTAAAAAAAGTTTTCAACGGTTGTCACCTGTTGACCTGAGTAAATGGTATCATCTTTTGGTTGCTTGTCTATCTTCAACAGGACTTAAGAAGTAAGATTTTTGGTCTAGCAAAAGCCAACTAATTCAAATTTAGGGATGAGCTTTTCTACTGGGGGAAAAAAAAGACAAAAATAAAGAAAACAGATGTAGCAATAAATTTTGAAGTAGTATTAACTGATTTTTTTCCCAATATGGCTGTGAATCCTTCCTTAAAATTTACTTTGTTTTCAATAGTCTATGATATCAACTAAATGCATTACGATTTGTTACAATTTAAATCTCAAGTACTCTTCCTTTCCATTCCTCCTGTTTATTTTCATAGTCACTTAAATATAGTTATTGGCTGAGAATGGCTGAGGGTATGTCTTTTTCTATTCTGTAACTTAAATGGCCTCTTTCCCTAGAGGTGTGGATTTAACCTAAAGTCAGTTAAACATTCCATGCATGGCTCATAGTTGTATTTATTTTCTCCAATTATATTTTTTATGCTCTGCTTATTTTTATTCTTAAGCACATAATCCAGATCTGGGTTTTTCAAAGCTCACCAATATCTTTATAGTCTCTTGCTTTTGTGAACTTGCAATTTTTGCCTGAGTGATTTATTTGACATGCCATCGGTCTGCTTCCAGTGATCATTTGTTAAGAACCTGAGTGGACAATAAGAAAGTCCGATGAAGGGCGGCCCTGCACAGCATGCTCCAGCCAGATGGCAGTGGCCTGGAAGTGGGACGCCGTCTGGGGGAAGCGGAGGAGGGGCCCATGGGGGGAGGCAGCAGTGCCGTAGCCCCAAGCCCTGTTATTGGAGTGCGCCCGGGCTTTTAGCTGGAGGCTGCCTCTGGCGCAAGTGAAGGCCTTCGTAGAGGTGGACCTCGACGTGACCCTCGAGGGACAGGAAGCCATCTTTATTCTGGCACAAGCCTCGGAGACCATTGCAAACAGTGCCTACTGCTGTGCTCAACAAGGAAAGAGGAAAACCCTCCAGAGGAGAGATTTGGATAATGAAATAGAAGCTGTGGATGAATTTGCTCTTCTGGAGGGAACTTTGGCTTGATGGCCGAGTTGGGCAGTTTTGTGAGCCTTCACCTGCATCCTTCAGCTAGCTCTTGTCCTGCAGGCCTCAGCTTTGAAGAACAGAGTATTTGGAATATTATACTTAGATACTTCTCCTGTTCTACCTTCACCTAAGCTGGGAGAAGCAGAGATCTCACCTGTTGGCTTTTCTCTACAAGTCCTTCCTGTAGTTGTGTTTTTCCATCTTGGGCTTGGATGCAGCTGCTGCTATTTGAGGCAGAGGAAAAGAAAATGATTTGTGCAGGCTGCTTAATGAATGATAAAGACCATAATCATAATCAAGGTCTATGATCAACCCCCCCCCCAAGAAAAGAAAACAAGAAAAGACTGTCCAGTAAAACTAGGACTTGTTGGGAAATTTGGCTGAGATTAAATTAAGGTGGATAAATAAAGGAATAGCCTTCATTTGTTCAACAAATAGTAAAAACACTCTGACTATGTTACCAGATATCATTCAACAGTGAACAAAAGTGATAAAGTTTCTGGCCTAATGGAGCTTACATTCTAGTTACGAAAGAAAGATAATAAAGAAACAAGCAAATACATGGGTCTTATGTTAATTAGTTCTAAGAAGAAAATAAAGCAAGTCAGGGGAATAATATTTAAAAAGAATACATGGTTAGGGAAAGCCTTTCTGACAAGAAGTGATGGATCAGAAGTCTGAATAAGGAGAAAAGTGAGCTATATGGATATCTTGAGATGAAAAAGCCAGCTTTTGAGGTAGGAGTGTGCTGGGTGTATTTAGAAGTGATAGGGAAGCAAATATGATTGGAAGTGGAAGAGGTGAGCCAGCAGATGAAAGCAGAGAGTCAGGTCATTTTGGGCCCTGCACCCCATGGTTTTCTTTGAGTTGGGTGAGAGCCTTGGAGGTTTTGAGTAGCAGTGACAAGACCTAACTTAGGCTTTAAAAAGATCACTCTGGCTTTTGTGTGAAAAACACAATGTAGGGGGTCAGAAGTAGAAGCAGAGGGATAAATTAGGAAATTTTTGTATTCCAGGCAAGAAATGAGGGTGGTTTAGACCATGTTGGTGGCAGGATTCCAAAGAAGGGCAGGCAAATACTAGGTACTGTAAGTTTGGGTTGATGAGAGAGCCATGTGACTTTTCTTCTTTTATTTTTGGCTGTGTACAGAATTGATAGGAACAATGTAAAGATTTTTATTAAAATGAACATGACTATTCATCACCCAGATTAAGAAATAAAAATATTGCCAGGACTGGGGCACCTGGGTGGCTCAGTCAGGGTAAGTGTCTGCTTTCAGCTCAGGTCATGATCTCAGGGTCCTGGGATCAGGCCCAGTGTGTGTGTTGGTGTATTGGGCTCCCTGCTGAGCAGGGAGCCTGCTTCTTCCTCTCCTACCCTGCTTGTGCTCTCTTGCTATCTCTGTCTTGCTCTCAAATAAATAAATAAATAAAATCTTAAAGAAAAATATTGCCAGAATTTTAAAAGCCTTTGTGATCTTCTCCCCAGTTATATCGTTTCCCTGCTTCCCAGAGGTAACTATTATCCTACTTTTTTAAAAATTATTTTCTCTAATGCTTCCTTATAGATTTATCAGTTATATATTGTATTGCTACACAACATATCGCTTACTATTGGAAAATGGTAAGAAGCACGAACCTAGCTGTGTAGGGACAGGATAATACTACCATGTTGAGATAGAGGCTTCTGGGAAAAGATGAGTGAACAAAACTGTATGATCACAATCAAGCTGTAGCTTCCCTGAAAGTTTACAAGACCTCTCCTCTGGAGAAGTCTTTGGGCAAGATCTTGAGTGGATCATGGAAAACATTGGGCTGGATGGAATATTGGAATTGGGCCAGTAAGCAGGACTGTGTTGTGGGCTAGGTTCTACCTGTTTAATAGAAAAATGTTTAGTGGTGGGAGTAAGTTGCTCTTTATTTTTTGCTTCTACACTACACATTGCTGCTATGCTTCCAAGCTTACGTCCAGCTCTCAGGAGCAAATCAAAGAAGAACACTTCTGGGAAGTGAACTGAATGTCTTGAGCCGATTTAGGCTGTGGCACATGGAATGGAGAGCCATAAATTACTCAGATAAAAGTCTGGGCTGGTTCAGCCAGACATTCTCAACTCATGATGAAAAGGAAATATGTGGCAAAGTCCTCAACGTGGGCCTGTAAGATTGTTCCAATCTCAGCTAATTGCTCTCTCTTTCCAGTGTAGCTACCGTCCTGGGGATGTCTCCTCATCATCCTTCTTGAGAATTCCTTCGATTTTATCCTGTTTCCTGTATCTCATGTTTTTCTGAGGTCTGAGCTTAACTCTAGCACTGTTCTTCTTTTAGATAGTCAGTAATCATTTAGGTTAATCAACATCCCATTTTTTTACTGGTCTTTATTCCTACTTGTATCTTCATCCTTCCATTTAGGACTACTTTCTTTTTGCCCAAAGAACACCCTTTAGAATTCCTCTTATGCCTGTCTTCTAGTGGTGAGCTCTTTTGGTTTTCTTATTTTAAAAATGTCTTTATTTTACCTTTATTCTGCATTGAGAATCAGCAGTAATTAAAAAAAATTTTTTTTCACGTGAACATTTATTGACCTTTACCTGACTTTCTTTCAGCATTGTTTGGAGCTCTTTGCCTCTGTATGACTGGTTTTTATTTGTGTTTTTGTTTGTTTGTTTTGTGTGTGTGTGTGTGTGTGTGTGTGTGTTTGCGCACGTGCGTGCGTGCTGCAGTCAGTCATCTGGCTGCACCCAAATGGGAGCATTGGCATCTTTTAATATTTTCACCCTCATTCTCCCTTCTTCGCTGACTGGCCCTGTGGCATAGGAAGTGTTCACCTCCGGATCTTCTGTGCTTTCTGTCCTTCTCTTCTTGACTTTTGACCTTTTTTCACATTCTCTTCTTCAGAGGTCTTATTTGTCCCTTCAGATCAGACTTGGCACAGTCTCATAGGGAGGCTTTTTATTCCCTCTTTGATTGTTACCCAAATTCTTTTCTAGCTATGCTGCAGGAAACCACTCTGGATAAATCTTTCTCCAAGGCAGACTTGGATCCCAGAAGCCCTGACTTCAGTATAGTTTCTATGTGTATAACTTTTGGTGGGCTGGTTCAAAAAATTCAGGTTCTTGTGATGACACATTTAATAGAAAAAGAGACAGAGAGGATCTTGGGATAGATGGGGGAAACTCTCTCACAATTTCTACCTTGGTAGAAATTTAAGCATTACTTAGAACAAATCAAACAAAACTCCCAACATGTACATACACCTACATACCTTGTTTAAATAGATATGAATTTTATCTGAACTATTTAAGCTATTTTTGTGTATTAGGGATTTAGGGCAGTGTTTTATGATTTTTTAAGTCTGACTAAAAAGAATAAAAAGTCATTCTCAGAATATAGATATAATTATGCCTTATAAATTTTATGGATTCTTTGGAATTAGAAAGTGAGGTGGTAAAGGGAAAGAAGTATCATGAAATAATTTTCAAATTATTACATATAAAATAAAATTTGGTCTAAAACATATATTGTTATTGTTGCAATAATCTATAGATTTATTTGACTGATTGAATACTTTAAAATAAAAGCCAATTTCTTTTTGAGAAAAGCATGCTCCCCAGAAAGTGATTTTTATAACAGTTTGTGAGAAAAAAAAGTTGCAATTCAATTCTGTGGCTCTGATTTTCAGCGTGTTTGAAGGGATTAATTTATTGGCCTGGATCTTACTTTTCCCAGCTATGAAATAGGAAGACTAATTGTTGCAAATATATTATGAGAACCTTATATGGAAGATAACTATCAAGGTGCAAAGAATAACCAGACATTTTACTTCATTTGTGTTCATCTGATTTTGAAATTTCTGCTCTTTTTCCAGTCTCATAGAGGAAACACCAGCTGCATAATTCATCCTGTTGTGATAAATTATAAGAAGGGATGTGGAAGTCGGCTCTGAATTTCCTCTTCTTTTGGTGTGTGTAAACCAGTCTTTAATGTTATTGCCCTGTTGTTTTGTGGTTTCCTTTCCTCTACGTCAGCTGCATTCGTGTGAAGAGCTTTCTTCAAGATTAAACATTTGCCTCATTGGCAGCATTTCTGAATTTTCATCTGCCAAACTCTTCACACACAGACTACGTAAAGCCAGTTTATTTGCTGGCTGAAAACCTGACGATGTCCCAACCACCTCATGACAGAGAAATCGGGCAACTGATGTATAACAGTAGTGGATATGGAGACAAAATTGTGATGTGATGTGTGAGTGTGTGGGGGGGGGGAGGATAGAAGAATACAGAGGGAAGCTCTTTCTATTAAACAGAAATCCGTTTTATCCAATAGTCTGATTTGACAGAAAGATGGTGTCTCAGTGATTATAAGACAGAGATGTGAAAGGCAAGCCAAGAATAGTAGGTGTGTCCAGCATATTACTCTAGTCCAGAAAGTTGCTCCACTTTTGGAAACTGGAGATGGTCTGTGAATTTGTGAGGTTAGTACTGCAGCTGGGAGGCTGAATCTGTGGGCTCAGTGGTATGTGCAGAATGCGTTTGATCAGTTTCCCCACTTGGGGTTGAAGAAGGGGGCATAAAAAGAGTATGATTGAAATAAGCTGAAAGTAGGAGTTGAGTTCTGGGGAATAAATCTTAGTTCAAATTTAGATTCTAGAAAATGTTCCTGTTGCAGTCCTTTGCCATAGCAAAAGTTTGACTTTTTGAAAATTTCAAGATGTGAAAAGCACACAGAATATTTTAGTACCTCCATAAGCATTTGCAAGTCTCCTATTTTCCACACAATATCTCCAGGAATCTGACACCAGCTCTGCCTTTTGGGGAATATAATATGGAAATAAGCATGATGACAGTCTTAATGACCTTACTGTGTCCTTGACGACCAAGAGACATTAGTCAAAAATGGCTTAGAGAAAGCAGGGATTAGAAACCTCGCTTTTTCTTTAGAAAAAACTTTGGTAGGAGCCTATTTATAAAGTTTATTGTTTTTATTTCCCCTTCCCTCATGAGTTCAAGGACTCCACAAACATCTTCCCTCATAACCTACCTGGGCAGTTAACACAGCCTAATGCCAAGAGTATCCTCAGGGGTGTAGATCTTCATTTCATGGGTGGATCACTAGCCCAAGGTCACCTGGGATGGTGGAGGAGAGACTGGGATCAAGCCACAGCCCAGATTTCAAGTCCTGTGCAAATAACTGTCAGCAGCAATCCTAAAACACGTGGACAGCTGATGCAAGCTCTTACAGGAAAGAAACAAGAGAGCAGTAATACAGCCAGGTACTTTTATTTGTGCAAAGAGGGTTCAAGTAAAGAGGTTATTTTGTTGGACTCTGGAGACCTGAATTCTTGAACTAGTTGTGCTGGTGCTGCTCGAGTCACTTCGCTGTTCTGTGGCTCACTTTACTCATTCAAAATTGAGCTTGGGGATGCTTGATCTGTCCCTCAAAATAGAGGATTCAAGGAGATGATGTGAAAAGTGAAGTGTAATGTTTGGCATCGGCACCAGATGAAACAAGGGCAACATAACCGATGATCCCTTCAAAGCAAATTTGCCTTTCCTAGGCACTCAGTAAGGTTTGTCAAGCGAATGAGCAATTGCAGAATGTTGAAGCAGGAGGCCTCCGGAAAGCAAGGTCCAGAGTAGTAAAGTGACTTAGCCGGCTTTCATATCTTGTTCATGGCAGAGGTCCCTTGTCACGTCCCTGACTCTTGCCCTCTTGCTCTTTCTGATTGTCTCCCTTAGACCCTGCTATGAGAGCTTGTATATATCCCAGATGCAGAATTAAACAACACTGAATTCTAGCTACAGGTAATATTTTTAAAAATTGAGCTATTCTAAATGTCCTAACCTTTTTTTTTTTCCTATAGCTCTGCCCTCAGAGAAATACTTTTAAACACAGGCATGAACAAACAAACATTTACTGTAAATTTATTATTTCCATTTCAAAAAGTTGTGAAATGTTTCTAGAACTCCCCAGGATTGACCCAAGTCGGTTTCTAAGAATATTTTTCTATAATTATAAACATGTAATTAGAGGAGTGGTTGGGAGGATAAAGATTATTTCAAACTTTTTCTCTCTAGTTTGTTCCTAATTAAAAATAATGAAAGGCACAAAATCCCATTCAATGATACAATGTATATTATTTAAAAATATTGATGTAACATTATATTAGCAGGAATAGGAAATGTAATCTTGTAAATGCAATCAATTCACATTTATCAGAGTTAGGACTATATAATATTTATTTAATTTTTAATACTTTATGAATTATATACAGAGGATTTGGAGAGGAATCAAGCTTTTCCTTGATTCCATTTCTTGCCAAACTAGAAGCAAAATGTAATTGAAACATTCAGGAATGTCCATTTTCAGTTAGGCTCTATCTAAATTTAGGAAATCCAGATAGAGTTTAAACCTATCACTGATAAAAATTTATCTTATTAAATCTCCTTTAGCTCAGTTAATCATATATCAGTTTTGATTCTTGATCATGAGGTGATTTTAAACAGAGTAATAATGGCTCCTTAGTCCTATTCAAACTATGCCCAAGCAGTTGTTTTGTGTTTGATGGGTTAATATCATGTAACACTGGCAAATTAGAAAAACAAGCAATATAAAGAGGCAGAAAATATGTACTTTAGTTGAAAGGTGCCATGATCTGTATACAACATAAACACTTATATCTTATTCACTCAAGTACACTTAAGTTTCTTTTGTTACTAACTAGAAATAATAAAAAATTTTGACCTCCTAAGAAATTTGTTGAGAGTAAGAGAGAGAGACAGAGAGACAGAGAGGGAGGGAGAGGGAGGGACTAATTCAAATTGGGGGCGGGGGGGGCAAGCTAGAAACATTGGAATTTCTTTGTTTAAAGTTATGAGGGAAAACATACAATAAGACATTTATAACCACCACAACATTGTTCAAAGTATTGCTTCTTGGATGGATCTGACTCAGTCATGAAGGGAGTTCAGCAGGACAATTCCCTTTCTGGTGTGGCAAGAACAGAAGGAAAAATAAGCCAATGTTCACAAAAGCACTTCAAAAATGAAGATCATACCATAGTCACATTTATTTAAAAGTATATATATTTGAAGGCCTTTTCAACACCAGTTGAATCTGCTAGTGTTCTGCTGTGCTGTTATTGAATCCCATAGTTTGAGAGCTCTGTTGGCAACACATGGGCTTCTAAGGCTCTAGTCTGCCAAGATGAACACTGCCAAGGGAGCATCTCATCTTTACATTGACTTTCACTTTTGCTCTGGAAAACCATGACTAAGCTCTAGCACAGTCAGCAGCTCTAGCAGAGGGTGTTTAGATGGTCACCAACTGCTATCACCTAATTGACTGAGGCACTTGGAATCTTTAGGAATGTAGAAGTAGTGGTAAAGGTGAATCTTAGTAACACCTTTGAGACATTTCCATAATTTTCTTGTCACTGCTAGAACCAGATTCCAAAGAGACTAGACATAACTAGTGGTAAAACGGGAGGAGATAATGCCATGCGTTAAATATAGTTCTAAAGGCTCCATTTCCAGATAGAGGGTTTTATATGCCACTGGAGAGTTCTTTGGCATTCTTTTAAGAAATGACTTGCATACTCAGTGTTTGAGGCACTTGTTCCTGAGCCAGTTGAAATCAGTCTTGAAGTTCTTCCCATTCCCTGTGCTGGGTAGCTCTCTGATCTTTGATTGAAGATTGAGACAATAATGAAATGGGGTCCATTATGGCATACAGAGCTTGAATGAGAAATAAAGTCAGAGTGTTGCCAGAGCCAAGCATGTAATTGCAAAAGATTGACAGCGAGTCGGTTTTGAGGATACACCAAGATCCTATCACATGCGTGGTTTGCATATTTGGAAGGTAAAGCAAGAATTGATGATATAGGACAGGGAGGCAAATCTAAAGAAAAGAGTAAACACTGAAATTGCTTCTAGGAGTGAGGAACAATTGATAGCAGACACTGTCAGATCTTCTTAAGTTGCTCTAGTTAGATTCCTTAGCAGCAGGTGTTGAAGGAACTAGAAACCCGACCACCAAGGGTTTCTTGTTGTTTATCCTGGTTTTGATGACCTCTAAAACATATACTTAGCATCACACGCCTCTGTGATACAGATATTTCCTCCTTATTTGTGGAACAAGGGTGTTATAGTTTGGGTTCCCTCAGACTCTGAAGCACTGAAATTTATGTACAGTTAGTGTGTTGGGAAATGCCAACACATTTGAGAGAGAAGGAAAGCAGGATTAGGCAAAGAAGATGTGGAATTACGACTTTGCAGTAAAAGGCTTGGTTTCTCCTACTGGGGGAGTTCTGAAGCTGAAGTAGTCCTTAAGAGTTATTCTAAACTGAGGGAGAGAATATCAGAGAGCAGAGAGACAGAGAGAATATCAGTTCTGAATAAAAATCAGTAACATGATGCACACACACAAAAAGATTTATATCCCCTATTGTGTAAATTAAAAAAACAAAACAAGTTCAGAGTGGTATAGCAAGTGCCCAAAGTCACACAGCTTCTAAATGGAATGGCTGGAGGCTATTTACTTGTTGTGGCTGAACTCCAGACCCATGGTCACAGCCAGGGAATATATAACCTTGGGCAGAAGGATCCAGAATATGGTCTCCCATTGAACACTGACCTAAGAAGTAAAATAAATGTGCCTCTGAGGTTTTTAAAAATTATTGATGTGCATATCTTTTGGTTTTGTAAAAAAACAGATAATAGCACATATATTAAACATTTTTTATTGATAACATTTTCAAACAATTTTCTTTAGCACAAAAATTTTTCTTTCTTATCACTTAATAGTAACCTCAGATAAGGCCCTTCTTTGGTCTTATGTTAGCTAATTTTTTCTTCAAAAGAGACCAGAAAACCATCTGAATGTACTAAATATTTTCTTTTATGTAATTCTATCAAAATAATAAACATTGTAGAACGTTTGTAGTTTGGTTTTCCACCTACTCCACATAGGAGCTTTGTGGATTTGAGTTATGGAGGCCAGAGCACAAATGTAGAATCTGTGGTTCTGAGAGGTTATGAGCTTTGCCTGAGGTTACACAGTCTGTGTGGGTGATCCAGACCTCCTGCACCCCTTTCCGGGATCCGCATTTCCTGTGTGCTCCGTATACACTGCCTCACCCTAAGGAATGTTCCACCATGGCTCCGTATCTAGGAAGTAAATGTGTTGTACCATATGAGTCAATGGAAGAACCAGGGCCAGTGTGTTTTAGCGTGAGAAGAGCAACCAAACCACCGAAAAGAGGCATTGGAACTATTCCCATGAGCTCCTAAGAAAAATAATTGCTCTGGAAAGGGATTAAGACTTTCAGTAGAACTTGTTATCTATTTTCTTTGGATGAACTCTCTGTTATTAGTCAACGTGATCTGGGCTTGGGTACCACATTAGAAGCAGTAACAGAAAATATTGATCCTGCAACTTGTGAGAAGCATGAAGCAGGCATGAGTTTATCTCAGCACTTCCATAAATGGTAACTTTAATTCTAGTTATTTGAAGATTTGTTGATTATTATTACTTGAAAGGGATCCAGCTAAAACAGCATTTGCTTGGATTCTTGGGTCAACTATTTCACTTCTGGTGGCAGAAAATATACTACATAAAAAGATTATGTCTATTTTTCTTAACTTTCCTTTCCTTTTTGGTCACTTGGCCAAAGTGAGGTCCTGGAAAATATTCTCCATATGCTCAAGTGTGGGGGGAAATGTGTGCATGTGTTGGGGGAGGGGGCTGGGAGAGAGAGAGAGAGACAGAGAGACAGAGACAGAGAGCACGAGCGAATTAGCCACATCTGAATGTGTTGTTACGGTAAGTGTGGTTTATTCAACAGACCAAACCTTATTGGGAGCACCTTTGAGACTGGCTAAGGTTTGGTTTGGGAGGCTTAATAAGTGTTACTCTAGTGATGTGTGTATCACGTAATGAGTGTTAGGTAGTGAATCCTTGGGACAGTGGTCAAGGCTGTGGTTATTTCTATGGCAGGAGTCAGACTGTCTCCTCCAGAGAGGTGTCTCACCTAGTGTCAGTGGTTGTGGCACACTGCTTGGGTCTAGGTCCTGGTAGAGCCAAGGTGGTGCCACATTTGTTGGGGACAGTGACCAAAGATGTGCTGCTGCCAGTAATTCAGGTAGATGATATGAGAGCAGATGGACAGCACATGAAAGGTGGCTGACAATCCCTAAGTTCTGTAGGTGACTCACGGTTACAACTAAAGCAATTTTTGGTAGAGACTGCAATGTCCATGATTATGTACAAAAAGTTGCTGGAGGCTGTCAAGGACTGAGAGTACAGATTTTAATAATTAACCCAGGAAATAGAATACCAACATTAGAAGTCTTACCATTTGACAAATGAAATCATTTCAAAGAGAATTACTAGGGCCTGGGGCCTGAGGCCACAGAAAAATTTCAAGGCCGAATCAGATAATTGTACTGTAGGTGGTTGTACCAAAATATTTTTAAATATCCTAAACTTGATGGAACAATTGCTTCTAGTAATTTATACAAAATAAGTAATTAAGAATATGTGCAAGCAACTACAAGAATTGTTTTTGGAACTTGTTCTTCTAAGTTAAAAATTGGAAGAAAGTGTTAAAATCAGGAGTTTGTTAGATTATTATAAATCCATGTAATAGAATCACATTTAGTCATTAAATATGAGTTATATAAAATATATATGTAAATACATATTTACATATAAGTGTAAATATGTATTATTTTGAAACACTTAAAATGCATAGAAGTTTTAGTTCCCCTCAATCTAGAACACTTCCTTGTCTTCCCAGGGCATCAAATCTTTTGAAAAGTCCAGAGCAGCCTTCTTACAGAATGCCCTACATTCTGGATTAATCTATTTTTTCAGGATTAAATTCAGGTTAAAAATTTGGGGCAAGAACACTTTATAGGTGATGTGTATACCTCCCACTACATTGTATCATGGGGCGTAAAATATCTGGTAATCACATTATTGGCAAAGCCACACTTAATTGGGAAGTGCCTTTATTTTAAAGGCACATTTTCCCCTTTATAATAATGTAGGCTCATATTTTGAAGTGTAGATGTATGTTTATCAAAATGGAAAGATGTTCATGCTCTATTAAGTATAAAGAGAAAATTAGGAACTGTAAAGAACTTAATTTTGTCAAAAAGATTTTACACACACACATACACACACACACACACACTCACACACGGTAATGTCTAAGGTACATAACCCAAAGCAGAGGACATACATCCCAAGGCATTTATAGTACTTACGTCAAAGTCATATGACTATGGGTGATTTTTATTTTTCTCTTTTTTATTTGATTATTTTAAATAATGACTACATATAACTTGTATAATTTTAGAAGTTAATAAAATGGATTGAATGCAACTAATGTTTTACAGCCTATTTTAAATAGGTGAACATAATATATTTATTCTCCCTTTACTCTTTCCTGTTTTGGTGACACACATATGTTGTCTGCATAGTTAGAGCTATTTTTATTGTTACTCTAGTGGATCCTACTGGGCATATTTCTCTAGAAAGGAACAATTAATTCAAGGACAGAATTCTCACACTTCTCTCCAGAATCTCAACTTGTATATTTTAATCAGTACCCTGTACTTAATGAGTAAAGTATGCTTTTTTTGGTAATTTAAAATGAAATATCACAGAATTTAAGGCACCTGTTTATTTCTTGCTCCAGGATAGTGTAAGAATGCTGTGATTCTGGACAGCGTTTATGAACTTTTTTCTCCAAAGTGATGTATATGGTTGTGGTCTAAGGTCACCTACCCTTTTTGTAGATGTCCTCTGGCTATTTCAGTAAAGGAAGTAACCTTTACTCAGCATGGGTCACAGGGATCTGGTGAGTCAAGGAGAGGGAAACCTAGGCTCATCTTGTCTGCTGACTCATAAGTGTACACCAGGTGGTAGGGCCACCAAAGACCAGAGGCTTAGGTCTCTGCGGCAAGGCTCGGAAACCATCTTGGCTAAATGACAGAGTTGAAGACGGCCAGATCACAGCGTCCTGCTGCCTTTGTTATGGATACGCAGCCTGTTGTTGATGGAAGCAAAGGCTGCCACTGGCCTTCCATGGAAGCTGACCAGGCAAGAGGCAATGATGTTGGGTTTGCTCCTTGGGGAAATCTTCCTTTCATCCCTGGGAAGGCAGACAAGCTGGTGCAAAAGGAAACTCACACCTAGTAACTGATACACAGCAGTGACGTCCCTGTGAAGGGATCTGCAGAGCCGGGCTAGATGGAATTCTGCATTCCATTAACTGTAAGCAGGATGTGAGGGGATTAAAAGGGAGTTGGAGTGGGCCGCACAAGGCTAAAAATTATCTACTGGAGTAACTGATATTTTCCAGTGCAAACAAAAAGAACACCCTTTGCAAGAGTAAATCCTCTGGAATAATATTTCTGGGGAATATAAGACTGGCTCCAAGCAAAACTGGTGAGTGGGTAGTGTGATTTTATGGCACACTACCTCTGTTTCAATGCCTGTCTCCACCAACCCTGGAACCCCATTTTTCTTACTGCTATATTCCTTTCCTTTGAAGGTTCTGCTCTCTATATTATACCTTCGAATTCATGGAGTAAACACACTTTGATGGTGGAGCTGAACTGGGTTCAAGTTTCAATTCCATTACACTCTGGTTATATGAACATGGCAGACCTCTTAACTTTTATGAGCCTCAGTTTTATCATCTTTATGTGGGAGTTATAATCCAATATTTAACATAGGTCTTAGTACATAGTCAGGGAAGGAAAGAAGATGGGAACTGATACTTGCTGGGCATCTCTTTTGTGCCAGAATCTGGGCTGGGCTAAGTTGGGTAGCAGGGGTCTCAGCTTGAGCCCAGGCTGTAGTAACCATTTGGGATCTATAATGTCTAGGCATGTTTGGTGACCCTGACAAAGGTCACCTGGCAAATGACCTGGCAAAATGGACCTTCCAGAAGATTGAGGGAACTGAGGAGCATCCTGGATGAGAACTTATCATTGAAGGAAAAAGAAGCTCTCCAGACAACCTGGTTCTAAAACACATTATTAGCAGGGAGGAGTTGACGCTAATGGAGAAAGTGTGGGTAGTTCATATCCAAGATGGCCATATCGATCTTTTCCCTTTGTATATGTGAATTCCCCTGTTAAGAGGTGGAATCTACTTCTCCCATCCCCTTGATACTGGATTGACCTTAGTGACTTGCTTGATAAATAGAATATGGCACAAATGATATTCAGGGATTTCTGAGGCTCAGTCATAAGAAGCCTTGCAGCTTACATTTGGGACATCTGGAATGATCTTTCTTGCAACTCTAAGCTACTTAAGAAGCACATCTCAAGACCATCATTCATGAAAAGTCCAAGTCACATGGAGAGGTCCTGGAGACACCATGTGGAGAGAGACCAAGGAGAACTGAGGCAGCAGACATTTGAGTGAAGTATCATCATAGAAGAGGAGTCTTGATTCCCAGCTCCCCCATGAGGATGCCATGGGGATCAGAGATGAACCACCCAGCCAAGCTCTCTCCACAAAACTCCGAGCATAAATGTGATGGATGTTTTAAGTAACTGAATGACCGTAAAAGGAAGAGAAGACTCTGCGTGTGTGTGTGCGTGCGTGCACGTGTGTGCTTCAAGTGTTCTAGAAAACAAATTTGAAAGCTATTACATAAAATAAAAGAAGTTTTAAAAGCTACTTCTGTGAAATAATGTAGAAAAACTATGGGTGGGAATGAGAATATGGTTAAGTTGGGCTATCATGGGAGAGGACAAGTGGACTGTTGGTTAGCCAGCTATGAACATTTTGACCATGCTTAGGGTTTCATGGGGAAAAAATTTCAAACTAAGACATGGAGCAGGTGGTATCTTGGGAGGCTAATGAGTAAGGTTCCATGGATCCCCTTAGTCAGTTCAAATCAAGAATGCTTTGAGAGGACGTAGCCCCTTCACATCCAGAATTGGCCCTGGCATTCCAAGTTATATTGGAATGGGGTTATATTGATGTGGGTTCAGTATGTGGATGCAAAGGGGCTCTGGGGCAATAGAAAAACTCTTTATAAACCTATGACTTACTTAATTCGTTCAGAACAAGCGCTTCTTTACTATGTAGGAGACCCAGCTGAATGGGAGGTCTCCTTATAAGGGAGTTGAAAATAAAAACCATATGAAAAGAATTGAGTATAAAGAAAGGTTTCAGGTCCTCTGGACCAAGAACCTGGTCCCTGGGTAAAAGACCCAGGATGCCACCTTAGCCATGCTGTGGACTAGACAGAGACATGCAAGGCCACAGCCCCCCTGTGGCATGTGTGAGAGCTTGCTTACTGACAGCACACAGACTGTGCTAGCTTGCTCTGCCACATTCTGGGAGGGCTGTGGTCCCGTAGTTCAGGAAAGGCATTCTTGGTAAACTGCACTCCTGTTTAAGGATTGAGGGACTCACCGAGTGATAATTTAGCTGCAGTTCTGGAAGTACAAGGGAGTCGATGTGCTGAGTGTCTGCAGATAGAGTGATACGTTTATTCCAGGGGTTGTAGAGAGGTTATCACGGCTCTACTATATTACAAGTTTACGTCAAGTACTTTTTCAAAGAAACTTTCTCTTGCTGGGTGGTTTAGGTGTGGAGATAGACAAGTTCTGAAGCAGGAGACCTTTTGGCAGTAGGTGGATACAAGGAGGTAATTATTTACTGCATTTCTTATATTCCACCATGCCTTACCCTTGGGCATGGTATACATTGATTCACTTTCTTATTAGCCGTGAAAATATTTATAATCATTGTTGGGAGAGTCATTGTGTGCTCTTTTTCTGTGATTTTAGTTTTTGAAAATCGCTTTTCACTAACTTAAAAACAATGTGTTTACAGGCTCCACGTTGTCTGTCCACTTGTGAGTGGGGTCTTGGGTCAGGTCACTCAGATTCTCACAGGATTCATTACCTCACCTACATTGTGGTCTGCAATGTACACCATACGCCAGTTGGAGGTAACTATATAGCAAGCTTTTGTCTGCAATGAAGGAGCAGGAAATCAAAGGTAACAACTACTTCCTGACAAATTCAGCTCTCTCTGTCTCATTGAGTAGATGTTCATTTGATTACTTAAACATAGAGGGGGAAAAACAGGTTCCAACCTCTGTGGGCAAGTGTCAGCTAAGGCGCCATATGAACCCTTGTGGGGCCACATGTCAGGCCTTGTCTTCACCCAAGTTCATTGAAGTATAAGAGAAACTTTCTATAGGAAATTCCTAATTGAATATGCTTATTGTCAGAACATGCAGGGGATTTTGTTAACAATCACCATGCAAAATCGCAGGGACAGGGGGAGCAGTCCAAACTGGATTTCCCCTTTATGCTTAGTGTCCTTGAGATCAGAATGAGACCCAGGGCAAGCTCGATCACACCTTTTACACTTGTTTGAGCAGAAGATTTTGCATCTACCTGGATGGGAAGCATGGCTGTTTAGGTCTGCAAAGCCCAACGTACCATACAAAGGCAGCAGGCATTCTGCTCTTGTACCCCTCTAGAAAAGCGGGTAAAATATCTACACTGGGACATAGGGAGACCAAGGCTTCATATAAAAGGGAGATGGGTAACTACGTGGACATGCCAGTGATGTCTGGCTCTAGCAGAAGATAGATATAGAAGACAAAACACCCAAATTTACACATTCTTTGCAGAGAAAATCAAAGAGCTGTGTGTCGGATGAATGTTACTGTTTGGTTTATGTGCAGAACTTAGCCAGCACTTTGCGGTTACTTCTGCAAAAATTCAAGTAAAGAAAATAAGAAACCAGTAATTCAGGAGAGGTGCATGATACAGCACAAGAGATCTGAATTAACCTGGTGAAGGTCTATACTCCAACTCTTTATAACTGACATCTTTTATTCTGGTATGTTCCAAACAAACTTAAGGAAGGAAAAAAATTATTCTTTGGAAGGAAAGGTGTGGAAGGAGATGGAAGACAAAGAAGAATGGAAAGGGAACAGGAATTTAAGTGAAATCTCCTTCCTGTCCAAGACTTAGAAATAGAGGGTATGTAGAAATCATACCCAGTCCGTCTACCCATCCATCCTTCTGACATCTGTCCATGGAGGAAAGAGACAAAGGGAGACTACGGCCTGCTGCCACACACCATCCTTTGAAAGTGGTTTGCTGATTTTAATGCTTCCCAGATGGATGCTTCAGGAAATTCTACATGGTGCCCTCAAAATGTAGCATTTCAGTTGTTAGAAGTGGGACGGAAGAAGCAGGGCATTCGGTCTAAGAGCCAATGTCTAAAACTAACAACCCCTTTGTTGTTGTGAAGCTATGAGGAGAAGCCAAGAGTCAAGGGGTAAAAGGACACAGCTTTCCTCCTCCCTTAATGCCTGGACTGGGGACACATTTGGTAAAGCCCAGTGGGGAAACATATCTCTGTCCATGTTGTAGGGATGAATAGAGAACTTCTGTCTCGGGATGTCAGTCTAGCACCTTCCATCAGAATTAAGTTCACTCAAAAATTTAAAGCACCCCACCCCCGACAACTTCCTACATCCCTGAAGGATTATATTACTGTAATCAAAGTAACTCCAGATAGAAAAGGCCTTGCAGGTTATCCAGTTCATCCTCTGTTAGTGCAGACTCTCTTCCTTCAGCATGGCTGTTGCTGTTTTGCTCTGTCTGGTTTCCAGTGTCCCGAGTGAGGGAGCTTCCCGCCCTTCCCTGGGGAGGGCATTCTCGAATCCAGCAGTTCTCACCGCCAGGAAGTCTTGTCTGATACTCATCTTGAGTTTTCCTTCTTCAGCTGTATCCCATTACCACCAGGCCCTGCCTTTGTACCAAGGCTCCGTCCCGGTGGCTGCATGCTGCTTCCTACTTCCATGACTACCCCTATTAAAACCACTTCTGTGTTGTTCACTCTCCTTTACACATCCTGTCCTTGATTCTGGAGACTGCAAGTTCACTTTTTGGGATTCACGTTACCATTTTTCATTTGCACCCTTCCTCATACATGAACAGAGAAGTCTAATTTTAATAAGAAAGTGGGGGGGGGGGTTAAAAATCTGTTTCTTGAGAAATTTTTGTAAATTTGCAACTTTAGAAATTCTTATTTTACCCCCAGACTAATTATTGAGCTCTTATGTATTTCCTCAATGGGCTTAACCTTCATAGGTCAACTCTGTGATATACTTGACAAATTCAGGTCTGTGCATGAATGGGAGGAAGATAAATGTAGTAAAGAAAGATACATGTTCTTAAGCAACAAGATGAAAAGTGAACTTTAAGGGAAGATCCTGCAGAATTATCTGCAGTGTGGCTTTATTAGGTTGTGTGTTCTCAGGGATCTTGATGTAAATGTCCTTTCTGTCATTAGCAGGGGGGACTCAGGTCTATTTGGCTCATCTCACAGGCTAGGTGGTTGCATGCTGGTGACACCCTGAGCTCAGAACAACCAAGGACAACTCCAGCTTCCTGAGTCTTCCCAGGTCATCCCAGGTGGACTCTCTAATCGGGCAGGTCCTATACACTACATCTGATGTGGAGAAAAATCTCCTTTTGAGGAGAGAGAATGTTAGAAGACATGGCAAGTTTGGCAATATTTTTATTAAAAGTCTAGACTCTGGAGGCAGACTGGAAGTGTTCAGATCTCTGTTATTTCTTTTTTTTTAAGATTTTATTTATTTATTTGAGAGAGAGAGAATGAGAGATAGAGAGCATGAGAGGGAAGAGGGTCAGAGGGAGAAGCAGACTCCCTGCTGAGCAGGGAGCCCAATGCGGGACTCGATCCCAGGACCCCAGGATCATGACCTGAGCCGAAGGCAGTCGTTAACCAACTGAGCCACCCAGGCACCCCAGATCTCTGTTATTTCTGTGTGAACTCGGGCAAGTTACTTAATCTCTCTTATACTCAGTTTTCACATCTGTAAAAGGGACTATTAGTTGTAGATTATCTCATAAGAATATGGTGAGAATTGAGGTAATGCTCATAAATTATACCACAGTATTTGGCACATAGTAGACACTCATAACATGCCCAAAATTTACCTAGAACATCTTCTTGAAAGTTGAAAAAGGCTTTGCCAAATTTATGTATAAAGGTGCTCATTGCAACATTGATTATAATGGGATAAAGAAATTGGAAATAACCAACATATCCAACAATAGGGGATCAAAATCTGGAAAATTTTATTAAGAAGCAATTTAAGTTCATTTAGAAGAGAGGGGTACAAAACTGTACAGTGGGATCCCAGTTTCATATTTATACATATGCTCTATGCAAATATGTAATATATATGCATCAAAAAAAGACTAAATGTAAATGCATCGAAATGTTTTTTTTAAGTTTTAATTTTAATTCCAGTTAGTTAACGTACAGTGTTATATTAGTTTCAGGTGTACAATATAGTGATTCAGCACTTCCATACATCACCTGGTACTCATCACAAGTACACTCCTTAATCCCCATCACCTATTTATTTATTACTAATTCTTTTTTGAGAGAGAGCGTATGTGCGAGGGTAGGGAGGGGCAGAGGGAGAGAAAATCTTTAACAGTCTCCATGCTCAGCAAGCCCGGTGTGGGGCTTGATCTCACAATCCTGAGATCCTGACCTGAGCCAAAACCGAGTCCAATGCTTAACCGACTGAGCCACTCAGGTGCCCCCCATCACCTATTTAACCCTTCTCCCCACCTTTCTCCCCTCTGGTAACCAGCTTGTTCTCTATAATAATGAGTCTGTTTCTTGCTTTGTCTCTTTCTCCCTCTTTTTTGCCTTTGCTTGTTTGTTTTGTTTCTTAAGTTCCACATATGAGTGAAATCAATGGTATTTGTTTTTCTCTAATTGACTTATTTTGCTTAACCTTATACTCTCTATACTCTCTAGCTCCATCCATGTCATTACAAATGGCAAGATTTCATTCTTTTTTTATGGCTGAATAACATTCCATTGCATATATATATATTATATATTACCACATCTTCTTTATCCATTCATCAATCAATGGACATTTGGGCTGCTTCCATAATTTGGCTATTTTAAATAATGCTGCCATAAACATAGGGGCACATGTATCCCTTTACATTTGTGTTTTTGTATTCTTTGGGTAAATACCCAGTAGTGCGATTGTTGGATTGTAGGGTAGTTTTATGTTTAACTTTTTTAGGACACTCCATACTGTTTTCCACATGGCTGCATAAATGCACCAAAATGTTAACAGTGTCGCTCTCTAAGTGTGGTTAACTATGGCTGATACTTTTTTTCTATTACCAGCAGGTATTAGTTTTATTTTGCCATTTCCAGAGATGGAATGGGGAGATAAGGTCTCTATGAAATAACCTATATAATTTATGTTTTAAATATGTTTTAGAGCAATAATTCTCCTTTGCAAAGCCATGCTGCTCCATATTCAGCATCTAGATTACTTTCATATTCAGCAAAAAGGAGATGTGAAAAAATGATGTAATTTGCAAATAGTGTCTTCTCGGCTGTTAAACTATGACTCATCGGAGGTGGGCAGGACAGCCCAGGGGTTGCCTCACAATTCATTGCTGGTTCCCTGCCTCTGAGCCCTCCCCAGTCTCTGTTCTTGGCTCACTCTGAGTCACCTTCCTGTTCAACGCAGACCTTGTCACCCCCTCCACAGAAGAAAGATTATTTTTGACTTCTAAATCAACAGATGTGAATTTGAATTCTAGCATCGACACTAACAGTTTCATGTTCTTGAGCACGGGGACAGAAAGAAGCAGCATCCTTATTTATAGAGTACTTATAGAGTGTCCCAGGATGCATTACTCATGGAAGTTAAACTAGAGGCCAAGCAGCTGTGTGTGGTGGGAGAGTGACACGTTCCGCCTTCTCACTTCACATCCTATGCTCTTTTCTCTACATCTAGCACTTGGCTTCTTGTGGATCAGGTTTTGTTTTTGTTTTTGTTTTGTTTTTTTGTCTACAAAGGGAAGGGATTAAGTGAGGTAGCCTACTTGGGAGTACATGGATCATGATTCATGTCCAATTTGAATGGTGCAATGGTGATCTTGGATGAAGAATTTGAAAGGGGCTGATTTAGAGCCAGGAACAGATCTTCAGGAACCTAATTCCTAGGCTAGTACTCTCTTTACCAATATCCATGCTGCCATGCATGCACATTCGTGCACACGTACACATACACACAAACACACACACACACACCCTGATATATACTGTAGTTACTTCCATGAAAGAAAGGCAGTGTCCTTTCTTTTCAAAGTAGTATGTCATTCAGGTCAAAAGAAATTTCTGACCCAGATAAAGTTTTTTTCCCCGTAGTCTATCCTATTCTGTGTTCAGAGTCATATCATGGAAGATATTTCTAAGTGAAAGAATTGACTGATACTGATAGATTCATAAGTGAAACCATATGCCAAATTACTTCTCATGAGCTACGATTTAAACTCCTTCTGATGTGTTTTTCAGTCTTTGTCTTGTTGGACATATTTATCCACATAAACAGAATGGTGAGGTGCTGGGCCTTTTCTAGATTTTGCTAAGCCCTCAGAATATCAAGTGCATGCTCAAAGAAACTAAAGCCCAGTGATATGCTTACTGCAGCATCAAGGTAGGTGACGACACCTCTTGAGACATCGTGCCTTGGGCTACAGTTAGCCACAGTTTCACGTTCTTAGCTCAGAATAGGAGATATTTGACAAATTATGTTTTGCAAATAGGTTTTTGACATATCTGAGATGCCATATCTGATATAGCCTATAGTGGTAATATTTATATTATGGACAATATCACTTTCATTTTCCTGCCAAGCCCAAGATAGCTGAAGGAGTGCTTCTGGCTCCTGGGGTGGCTAAATGCTGCAATATGCTTGTGTTTGCTCCCCTGACCTTGGGAACACAAAGTAGGCTTCTAAAGATTCCACTGTTTGCTGCAAGCCTCACGCTGGGACCCTGCTGTAGACCACATTTTGAATGTTTTTATAATGATTTCTCAACTACTTCCTTGAAAAAAAAGTTCATTTCTGAAATCATCTGTTGGTAATTAGGATGACCAGCTACTTGTCTCCTATTCTAAGGCCTAGATCAGGATTTTACCTGCAGTGGTGTTCAAAGTCACCTTTGTATCAGAGAGGAGAATAGGTTCATTGCAAGAGTTTGGGAATCACTTAGATTCTACAGTCTGGAGAGTCTTGGTCAATAGTTGCTGATAAAGATGATAACTGGAATTTGTAAAGTGATTTATAGTTACAAAGCAACTCAAGGATACTAATTTACTGGACGGAAATTCTATTTATCCAACAGAATTTCCTATTAAATTCCTATTAAATCCTGTTTATCCAAGAGAATTTCCTAGGGATCTACTATATGCTAGGTACTCAGGATTTAAATATTAGTAAGACATGGTGCTACTCTCAGAAAGTTTATAGGGAAGTAAATTATGGTAATTTATTTGGTTATCACAATAACTGGTGATGTAGGATTTGTTTTTCTTGAATATGTTTATTTAGGCTGGAGAAGTTAAGTTTACATCAATATTTCCACATTCAGAAGGGGCAGTGCCAGTCCTCAAACCCGGTCTTCTTTGCTCCAAACTCTTGCTCTTACCAAAGTGCATGAGCTCTGGACATAGATGTCTGCATTCTCCTTCTGAGCTCTGCCACTAGCTAGCTGGGAGACTTTGCGAAAGATCCTTAGCCTCCTTTAGCTTTTGCTCCCCATCTGTAAAATCACTCCTCCCAGCATGATTGTGAGGATGAAATGAGATAAGCATGTGAAGCACTTAGCACAGTGCCTGGCACACAATCAGTCTCAACAAATGCTCCCTATGATAGGAATATCAAGAAGGATTATGATTCTAGCTACAGCATGAAGCTTGCCCATTACACGTTTTTATAAGATCCTTGAGAAAAATGTCATGTTTACAGAAGTGTGGTTGACACAAGGAGGTTATGACAGTTTCCATATTTTTGCTAAGGATGATGGCAATGTATATACTGGATCATTTATTCAATAATGAATATTTATTAAACATGTATGTGCTGGACATAAATCTCAGTGCTCGAAGCTAATATTCTAGGAGCTATTTAATTTTCAGAATAATCTCTTGAGAGATGATTATCAATATCTGCATTTTACATGTGAAGGAAATGAGACTTGGAGAGTTATAAATTATATATAACATAACTATACATATATAATCTATAACATATAGTTATAATATTATAATATATTATTTATATATTATAATTATTTAATTATATAATATATGAGTATATAATACATAACAATATTATATAATATATAATATGTATTATAATATTTTATTATATAATTTGCCTACAGTCACCTGGTTGGTAAATGGCAGAGTCAGGATGCTAATTCAGGCCCTCTGCTCCACGTTCAGTGTGCTGCTTCTATTCCCATCTGTAACAAGAGTGCAGATTCATTCCAGAATCTTTCCTTTCATTGATGAAGCAATGGATATTACCATAGAACACCATGTATGTTAGGCAAATCTAAAATTTTAGGTTACCGTAATTATAATTTATTCAGAAATTTAAAAATTTGTAAAAGGTAACAGGTTAAGATGAAAGGTTTTTGCTAGATGCCCCCTATTTCCAAATAGGTCCATTCTATAGACAGGTAGATATTTATCCTTAATATCACCAGAACAGAACTCATAACCTTTCTGCTCCCTCACAACCAATTTCACTACACAGAAATCCCTTTTTCTTGTCCAGTATGAATATCAAACACAAACTTGAGCAGTCACAGACTAATGCGGGGTTTTTACATAGCACTCAATACCTGTTATCACTGAATTAAATTCACATTCTAAAAGCAGTGAGATTAAATATCAGCTAAGCTATCTCTTCTCATAATATTGTCATTTATATACAATACTTGAAGAGGGCTATTTAATCCAGATTAGTTCTCTTTTCTTTTGGTAAATGAATTATAAATTCCATACCATTTTCTTTTGGGTATTATTATTATACTCTTTAAATTTATTAATTATAATATTTATATATAATATTATTATAATATTTAATATTTTAAATTTTAAATTATTAAATTTGAAATTCAGCACAGTCACATACCTAAGATGCTTAATTTCAGATTCGGGGTTTCAAAGAATTGCTCCCTATCTGGACCTGCACTTCCTCCCTCCTAGCTTGGGGTAGGAGAGTCCTAGAAACTACTCACAGGGAAACTGTAGGCTTGCCCAATACATTTGGCGTTGGGGGCTTGAGAGCCAACAGATACAGTACAGGGTAAACTTTAAACACCTCTAAGAATCATAATCTAGCCATAAGATCACCTGGAGCTTAGGCTTGCTACATGATCCATTCATTTATATTTATATTTACCTATCTAATCTTTTCTACAGAGCACCTTGAAAACCTGTAGCCAATCTACCCACTCATCATTTAGTATTGGCAGTGAGTTCCAGATAAATGTATTAGGATCATCGTTAATTTCCTGTGGTTGTTTTGAATCTTAAAACTGAATTCTAATCTTCAAAATTAGCTGAATTTAAGCAGCATAGTTTTTTTTTTTTTCTGTTACCCATTTCACTGATCAGTATTTCTGATTGTCCAGAGAGGCAGACCCCCTATGGGATATCGATCAGTGTACACTGGTCTTTTACAGCTTCCCCACCTGTGGATATGGATGGGTTGTAATAACATCACAGCTCAGGTTTTGCTGGCTCTGTTCTTCATGTGCTGATGTACATCTCCTCTTTCTCCCCCTAATGCTTGTTCGAGTCCTGGGGGTGTTGCACATGAATTTACCATAATCTCTGTCCCAGCTCTTTCCAGGTTCCACCCCTACTCCCCTTGGCGTCAATTTTTTGAAACCCTGAATCTCTAAAGTGACCAGGTGTGGAGTGACCTCCGGTGAAGGGGAAGAATGCTGTGTTATATGTGGTGTGAGGAGTCTTAAAGCAACCTGTTCTGTGATCCAAGGTTTCACTGAGTTTTTAGAGAAAGAACTCTCACCCCTCTACTCACAACCCTCTTGCTTTTAGGATTGGGGACGGTGGGTACCAGGCTGGCAGGAAAACTGTAAAAGAGTGACAGAAATGTCAGAACCATCCCTCCCCTCAACCTGCCTCTCCTCTCAGGTTGTGTGCTCCTAGGAGGCACCTCAGGCCACAGGCAAATGGCTTCAAAGAGTCTTTCCTCACCACTTGGCCACACATACTCAAATGTACCTGAATCCTGCTTAGACTCCTGCTCTGATCTTGACTACATGGTCCCAAATGGACAATAAACCATTTATAACTAGTTCTAGGGAAAACCACTTACCTGTAATATCAGCCATCTAAAACTGCTCACATGTGAATGAAATGATAATCTGTGGGGGCAGAGAAACGGAACCAACCTATTTCTGAACTTCAGGATGATGAATTAATGGTAGCAGAAAGTGGATTATTCTGCATTCAGCATAAATGAGACTTCTACTTAATGAAATGCCACGTATTGTTACACAGATGAACACAGGAAATAGAGCAGGCTAACCCTATGCTCTGATATCTATTATACCCCATGTCTGTACATTTCAAAGGGCAATTAAGAAAATATTAAACGTGGTGTAAAGTAATGGAGGCTGTTTCTCACAAACACTATTTCTCCCTCTCAGTGACTTTTTTTGGGAGATGATCATGAACAAACATAGACTGGATACCCTTGTCCATATGGGCTGAGCAGATTGGGATGAGTGTCAGGTTGTTCTGGGAGTGAGTGGATGGAAGTGGATGGAAGGGACAGCTGCCCTTGATGAGCAGAACTGAAATCATCACTCAGGCAATCACCAGTGAAAGCTCTGGGTGAATGCTCCTAAAATCCAAGTATCCATTTAAAGATTAATTGCATTTGACATTGGAAACACACATCATGGATCTCATGTGGATGGCTTTCCTTTGAGGTCTACAGTGTTCCCTGCTGTGCTGCAGATGTGTTCAGGCCCTTGTAACTGCAAAACGTAATTGGGATGATCCAAATCTTTATGGTGGGATGATGAGAACCAATCATCAGAAATCAGGGAACGGGATGAATCTAAAAGTTCCATGGTATGGGGACGCTCAATTAGTTTCCCCTGAAGTGTCTAATGCACAATTAGTCCCAAACACACTCTCACTTTGATGGTAGCCATCATAGTCATCTGTCGCAACGTGGAGGATTATTTGGGGTTAAAGTACTGATTTTCCCTATGAGCCTTCTTGGGGGAATATACTAGGTTCATATAATCCTTGCTCTGTTTCTTTGCCTTTTCATCTTACTTTTTAAAGTTTATAGGTTCAGTACTTAAGAACTACAAGTTTAATCCTGGGAGTAAAGATCGAAATTCGAGGCTTGCTGTTTTGTATGTGTTGATGGACTAGTATTTCTTTTTAAAAATTTTTAAAAATTTAATATTTTCCCAGCTGTATGAAGACATAATTGAAATTCTGTGTTTTCCATGACATTTTTGGAATTTCTGGGTTGCCGCTTCTTATGTTGACCCTCTGGCATCATATCACTGGAAGAGGAGTTGGGGACTCTACTCTTTGTCTGTCATCTTGTCAGAGAGTTTGTGCTATTTCCTCAAGGCAGCCCAGTATCATTTGTCTAACACACCTGTCACCTGACCACTCTTCTGCTGTGTGTTGTAACATTATTGGACTTTGTGTGTGTCTATTTTTTAAAAAGATTTTATTTATTTATTTTTGAGAGAGAGCGAGAGAGAGCGAGCATGAGCAGGGGTGGGGAGTGGCAGAGGGGGAAGCAGACTCCCCGCTAAGCAGGGAGCCCAATGCAGGGCTGGATCCCAGGACCCTGGGGTCATGACCTGAGCCAAAAGCAGACACTTAACCGACCGAGCCACCCAGACACTCTGTTTTTGGCTATTTTTGCTGAATCTTTGTTGCATAATGTGAGCAGGTTGTTTTTTGGTTAATGTTGAAAATTTAGCAGACTGCAGTGCCAAAATATCTCTTTGTATTAAATGAGATGAGAAAATTAGCTGTAGTTTTACTTATTGATGATCCTATGTGGGTCTGAAAACTCAGTGTTCAGTGAATTTTGGGAAGTTTTGTAAAGGTAAAATGAATTCCCTTACCTTTTTCTTAGGATGGTCACGCTATTCTTCTTGAGGACAGTGCATAGGAACAATTAGTGATTTAGTTATTTGGGTAAAGTAAAATTCTGCACCTATCCATAAACTCTGATTTCTTTTGTATTTGGTGTAATGGAGGCTTACACATTGATTTGGTTAAAGAACCCAGTCAATAATCCAATATTAAAATCTTTGCAAAATAACGGAAGAAAGAAAAAGAAAGAGAAAGCAAGCAAGCAAGCAGAAGGGAGGGACGAAGGAAGGAAGGAAAAGAAAGGAAAGAAAGGAAAGAAAGGAAAGAAAGAAAGAAAGAAAGAAAGAAAGAAAGAAAGAAAGAAAGAAGGAGAAAGAAAGAGAAAGAAAGAAAGAAAGAAAGAAAGAAAGAAAGAAAGAAAGAAAGGAGAGAGTAGAAGAGAGAGGAAGGAAACCCTCTCTCCCTGCCAGCCCCCCAATTCTCAACACCACCGAAAGCTTCCAAAGTCCTAAATTTGCTTTCCATTAGAACAGTGGTTAGACAGCAGCTGTTCAGCCTCTTAAGAGAATACACGATATGGTAATAAACATCATTTCAGAAATATGCTTTTTGTCCACTTTACTAGGAAGCACAATAATGAGCTCTGCATGTTCACTACACTTTTTACTCCAGGCCCTGAATTTAACAAGGGGGGCTCACTGCAATTGGTTCACTCCCTACCTAGCAAATGGAAATGTTTGTTTTGTCTTTCAATTCCAGCCACCCCTGACTTGAATTCTTTTCTGCAGTGCATTGTAAAATGCTCTTTGAAGTTCATGTGTCATCCATTTAGAATGAACACCACAGGTCCGCATTTCTAAGGCTCCTGTCTCCAGTTGTGCTTGGTGTCCCAGTTTCTCTGGGGAAGGTTCAAATCTGACAATACCCTTCACTTATGGTACAGAAATCCATGCATAACGCTGAGTTTGCCAGATGGAGACGGAAATTTTATGGCAGCTTACTTGCTGTTTGTGTAGGAAATTTAATTTATAGGGAAATAGAAGGGTGATGATTTTAATGAAATCAAATGTCTTGGAAAGTACTTCCTGACTGTGTCCTGCTCTATGCTCGGCTGGCTGTGTGTAACGATTGAAGTGGCTCTTCTTTCCCTATAGCACTGGACAGTCCTGGGGAAAGTCGAGAGAAGACAAATGTGGTTCAGGACATTGCTTGTGGATGGAGAGGTGTGTGGAAGGGAGATGGAATTGGAATTTAAGAATGTCCCCCTGTATTTTGGGGGACTCAATTTGAGAGCCCACAGGGGCAACCAGGTATGTCCAGTATGCTACTCTTGAGTCAGTACATTTTAAAAGTTACAAGTAAACTATTCCTTAGGAGACCATGTACTCTGCCCTATGTGAACATAGCACTTTATGATTTAGAAGGCACTTTTTAAAAAACATTTCTCTTTTCTTCATTTAATCCTTATCACATTGTTCTGAAGTTGAGGGTAATATTTCTATTTTCCTTTTTTTTGTGTGAAAAAGATTTTATTTATTTATTAGAGAGAGAGACAGTAAGAGAGGGAACACAAGCAGGGGGAGTGGCAGAGGGAGAATCACTCTTCCCGCTGAGCAGGGAGCCCGATGCGGGGCTCAATCCCAGGACCCTGGGATCATGACCTGAGCTGAAGGCAGATGCTTAATGACTGAGCCACTCAGGTGCCCCTAATATTTCTATTTTCTAAACAAGAATAGAGCACAGGTTTTGGAGCAGTGATGCTGGGTTCCAATTCCTGTTCTGCCATCTTAACTAACCTTCCTGGGGATTAAACAAGACAAGACAACCTTCTAAATAATAATAAATTATAATAATTATAACAACTTAATAAATATTTCTCTCACCCTTTCCTCTCCATCCTATCTTTACCAGTTGGATAGGTTAGCTTCAGAGAAAGAGATTGATTGTAAGGCTGAAGATAACCACTATTTATATAATGAATAATCACAGTCATAGGCTTTTTTTAAAAGATTTTATTTATTTATTTGAAAGGGAAAGAGTACGAGCAGAGGGAATGGAAGAGGGAAAGGGAGAAGCAGGCTACCCACTGAACAGGGATCCCAACTCGGGGCTCAAACCCGGAACCCTGGGATCATGACCTGAGCCAAAGGCAGACGCTTAACCGACTGAGCCACCCAGGCACCCCCATAGTCATAGGCTTTAAAGACTTGGTTCTGATTAGAATCAATGTGGTACAGAATTAGGCCTGTTAAACTTATGGGTGAGATTAGTCACTCAAGAGAAGCAAACTGCAGGACTTTAAGTAATGTGAGGGATATTGCTTGAAAATTCTTGAGATATTATTTATGAATGAGTTGATGAATTACATCAAATAATTAATTTTTCTGTTGTAAATTTAAATCTGTGATCCATTTAACTTTTTGTTCATGAACCCCTCATCCATAACAGAATGGTTTGACCAGCCATTATCTCATTGAAGGAGACTCTGAAAATTGTCTTGCCACCTCCTTATTTTTTATAGACAGAGGGAATGTGACTTGTTCAAGGTCAAGCAGATGAAAGTGGACCTGAACCCACATCTCCTTTACCACATGACTTCTTACCCCTAGACTGACACACTTTCCGTTACATATTGCAGTGAAATCAAATCATTCTCTGTGTTAAAAAAGAAGTGGTTATAAATTGCAATGTGTGGGCCTTATCTGGATTCTGATTCTCAAACAACTTTTTTAAAATGATGAGATTCAAGAGATGACTGAGAATTTAAACACTGAACAGATATTGAAGAATTATTACATTTTTATTTTTTTAATTTTAATTTTTAATTTTATTTTATTTTTACTTTTTTTAGAGAAAAAATAACTTTTATTAGCAAAGACTGTATACATTCATAGACAGAATGATTTGAAAGATTAGTTCACTTCTTGTTTATTTATTTTTATTTATTTTTTTATAATTTTTTTATTATGTTATGTCAGTCACTATACAGTACACAATTAGTTTTTGATGCAGTGTTCCATGACTCATTGTTTGTGTATAACACCCAGTGCTCCATGCAATAGGTGCCCTCCTTAATACCCATCACCAAGCTCACCCATCTCCTCACCCCCCTCCCCTCTAGAACCCTCAATTTGATTCCCGGAGTCCATAGTCTCTCATCGTTCGTCTCCCCCTCTGACTACCCCCCCTTCCTTCTCCTAATGTCCTCCATGCTGTTCCTTATGTTCCACAAATAAGTGAAACCATATGATAATTGTCTTTCTCTGTTTGACTTATTTCACTTAGCACAATCTCCTCCAGTTCCATCCACGTTGATGCAAATGTTGGGTATTCATCCTTTCTGATGGCTGAGTGATATTCCATTGCATGTATGAACCCACATCTCTTTTACCTCATGACTTCTTACCCCAAGACTGACACACTTTCTGTTATATATTGCAGTGAAATCAAATCATTCTCTGTGTTAAAAAGAAGTGGTTATAAATTGCAATGTGCGGACCTTATCTGGATTCTGATTCAAACAAACAACTTTTTAAAAATGATGAGATTCAAGAGATGATTGAGAATTTAAACATTGAACAGATATTAAAGAATTATTATGACATTTTTATTTTTTAATTTTAATTTTATTTTTTTAAGATTTTATTTGAGAGAGAGTACAAGCGGTGTAGCAGCAGAGGGAGAGGGAGAAACAGACTCCCTGCTGAACAGGGAGCCTGGTTCAGGGCTTGATCCCAGGACCCTGGATCATCACCTGAGCCAAAGGCAAACGCTTAACTGACTGAGCCATCCGGGCACCCCAAATATTAGGTTTTTAGATTTGGTCATCTTACTGTGGTTGTGTCAAGAAATAAAGAACTTCTCTTAAGAGATCCATAGTGAAATATTAGTGAATGAAATGTTATGTCTAGGATTTCCTTCAAATCATATAGTGTGGGTGGAAAATGAGGGAATGGGGTGGATCCAGAAGAAACAAGATTTGCCATGAACAAAAATGAACTATTGGGACGTCAAAATAAAAAGCTTTTGCAGAGCAAAGGAAACAGTCGACAAAACCAAAAGACAATTGACAGAATGGGAAAAGATATTTGCAAATGCCTTATCAGATAAAGGGCTAGTATCCAAAATCTATAAAGAACTTATCAAACTCAACACCCAAAGAACAAATAATCCAATCAAGAAATGGGCAGAAGACATGAATTTCTCCAAAGAAGACATACAAATGGCCAACAGACTGAAAAAATGCTCACCACCAATCGAATCAAAACCACAAGGAGAACCACCACACACCAGTCAGAAGGGCTAAAATGAGCAAGTCAGGAAATGATAAATGTTGGTGAGGATGCAGAAAAAGAGGAACCCTCCTACGCTGTTGGTGGGAATGCAAGCTGGTGCAGCCACTCTGGAAAACAGTATGGAGGTTCTTCAAAAAGTTGAAAATAGAGCTACCCTACGACCCAGCAATTGCACTACTGGGCATGTACCCCAAAGATACAAATGTACTGATCCAAAGGGGCACATGGACCCCAGTGTTTATAGCAGCAATGTCCACCATAGCCAAACTATGGAAAGAGCCCAGATGTCCATCGACTGATGAATGGATAAAGAAGAGGTGGTGTATATATTGTATATACACAATGGCATATTACTCAGCCATCAGAAAAAAATGAAACCTTGCCATTTGCAATGACATGGATGGTACTAGAGGGTATTATGCTAAGCAAAATAAGTCAATCAGAGAAAGACAATTATCATATGATCTCACTGATATGTGGAATTTAAGAAACAAAGGGAAGGGAGGGAAAAATAAAAAAGATGAAATCAAAGAGGGAGAGAAACCATAACAGACTCTTAATCATAGGAAACAAACTGAAGATTACTGGAGGGGAGGGGAGGGATGGGGTAACCAGGTGATGGGCATTAAAGAGGGCACGTGATGTAATGAGTACTGGGTGTTATATAAGACTGATGAATCACTGAACTCTACCTCCGGAACTAATAATACACTGTATGTTAATTAATTGAATTTAAATTTTTAAAAATTAAAATAATTTTTTGAGAAAGAAAAGAAAGGAAAAAATAAAAAAAATAGGTCAGTAAAAATTATTACAGAGCTGCATCTGGCTGTTAATTCAAGCACAATATTATTTGTCTAAGTTTGTCAGCTTTTAAAAATTTGAAATTTGATGTAATTTCTTTCTTCTTCCAAATAAATATCTACTTTTTACCTAAAAAAAAAGAAAGAAAGAAAGAAACAAGATTTGCCATGCATTGATAATGGTTGAGTTGGATGATGGCTTCATTATGTTATTTTATTTTAATATTTGTTTAAAATTCTCCACAATTAAAGAAACATATATGATGGGTCATATTTCTATATGAACTTGGTATTTCCACTGTTAAGTTTTTCATTTTGTCTTCTGGTCTTGTGTGCACCTATTATGTGTATCTATTTATGCTTCTCTTAAGAAATTGGTTTGGTTTTTTTCTGAAAGACACAGTGTCTTTCAGAACATAGAATTAAATTTGTTTCCTTTTTTTTGTTTTGGATATTAGAGATCTTAGGACAAAATATATGGCCTGCCATGTCCATTTATTCTTTCCTTCAATTGACAGAGCCAAGGTGATGCTGAGATGGACTTCTCTCCGTGTCCTCTACCAAGTGTTTCATGAGCAGGGATTTTAGAAGGTTAATTTTGGAGGCTGCATGGTGCAGTGGTTAAAATTCCAGGAGTTAGACTATCTGGGCTTGCAGCCCAACTTTGCCATTATCAGCAAATTAGCTTTTTTGAAACTCAGTATAAGCATCTGTACAATGGGGATGATAATAGAACTCACCTCAGAGGTGAATGCAAGGATTAAATGAAGTAGCGTGCTATTTTTTGCTCTTAGAGACAAGATCTAGTACACGAACAGCACTCAATAAATATTTGCTTTTATTATCAGTCAGTAATTATTTATTGAGTCCCTACTACCTGCTAAATGCTAGGCTGCAAAGGGAGCTTTCAATGACGTCCTAGCTTCACTTCAAAATAGATCTTAACTTGTCACATATTTTCTAATCCAATAATTTTTTTGACCTTGATATCCTCCCTTTCTTTTAAATTAAAAAAAAATTCCAGTAGAGTTAACATACAGTATTATATTAGTTTCAGGTGAATATATAGTGATCCAGCTGTTCTGTACATTACTCAGTGCTCATTACAACAAGTATATCCTGGGTGCTTGGGTGGCTCAGTCATTAAGTGGGTGCCTTCAGCTCAGGTCATGATCCCAGGGTCCTAGGATCGAGTCCTGCATCAGGCTCCTTGCTCAGTGGGGCGTCTGCTTCTCCCTCTGCTTGCCACTGCCCCTGCTTGTGTTCTCACTCTCTCTCTCTGGCAAATAAAGAAATAATATCTTAAAAAAAAAAAAGACAAGTGTATCCCTAATCGCCTTCACATATTTCACTCATCCCCCACTCATCTCCCCTCTGCTAACCAGCAGTTCGTTTTCTATAGTTAAGAGTCTGTGTTTTGGTTTGTCTTTTTCTCTGTGTTTGTTTTGCTTCTTAAATTCCACATATGAATGAAATCATATGGTATTTGTATTTCTCTGACTGACTTATTTCACTCTCTAGATCCATCAAGTGTGGTAGCAAATAGCAAGATTTCATTTTTTTTTTATGGCTGAGTAATATTTCATCATACACACACACACACACACACACACACAGACACACGCGCGCACACGCGCACACATATACCACATCTTCTTTACCCATTCATCTGTCAATGGACGCTTGGGCTGCTTCAATAATTTGGCTACTGCAAATAATGCTGCAATAAACATAAGGTACATATATCTTTTTGAATTAGTGTTTTCATAGTCTTTGGGTAAATGGTGGAATTACTGGATCATGTGTCTAATTATTTAATTATTTAATTTAATTATTTTTAATTTTTTGAGGAATGTCCATACTGTTTTCCATAGTAGATGCACCAGTTTGCATTCCCACCGGCAATGCATGAGGGTTCTTTTTTCTCCACATCCTTGCCAGCATTTGTTGTTTCTTGTGTTTTTGATTTTAGCCATTCTGTCAGGTCATATCTCATTGTGGTTTTGACTTGCATTTCCCTGATGATGAATGACGTTGAGCATCTTTTCATGTGTCTCTTGGCCATCTGGATATCTTCTTTGGAAAAATGTCTGTTCATGTGTTCTGCCCATTTTTTAACTGGATTATTTGTTTTTTTTGGTGTTGAGTTTTATAAGTTCTTTATATATTTTGAATATTAACCCTTTATTAGATATGTCATTTGCAAATATCTTCTCCCATTCAGTGGGTTGTCTTTTAGTTTTATTGTTTCCTTTGCTGTGCAGAAGATTTTTATTTTGATGTAGTACCAATAGTTTATTTTTGATTTTGTTTTTCTTGCCTCAGGAAACATATTAGAAAAATGTTGCTGTGGCCAATGTCAGAGAAATTATTGCCTCTCCTCTCTTCTAGGGTTTGTACAGTTTCAGGTCTCTTATTGAAGTCATTAATCCATTTTGAATTTATTTTTGTGTATGATGTAAGAAAGTGGCCCAGTTTTATTCTTTTGCATGCTGCTGTCCAGTTTTCCCAACACCATTTGTTGAAGAGACTATCTTTTTCCCTTTGTATATTCTTGCCTTCTTTGTTAAAGATTAATTGACCATATAATCATGGGTTTATTTCTGGGCTCTTTAATCTGTTTTATTGATTTATGTATCTATTTTTGTGCCAGTACCATACTGTTTGATTACTACAGCCTTGTAATGTTACTTGAAATCTGGGATTGTGATACTACTAGGTTTGCTGTTCTTTTTCAAGATTGTTTTGGCTATTTGGGGTCTTTTGTGATTCTATAAAAATTTTAAGATTATTTGTTCTAAACTTTGAATAATGCTGTTGGTATTTTAATAGAGATCGCATTAAATCTGTAGATTACTTGGGGTAATATGGACATTTTAACAATATTTGTTCTTCTAATCCATAAGCTTAGAGTATCTTTCATTTGTTTGTGTCATCTTGAATTTCTTTCATTCATGTTTCATAGTTTTCAGAATACAGGCCTTTGACCTCCCTGGTTAAGTTTATTCCTAGGTATTTTTTTATTTTTGTGTGTGTGCAATTGTAAATGGGATTGTTTTCTTAATTTTTCTTTCTGCTGCTTCATTATTAGTGTATAGAAATGCAACAGATTAAGTTGATTTTGTATCCTGTGATCTTACTGAATTCATTTATCGGTTCTAGTAGTTTTCTGGTGGAGCCTTTAGGGTTTTCTATATATAGTATCATGTCATCTGCAAATAATGAAAGTTTTACTTCTTTCTTGCCAATTTGGATGCCTTTTATTTCTCGTTTCTGTCTGACTAATCCAATAATTTTAAAGCTTATCTTGTTATATTTTATGTATGTGTCTAAGTATTCATAAATTCTTTTTGAAATAAGGCAGGATGTAAATTAAAATATTGCTGCCAGGTTTATGTTTATGCCTAATTCTAGACATATTTTAAGTAACAATTTAGAGGATAAAGTATTTGATATACAGATCACCTCAGATAACTGCATAATTTAAAATTCAAAAACACAGTAGTCGGAGAGCCAAAATCTGGAACCAGTGAATGCTGGAATTTGAGAGAGAAAATTGCTGAGTTTGTAAATTGAAGTTTTTCTCCTAGTTGGTACTCAGCTCTCACTGGTATAAATCAGTTTATTTATATCTTCCCCAGTTCTTATTTAATTTCTACCCTTCTTATGCTATTTTGCCTACTTTTTAAAATGTGAGCAGGAAAGTCAAATATGTCATTATGCTAAGAGATCTCCAGGGAGCTAACAAGATTTGACCCACACATTATTATACAACTTTTCCCACGATTATGGAGTCTGTTAATAGATATTAGCTGAAGTGATTGGCGTTCTGAGTATACAGTTATGTATGAGTCTGCACATGCACTAACTTCTAGGTCCTATTTAAATTAGAACTTGTTAGGCATGCTGTTTAGAAAAGTGACTGGCTTATGTTAAGGGCCAGTCAACTAAAAAATTACATTCAAAACCTCATCATTTTAAAATTAGCAGATTTCAAGAAAAGATGATTTACATTTTATTTTTAAAAATGTAACTACAGTTAGTTAATACATGGTATCAATATTAAATTTCCTGATTTTATTAAGTGTACTATAGTTATATAAGAACATGTCCTTGCTCTTGGGAAGTGCACACCGAAGAATTTAGGGGTAAAAAGATGTGGTGTCTCCAACTTATTCTCAAACGGTTGAGAGAGAGAGAAACAATAAATGGGAAAAAATAAACAATTTAAGCAATTAGTGTATCTAGGTGTTCTTTGTCCAACTTACTCTTACAGCTTTTCTGCACATTTAATATCATATCAAAATAAAAAAATTTCAAAATTAACCAAAGAACTCTTCACCTAAAACAGTGAGATATTTTTAGGACTAATGTTTCAATCTAAAAGGTATCCCCCCTTGTAGTCACTGTTAAAGATTTGCTTCCCTGTTGACTGGCAAGGGAAAATGTCTATTAACAGTAGTATATTCTCATGTTTAGAATTAAGCTTAATTTGGGAATGAAACATGGAAAAAGGATGCGGAATATGTCAAGTTTCTGGAATTTCAAGGCCCAGTGAACTCTTAATGGTGACATCATGGTCATCTTAAACCAGTTACCGGGATTGTCCTTATTTTACAGATCATCGAGTTAGAAAGCTTAAATGGATCATTCTAGTGCTTCCTTTCCCATAGAACGCAATGTTGTGGTAACAACTCTGAAAACAAGCCACTTTCTTCACTGAAGTTGAAGTTAACTGTGCCCTTTGTGCTGGGGAGAAGCTAAGGAGCCTTGCCCTGCTCCACCACCTTTTGCCACAGCAAAGCTTCCTGAGCAAATTTCAACCCACATTTGAGGCTTTACACGGAGAGGGCTTCCCCAAAATGGTTTAACTGCCTGATCTTCTCACCTTTGGGAACACGTATTGTGAGAATAAAGTCAACAATTTCCATTTGACATAAGCCCTGATCACTTGTTGCTGTGCATTGAGTTCTTATTTTAATGTCACTGTGCACAGGGACATGCAGCTGCCAGTCTTTGTTAGGGTTGGAATTCTTTGAAAATACATGCAGATGCCTGGAAAAATTAGAGCAGAGTCTTGGATGTTGTAAGTTAAAATCACAGCTAAAGATTGCTTAGTGGTAATTTCATGTATTTGGTGGGGGCGGGGGCTAATGATCACTTTCCCTTTCGTAGGAGAAATGAAAGAAAAAAATAATGCATGGTTCCTCTGATCAGGTTGCTTGTGGTTCTAATGGGGATACAAGATAAACACACCTAAGGCAATAGAAGATCAGATTGGTGGGTTGAAGAGCACTAGTCCTGGTATTGGTGATCTCAGCTCGGTCCCTGATTGACTGTGTGTCCAGGAAAATTCCCCACTCTCCCTGGACTGCAATTCTCTTCCCTGTGCAATGGGGCCTTGATCTCCAGAGTCCCTTCTAGTTCTGACTTGTGTTTTCTATAATTACATGATAAAATGCAGTCTTTTAAGTAGTGATGGCATTGTTAGAAATCTGCTATATATGTGTCATAATTTTTCCAAAAATCTACTAGTCTCATACAACATACGGAATTATTTCTGAGAATTTTATAGTGAAAGAAGGCCAATCCCCTAAAGTTTTTAGCAACCTTTACTCTAGAAGATGAGAAACTTTTTGGATTCCCATATTTTTAGCTCATGCTGGCATTTAAGCCCTGAGTCATTCTATTTGAAAACAACATTGTGTTTTAAATGCCAGAATATGAGATATTTATAACACATATCTACAATGATTATGTTATTAATATAATGTTAACACAAATAAAATGAGGTGCATGTTATCACAACCCTAGAGGAAAGAAGGGAATTAAAATCTCAATTAAGTCAGAAGAGTCAGAAGCTCTCATGAGAGGCCCCCATAATTACAGTAGTTCTATATTCTTAGAACTTGAGACTGGAAGAATACGTGTGTGTGTGATCGCTCCTCCCCTCAAAACAAAGAGAGAGTTAATAAATCATGCCTGTATTATAGTTACTTCTTAGTGTCACAGATGCAAACCATGGTCTGCTTTTTGCTGATTTTTACCTTACAGATAGACCCAATTCAAAAGAATCTGATCTGTGAAAATCCCTACTCAACAAAACACATCCATTCTGGAACAATCATTTCTTTGACAAGGTTACTTTACACAGCCAGTCTGTTAAGCACATAGAAAGTATGATTTAATTGACCTAACACATTTACTGTTTAAAGTGAAATATATAGTAAAATCTCATTGAAGAACCCCTAAATCAAGCAAAGGAAATAAACAAATCAAGCAAACAAAAAAAGAACTCCTTCAAAACTCAAAGATGCTAAAATATACAGTTGCCTCATAAATTAATTATATGGAGTCTCAAGACAAAATGATCTTTAATGGCAATATACTAGATCCATAATCTCTTATAGATACAACTCTAAAATATGAAAAGCTTGGATAATTATTTTTTTTAACTTTATTGAATGGCAAAACTTGAGCTGACCTAAACAAATTTGGTAGAAAAACCTCCCTTGAACTGATGTGAGTCTATTTATAGTTTTATTTACTTCATTTTGTGTGAATGTTCATGCTTTTTGCTACAAAAATATTACTGTGTTTGATTAAAGAAATGGTGTTAGACCCTGCTGCCTTGTTATGTGACATACAGCAGCTGTGCTCTGTCTCTTTTGTAAAATCCAAAAATTCAAAACTTTGAAATGCATTTGGCTATGGGGATTTTAGCTAAGGGATTATGGACTATAATTTTCACATCCATTTTTTAAATTTATTTTTATTTTTAAGTAATCTCTACACCCAATGTGGATTAGGGAAATATAATTTACATTGAAAAATTCATTTTATACTCAACTCTTCAGAAAGCCAAAAGACGCAAAGGGAGAAACACCTGTAAATGAAAACAAATCTGTGGCATTAGTGTGAACTATCAATTGTTTTAATAATCTATATAAATGGAAAATTCGATTTCAGCTCAAAGAAGAGCTCCTGGCTGGCTCAGTCAGTAGAGCATGTGACTCTTGATCTCAGAGTTGTGAGTTCGAGATCCACAATAACAATAACATACTTGTAAAATCATATAATTAAAGGAGGAATTTAATGTTATGACATTAATTACAATAAATTGAAAAATAAAATATATACTTAAGATATTCCTCAAAATCCAGAAGTTGTTCTTTGGGATTCAGCTGATGTGTGAAAGAAATTTGCTATGATTTCAAAGTGAAGATACACATTTGAATACAACAAAAAATAATGCAGATAAAAATTTGTCTTTCTCTGATTGACTTATTTCACTTAACATAACACCCTCTAGTTCTATCCATATTGTTGCAAATGGTAAGATTTCATTTTTTTGATGGCTGAGTAATATTCCATTGTGTATATATACCACATCTTATTTATCCATTTAGAGAGAGAGAAAGAGGGAGGGAGAGAGAGAATCCCAAGCCGACTCCCCACTGAGTGTGGAGCCCCACTGGGGGCTCAATCCTCCGACCGCAAGATCATGACCTGAGTCGAAATCAAGAGTTGGTCACTTAACCGACTGAGCCACCCGGGTGCCTCTGCATTTCACCATATTTTAAAGGATAATTTTCCTCTCCTTCGCAGTACTGACATAACCCCAACGGGATTATGAAAACAATGTCTTAGTCTCTTTCTCTTCTACAGGCTGAGGAAAATCAACTAAACTGGTGACATCTTTTTATATTTCAGCAAATGGTCTTTGTTCTCACATCACAAGATGACCATACTCCCCCAGGCATTGAGAACAAGTTCCAGGCAGGAAGAGAGTAGAAGGAACTTATTTTGGTCAAACTGTCTTTTTATGAGAGGGAGGCTTCCAAGAGACTTTGGTATGTTTTATTGGCCAGATTGTCTTATGCTCACTCCTAGATGCATAGGAGGCTAGGGAAACACATGGTTACCCGAAACAAAATTGGGATTCTTTTAGCATTTTAGAGGAAATTTAATAATTAGATAGGCACAGTTTGTCATTGATATGTCTTGCTAAAATTTCCCCCAGGTTTTGGTTTGTTTGTTACTCTGCCTATAGGATGCTTGCCATGTAGATTAAAAAATTTTTTCCTGGGGCGCCTGGGTGGCTCAGTCGTTAAGCATCTGCCTTTGGCTCAGGTCATGATCCCGGGGTCCTGGGATTGAGCCCTGCATCGGGCTCCCTGTTCTGTGGGAAGCCTTCTTCTCCCTCTCCCATTCCCTCTGCTTGTGTTCCCTCTCTCGCTGTGTCTCTCTCTGTCAGATAAATAAAATCTTTAAAAAAATTTTTTTTCTTTTTATGAAGTCAAATCTATCAATCTTTTTTTATGGCTTCTGTTTCACTGCTTAGAGTGATTAATTAAATTAATTAATCAATAAATTAATTAAATTAATTAAACCTTTTACTTTGGGATAATTGTAGATTTGTGTTCAGTTGTAGGAAATAATATGGAGATTCCATGTACCTCTTACTCTTTTCCCCAGTGGTAGCATCTTGCAAAATGCTAGTACAATGCCACAACCAGCATATTGACATTGATACAGTCTAGATATGGAATATTTCCATCACTACAGAAGATTTCTCATGTTGCTGTTTTATAGCCATACTATTTCTCTCCTACTTCCAATTTCTCCATAACCCCTAGCAACCACAAATCTGTTCTCCATTTCTGGAATTTTGTCATTTGAGTAATGTTACAGAAATGTAATCATACAGTATGTAATCTTTAGAGATTGACTTAAAAAAATCTTTTTCTACTCCTCATGAATCTTTGAAGATTCATTCACATTGTTGCATGTATCAGTAGTGTTCCTTTGTACACACATGGTATGTATGTAGCACGGTTTATTTAATGGTTCATCCATTGAAAGACATCTGGAGGGGCACCTGGGTGGCTGTCAGTTAAACGTCTGCCTTCGGCTCAGGTCCTGATCCGAGGATCCTGGGATCAAGCCCCGCATTGGGCTTCCTGCTCAATGGAGAGACTTCTTCTCCCTCTCCCGCTGTCCCTCCCCCCACCATGTGCGTGCTCTCTCTCTCTCTCTCAAATAAATAAATAAAATCTTAAAAAAAAAAAGAGACATCTGGATTATTTCCAGTTTGGGAATATTACAAATAAAGCTACTATGAACATTTATGTGCAGGTTATCTGTGAATGTAAGTTTTCATTTCTCTGGGATAAAGGCCCAGGAGTGCAACTGATAAATTGTATTATAAGTGCATATTTAGGGGTCTTTTGTTTTGAAACTCTCAAATGGCTGCACCATGTTACATTTCCACCTCATAGAATGTATGCGTGGTGAGGTTTCTCCACATCCTTGCCAGCCTTTGGTATTGTCACTATTTTTCATTTTAGTCATTCTGATAGATGTATAGTGATAGCTTGTATGGTTTTAATTTGCATTTCCCTAATGGCTAGTGATGGTGAACTTCCTGTGTTCTTATTTGCATCTGTCTACCTTGTTTTGATAAAATATTTGTTTCTGTCCTTTGCCTATTTTCTAATTAGGCCATTTAAAAAAATGTTGATTCAGGGGACCTGGGTGGCTCAGTTGGTTAAACATCTGACTCTGTTATGGCTCCAGTCATGATCTCAGGGTTGTGAGATGGAGCCCCCGAGTCTGGCTCTGTGCTCAGGGCAGAGTCCACTTGTCCCTCTCCCTCTGCTCCTTCACCTGCTCTCACTTTCTTATAAATAAATAAAATCTTTAAAATTTTTAAAAAAAAATTAAGAAATGTTGATTTGTGAGAGCTCTTTATTTTATATACTAGCACTTTGTCTAATATGCGGGTTGCAAATCTCTTCACCCAGCGTGTAGCTATTTTATCCTCTTAACAGAGTATTTCATGGAGCAATAGTTTTTAATTTTGATGAAGTTTGATTTATTAATTTTTACTTTTAAGGACCTTGCTTTTTGTGTCAAGTTTAAGAACTCTTTAGCTACCTTCCCAGATACCAAAGATCTTCTCCTGTGTTTTTCAATAAAAGTTTTATGTTTTAAATATAAGTCTGTGATCCATTTTGTGTACAGTTTTGCATGAGATGTGAGATTTGGGTTGAGATTCATGTTTTTGCCTGTGGATGTCCAATTGCTCCACCACCACTTGTTGAAAAAAACAATCCTTCCTCCATTGAATTTCGTTTGTACTTTTGTAAGAAATTAGTTGGATATACTTGTGTAAGCTATTTCCAGCTTGTCTATTCTGTTCCATTGATTGATGTATCTTTTACTCCACCAATACCACACCATCTTGATTAGCTAAATGATCATCTTCAAATTGGGTAAACTGATTCCACATACTTCTTTTTAAAAATTGTTTTTAGTTATTCTAATTCCTTTGCTTTCCCATATACAATTTAGAATAATCTTATTGATATTCACAAAAAATTCTTGCCTGGCTTCTAATAGCAACTGTTAAAACTTTGGATTAATTTTGGGAGACTTGACATCTTTACTAGGTTGAATTTTGTAATCCATAAACACATATGTCTTTCCTTTTGTTTGGATCTCCCCCCACCCACTGGCTTTGTGTAGTTTTTAGTATATAAGTTGTATACATGTTTTGCTAGATTTATACTTAAATATCTCATTTTTCTGAGTGATTATAAGTAGTATTGTATTTTTAACTTCACCATCCATGTGCTTATTGCTAGTATATGCAATACAATTAATTTTTATATGTTTACCTTATATCCTTATTAGTTTTAGGATTTGTTTTTTATTTCTTGTGTCTTTGTATACAGAAAATCATATCCTCTGCAAATAGGGACAGTTTCATTTCTTCCTTTCCAATCTGTGTGCCTTTCATTTACTTTTCTTGCCTTATTTAGTGGCTAGAACTTCTAGTACCTTGTTGAATAGAAGTGGATATCCTTGCCTTGTTTAAGTGGGAAAAGATTCAGTCTTTCCCTACTAAGTAAAATATTAGTGGTAGATTGTATAGATGTTCTTTATTATGTTTAGAAAGTTCTATTCCTAGTTTTCTAAGAATTTTTACCATGAGTAGGTGTTGAAATTTATCAACTGCTCTTTTGCCGCCAATAGATATGATCATGTGATTTTTTTTTTTTTTTGCCTATAGAGGATTACATTGATTTTCAAATATTGAATAAGCCTTGCTTATATCTCTGGAATAAATCAATTTCCTCATGGTGTACAGTTCTTTTTAGATATTGTTGAATTCTACCTGATAATATTTTGTTAAGGATTTTTGTGTCTATATTTTTGAGATATAATGGTCTGTAGTTCTTTTTTTATACTGTCTTTGTCTGATTTTGGTATCCAGGGAATAGTGGCTTTATAAAATGAATTGGAAAATATTCTGTCCTCTTCTATTTTCTCTAAGAGATTGTGTAGAATTGGTGTTAATTCTTCTTTAAACCTTTGGTAGAATGTGCAGTGAAACCATATAAGCCGGGAGATTTCTTTTTTTAAGAGTTTTAAAATTACAAACTCAATTTCCTTAATAGTTATAAAGCTATTCAAATTATCTATTTCATACTGGGTGGGCAACAGAAGTTTTTCAGGGAATTAGCTCATTCCATCTAAGTTGTCAGCTTTGTGTGTAGAGTTGTTCATCATATTCTCTTATCTTTTTGATGTCTGCAGGGTCTGTGGTGATATATCCTGTTTCGTTCCTGACATTGGTAATTTGTGCCTTCTGTCTTTTTCATTGTCAGCCTTGCTAATGCTTTGTCACCTTTACTGTTCTTTTCCAAGAATCAGCTTTCTGTTTGGCTGATTTTCTCTCTTATTTTTCTGTTTTTAATTTCACTGATTTATGCTCTTACCTTTATTATTTCATTCCTTCTGATTGCTTTGGATTTATATTGTCCTCCTTGTCTAGATTCTTTAGGTGGGAACTTAGATTATTGATTAGAGACTTTTCCTCTTCTCTAATGTCACCATTTAGAGTTCTAAATGTCCTTCCCAGCACTGTTTTCACTGTGACCCTCACATTTGAATATGTTGCATCTTTGTTTCACTCAGTTGAATATATGTTTTTGATTTCCCTTGAGATGTTCTCTTTGGTCCATCCTCATTTTATTTTATTGTTTAAATGTACAATTCAGTGGCTTTTAGTGTATTCACAAGGTTATGCAACCATCACCACTATCTAATCTGAGACTACCTACATCATCCAAGAAAGAAACCCCTACCTATTAGCAATCATTGCTCATTCATCCTCCTCCTGGCCCCTGGAAACTGCTGATCTACTTTTTGTCTCTATGGATTTGCCTCTTCTGGACATTTGATGTAAACAGAATCATATAATATGTGGCCTTTTGTGTCTGACTCCTTTCACTTCATGTATTATTTTCAAGGTTTATCCACGGTGCAACATGTATCCATGCTTCATTACTTTTTATGACCAAATAAAATTCCATTGTATAGATATACCAATTTTGTTTATATATTTGTCAGTTGATTGACTTGAGGGTTTTTTTTCCACCTTTTGCCCATCATGAATAATATCTGCTATAAACATTCACACACAGAAATGTTTTTGTGTGAACACTTATTTTCAGTTTTCTTGGAAATATACCTAGGGTCATATGGTACCTATGCTTAACTTTTTGAGGAACTAACAACAGTTATCCAAAAGAGCTACCCTTCCATTCTGTTTTATAAAATATTTTTTTGCACATTTTCTTTTTGGACTTCTATTGCTTCATTTAAAAATACATTTAAATCTTGTATTTATCTGACTTTTGTTTTGGAATTAGGGCTGAAATAGGAAAATAAGTAATTTCTTTTCCCCAAAGTGGCTACCTATTCATCTGAGCACAGTCTTTTCATCTCTAGTTTAAAATGTCAGATATACTAAATTCTCATAGGTAATTAAAATCCAATTTTTAACTTCATGTATTTTGCTTCATTAATCTGATTGCCTACTTATTAACCCATACCATATTGTTTTAATTATTTTAGTTTTCTTGTGAATATGCTTTCCAAAAAAAGTTCTGACTCTAATTTTACTTTATCCACTCTTCCTGATTTGGTGAGTACATGTGATTGTAGAAATTCTCGGAAGGATTCCCTTCTATCTCTGAAAAACTCAAGTGAGAAAAAATTTTCAGGGTGAAAAGAAGATGGTGTCACTTGCTTTGCTGGAGAAGTTAGGAAATATAGTGTTAATTTAGGTATCAGTTATTTTTAGCCTGAAATCTTTCCTGGTTGTTGCCTTATCAATTTACCATCTAGGTGGTGGGAATCTGGGAAAAGGGTGGTACATCGTATTTGAACAGTATACCTTACTTTTTTTCTCACTCTGGACATTATGGTAATGATTCTGAGTTTTGTTTACTTCTACTTCACTTAGATCCATGGCTTGAGGGGATTATCTTAATTCAGGACTCAATGCTCCATGAATGATAAAACAACTCTGAAAAGAAGTACATACAATTTAATAAATACTGACCTAAATAATAATAATAATTTAATAATAGTATTCAATACTGCTTAACTGTTACATGCTAACTTGTATGTAGGTTATACCTGGATTCTGTTAAGTGTGGTCCCTCTACTCTCTTTTGAGAAGCAATGTGGAGCCGCCATTGGTTCTTAAGCAGGCCAATTATTTAAGGAAATAATTACGTTTTATAAAGAAAATCTGACAATTGTACATTAAAGAGATGTAGTGGACGAGATGACTAGACACAGGAAGGGCCGTTAAAATAGTTATGGGAGCAGAATTCTTTATGGCCTGGTGGTGGTGGTAGGAAAAACAGGTTTGAAAAATAACACAAAAGGAAACTTGAAAGTAGAATCAAAAGAACTTGAGAATTTGAATTATTTGCAAATTGGGTTATAGTATATGGAGGTGCTAGCAATGATTTCTTCAAAATTTAACTCTTCTAGGAGGCCTGTTTACCTAAATGTTGCTTAACTCTGTTTTTGCCTGTGCTTTATTGGTCTCCAGTTTATAATGACATTTTATACTGGAGCACACTGTTGCTTTCACAAAATGTCAAGTTGCCTCATGCTTGTATGTGGTTTCTCCTTTCTCCTGTACTAGTATATATGTTCCTTAAAGGTAGAGATTGTTTTGCTTATTTCTTAGGATTTTGTGGGATCTAATGCTCGTGTTCTGCCTACAACAAGGTTTTAATAAATATTGTTGACTGATAGAGTGACCTAAAGGGGAAAGAGAACTGGTACAACACAGTAAGATTCAGGAAAATAGGCCAGATTCCCATGTTTCTTTCTGATGACAAAAGTGGAAATAATCAAAGGAGACCCCCTGTGTGAGATGGATTCTTCTAGAGCAGACCACCCTGTCATTTAATCAAGTCTGGTCAGTGTCCCAGGGAGCTTTTTCTTCAGGCTACAGCCTCATGGACAGCACTGGGCCAAGAGCCTCCCACAGTCTTCATTAACACACAGACAGCGTACACACACACACACACACACACACACACACCAATTGGTCAAAAAAAAAAAAAAGGTGACTGAATGAGAAAAATCTACACCAAATAAAGGAGACTGTTTATATGTTTCAGTTTCTCAGCATCTGTGGCTGTCATCTGTTTTCAGTTTGGTGATTTTTATTAAGGCAAAGTGGCACATGCTGTCATAGGAACTGCTCCAGCTCACGCTCCCCAGCAGGTCACCGGGTATCCCCTGGTGCGCTGAGACATGATGTTTTTGCCAGCGGATGAGGTGGGGGGAAAACTCTGCTCAGCACCAATATCTGATTCAACACGGAAACAGACACGCCATAGGCAGAAATGTGAAACGCACCGAACAATTACTCCATTTAAGAAGTTTGTTCGTTAATTTCACAAATAATTATAAAGTGCTCTTAGTTGCTCACAGTGATTTTATTTCCTGATGGAGTTTAAGATTGTTGACCTGCTCTCTGGAGAGTAAGCTTTGGGCTGTGATCTTCCCTTGTGTTGCATTTGCATGCCCGGTCTATTCCCCCATGACCCAGTCTGCATTTGGGACCCAGCTGCCTGGATTTGGGAGTATAGCCTATAGTCAGAGAAGAGAAGAAGGCTAACTGGCCCCATACTGCAACAAAATCAGTGGCTCTGAGTATCATTAGCACCAACTAAGTGAACTGACCACGATAATTTGGAAGTGGAATTTGGCCACTAAACTTGATCTCTGGCAAACTCTGGGATTAATTTACATTTTCATATGCTTTGAAGGAGTGTCTGGTAGTAGTTGTGATAATAAATTTGGATCTTCTCCTAAGGATATCTCACTAGACAATAGTAAAGGAGAAAGTAATGTTGCAAACACATTTTCCTAGAGTATGAACTGTGACTGATGTCACTGACTTTGAGAGTGACCATGATGTCTGCCCAAGGTTGAGAAAATGAGGAGAAAACAAGACTGAGACTGCAGATTCCTAGATATTTGGCACTCTCCCTTGGTCCCCTGCAGGCCATGAGGCAACATAATATTGTCAGAAGATGGGCAATGGACGGTTTCTAGACAGAGACCAGCAGGGGCCCTTTAATGATGATGATTCTGTTCTGGAAGGATGGATTAGATAGCTTGGCCTGAGTTGCTTCCCCTTTAAAGCCAGCCAAAACCCTCTTGCAGGTGTCTGAAAAATAGTGTCATAGCCCTTCCACTGAGGCCCTGACAATGAGTTTCATAAGACTTTTGGACTCCAAATGCTGAAACTCTTCTAGAGGCTTCCTATACTTGGCTCAGATCCTTCAACTGAAGACTGTGACTCCACCATTTCCTTGATACTCATAGTGACCTACCCACATTGCCTGCCTGATCCTGCTGTCTCTGTCACTCACTAGTGCATTTGACCACAGGCAAAGGCTTCATTTCTCTGTGATTCATGGAAAAGACTGTCATTCTGGAGGCAGGGAAAGGAATCAGGATTGAAATTCTTGGTTGCACATGGTTGTAGCATAGATAAAATAAAATATGTGTACTGAATAATCTGCCAAGTTCCCTCTTCAAGACTGATGCACTGAACCCCAGTTCTTCGGAATAATAGGTGCTAATGGCCTGAAGCTGCTCTCCTCCCTGGGAATTGTCCTCAGCAGTAGAGAACCATCTCACCCAAGGTCACATCTTTCAAAGCACAAGCTGCAACCAGTGCTTGGCTTCTATAGGTATCTGTAGGCCTCTCCCCCTTGCTTCATTTTGGGACAACTCCGAAAGTCTATCCCAGCTTTAGAGCTCACGGTAGAATCTGCTGAAGCTCACTTATAACCTCACATTGATAGACTTCTCTCTCTGTCTGGTCCTACGCTTTTCACTTCCTGACAGCTGTCTTTTTTAAGAACACTCCTCAAAAAATTTCTGTAAGCAACATTTCATTTTCAGTCTGTTTCCAGGGAATTCAGTTGAAGACAGTTGGTACCAGGAATGGTCATAAGAAATAGACCCTGAGGGGCGCCTGGGTGGCTCAGTTGTTAGGCATCTGCCTTCGGCTCAGGTCATGATCCCAGGGTCCTGGGATCGAGCCCCACATCAGGCTCCCTGCTCCGCAGGAAGCCTGCTTCTCCTCTCCCACTCCCCCTGCTTGTGTTCCTGCTCTCGCTGTGTCTCTCTCTGTCAAATAAATTAATTAATTAAAAAAAAAAAAGAAAAAGAAATAAACTCTAAGAGAAGAATCATTTGTTGGTTGATTGGCAAGAGGGTCCCATTACTATTTGTGGGTAGAATATATATATATTCCCTACCATGTTGTACTGGTGTTACTATTAAAACTTTTGCTAGTGGTAAAGTGAATTGAGATGTGATGGGAGGAGATATACTGGCTGGTATTGAGAAGTGTGCTGGAAGTCTAGGGACTTTGGAATTAGATGACTGTTGCTGAGCACCACTGATTCATCAAAGAGGGTTAATGACAGGCTTAGGGTGATTAATTACCAATTCAAGGCAGAATGTGAAAATTAGAGGGCCTCTTTGGCAACATTTAGGGCAATTAATCTCTTGCAGTTGAAGGGCAGACTTCACAGGCCAAAGCAATGAACAACCACAGTCCTGAGCAACCTTCATGGGTCAGGTATTCTATTACTCATGTTGCATACGTGGCCTATTTAATCCTCTGAGGTGGGTATGATTCCTCCCATGTGACAAAGAAACTGATGCTCAAGAGGAGAGAATCTGTCACTTTCCAGTATGCCATATTGCCTCCTCAAAGCCCTCTCATTTCACAATAATGTTATTTTCCTGGCAGCAAGTCATCACCCAGCGACCCACTACATGTAGTGAGCAGTCCAGGTATCCTGCTCCACAATGGTTAGTGATCTTCAAAGAGGAGGTGCACAGTACTACACCCTAAATCCAAACTCATAATGTAGAAAGGACAAGCAAGAGAGTGAGCTGTTCTTCCTGACATCTAACTCTAATAAAGACAATCATAGTGTCAGAAAATTGAACTTTTTTTGGTGGTGGTGGGGGTGAGGTTTTGGGATTAATACTCCCTAAGTTTTTTGGCTGAACCCAAAGGAATGGTGCAATTACTTATTGCAACAGTTGTTAGCAAGGACATATGGAAGGATTAACTGCAAGAATCTTAGTTTCAGCATGGTCTTCCCTGGAGAATTCACCAGTTTCTTCCTGTCTTTTCACAACATCAAAGTCTGATGGGCAGTATTTCCCTGAGTAATATGTGTCTAGAGAGCTATTGGAGGATCTAAGTGGGTTTTGTTTTTTGACTTACAGCAGGCAAGGAACTGCAGAGAGAGAGAGAGAGAGAGAGAGAGAGAGAGAGACAGAGACAGACACAGAGACAAAGATGACAGAGAGAGGGAGAGAGCAGGGGAGGGGAAGGAAACAGAAGGAAGGGGAAGGAGAGAAAAAGAGATCCAGTCGAGGGAAAAAAGTAAGTCCTTGCCTTCTCTCCCTCATGCCAAATGGGTATGCGCTGCTGCTAGGAGCATTTGGCAGACTGTCTCAGTCAGCAATGGCAGCAAGGGAGCTGTGGCTCAGCAAGTGAGCGGTGGCTCAAGGCCAGTGGGAGGCAGGCTGCATAGTGGATGGGGCTGAGCGTGGGGGTGGGGGGGAGTGGCTGGCTGAAGTGGAAAGTCCTGGAGGCAAATTGTTGAAGCTCGCACAGAGATCTGGCAACTAAAGTTTAAGATCTGTATGGTAAAAAATGAGTGACTAAAAATCCTCCTGAAGCTGCTATTAGATTTTGAGGTGAATGTATTTTGGTACATTTGCTGAAACGAAAAATGATTTAAGATTATAGGGCTATACATTGGTGGCCCATGTGTCTGCTGTCTTTAGTCAAACAGAAGGGTCTGGACTCTGCCTCCCTTTATCAGGCCACCTTCGTCTGGTACATTTGGATCAAATAGTCCAGTCACTGCTGCTCTGGACCAGACCAGCACAGCTTGCCTCTCTGCTGTTGCCTTCATCTCCCCAATGAAGCCCCAGCTTTGCCTTTACCACTTCTGGACCTTGCGACAATCCCTTTCTTGCTTTGTTCCCCAAGGTGTTCGGCTACAAGGCTTTGGAAGCAGCTTTCATTGGAGATCTGGGGACAAAGGAGTGGGGCATAAAATAGGCATTATCTTGAAACACCGCAGAGCATGTTCTTGTCTGTGGCCTTTATCTGCTGCTGTGGGGCTGGGCCTCTTCTGCCTTGACCTCTTGTAATGTTCTCTTCTTCTTCCTGTTCCTGGTCCGAATTGCAGTCCTTCTTGACTCCTCCTTCTTCAAGGGCTGCAGTCAAACAGTAGGCTCAGGCTCCCTGCTTTCACCATGGCCTGTCTTCCATTGCATTTGGGACTCTGATCAGTCTCTTACTCCGTCCAAAGTCCCTCTTTCCTGGTGAGGCTTTGGTAGCAACACACATCACCCCAAGCAAGTTCCTTACTCTCAGAGTGAAACATGAGTCCTTGATTTCTCATTCTTCACTTGATGTTTCCTCTGTTCACTTTTCTTTCTCTATTTCTGGGGCCTCCAACGTACATCAAGCTAATCCCTGTGGACCTGTCCTGGGGGTATTGGTTCCTTTGTGAGCAAAATGGGAGGTCTTTGATCTAGCATCTCCTCTTTAAACATCTAACCCAGAGCCTAGAAAAATAAAATAAAATGAAAAATATATGTTTGTAAGATTCTTCATTTTAGTTTAGGTTGCAATAGAAAAAAGTAGAAGAATTTAACTGTCTCTTGATACAGGAACGATTGACTAGATTATGGTCTGTCATATGCAATTAAAAATAATGAAGAGTCTCTCTGCTTATCTGAAATAATGTCAAGTATTTATTGCAAATTGAAAAAGCACTTTCTGAATCAAAAAGTAGAACATGATAAAAATACATGTCTCCTTCTCTCTCTCTGAGTGAAAAGATATCTTGATAAACATAGGAAAAAGTCAGAAAGAGAAGGCCCCAAACTGCTTCTGGGTGGTGGAGTGGGAGAAGTGTGCTTTAATATTTTACTTTATATATTTTTTCAGGGCAGTGATTAAGTTGTGGAATTATGAATTTCTTTTTTTTTTCAAATAAAAACATTTTCAAGTATAGCATAATATGAAGCCAACTGATAAAAATGAAGGGATCAGGTTAAATATTCTCTGGATACTTTCAAGTTTTATTTTTTATTTTTATTTATTTTATTTTTTTACAAGTGACCTTTGTACTTTTAAGTTTTCTTAAATTTTTATTTAGTTTTTTTAAAGATTTTATTTATTTATTCATGAGAGACAGAGAGAGAGGCAGAGAGAGAAGCAGGCTCCCCACAGAGCCAGGAGCCTGACATGGGACTGGATCCCAGGACCCTGGGATCATGACCTTGAGCCGAAGGCAGACACTTAACTGACTGAGCCACCCAGGTGCCCTACTTTCAAGTTTTATTATTCTGAGAATATGTATTTCCATGTAAGGAACAGATAAGGTTTAAAAGCATAAGGTGCTTAAAATTATTTCTGGAATATATTAAGCCCTTATAACATGTACCTCTTATCCAAAAATTTAACTGTATCATTTAGATTATCCCATTGTTTCTTACATTCTTTTTTATTATTATGATGTTTGAAGATGTTCACTGTTTTAAAAATATTAGTGAGATTGAAATTTTTCTCTAGAAACTTTAATTCCTTAGTAAATAATTAAATGTGTGTTTATATAAATTATTCTTCCTTGATTTGTTTAGTGTGTAGCTGAGCACATATGTGGTATTTAACAATCTTTCTACCGGCACATTGACCACACAACGTCTCTGTGATCAAGGAGGGTCTAAGGCAGGAGAAGAAACAGCTCTTACCCCTTGATTCATAGGTCAACAGTCTCATATTTTACCACAGGTAATAGCCTCGCTGCACGAGGGTTGGAGCGTTTGTCCACCTGCTGTCTTGTTCATGTCCCTCTTGTCCCACTCGGAGCCACTGCTTTTAAGAGAAAAGGAAATGGGTCTGAGAGGAGAGTTAGGACCGGTCTTTCAAGAATATATCCATCAATGGAGTCATTGACTCGAGGGCAGGTCTTATCACATTCTCTGATCACCAAACAGTCGGGCCGTGCTCTGACGTGAATGGTGTCATCCCAGGTGTCACACTCCGACACGTGCTGTTGAATCCGGGCTTCCAGCACATTCAGAAAATGCTAGATTTGGCTCCTCCAGAAACTGAATTGGCTCCTTCAGGTCAAGACAAGAGTCTCCTCGTTCCGTGGAGAGAGTAATTTAGTCCTAGTTGTCCTGATGGCCCTGAAAGAGTCAGTGCTGCTTCCAGAGGTGCCTGATTTGCTCCCGGGATGTAATTTATGTACCAGGGAAATCTGATTTGGGAAGTCTTTGTTCTGTGAAGCTCAGAAGCAGGTCAGAAATTGAGAATGCAGCACATCACCTTCGAATTTGTGGTAAAGTTGCAGTACCACTCAAAATGGAGATATTAAAGCCTCCACATTCTGGAAGAAATTTTTTTGGTGCGTATTTCTTCTTGTTCAGTTTTGCAACCCTGGATCTAGGGAAGACTTTCTCTAACATCAGGCTGCTGCCAGCGTAACAGCTCATTTCCACAACGTCTTATGTAACTCAATCGCTGTGTGACAGTTGCTGAAAAAAGAACTGATAACAATGACCCACACCAAAAACCCCTTTTCCTTCTACACCATGGTCTTTTCCCCTACATTCATTCTCTTGTCATGTTTGTTTTCAGTTTGTCCAGGGCATGTTAGAGATTTGGAGTTAAATATGTATCATCGCCAAAGTGGGGAACCTTCTCATTTCTTACCTTGCCAAAACGACTAACAAAGTACAAATGAGCAGAAGATGAAAAGGTTGTATTTTGTCACCAGGGAGTCCTCCCTCCGGGACCCCCTTCCCCAATCTGCTCCACTACCCAGCTCTTTCCTTGATTAGCTTTGATTTTAATGTTGTGGTGTTTTGTTAGTTAATAGATGGTGTTTTTTTGTATTAGGCAGTATAGGGAAGCATGAAAAGAAATAGAATGTAAGGTCCTTGCTCTCAGAATGCCTATAATCAAAGGGCTCCATACCCTGTAATCCTTCTCTTTTGAAGATTTTAAGGATAGTCTCTCAACTGTCCTCCTCTCTTTTATGGGTCTGCACTGGGGAATGGTGAGATGATCACATTTTGTTTCTCATCAGGAAAATGGGGAAGGACTCGGAAACATTTAAAATATTAATGAGCAGCAACCACGCAGGAATTAGACAGAATCTCATATGACCTTGGGACTGAGAGTTTGGATAACTGGGAATTTTGAAGAGCGTGGCAAATAAGGAAGAGCTGGTAACTTATTTTAAGCTAGAACACTCCAAATTAAGCTTCTCTTCATTTTATCACTGGGTTGTATGCAGACAATGTGGATTTCCGAGCCAGATGGTTCTCCACTGGGGGCAGTCAACAGTGTTTAGCAACCTGAACTTTCCATAACTCCAGTGATAAGCTGGAATGCTCCAGCCAGGCAGCTGGAATACTAAGATCCAGATGTGCAGGACTAGCAGGTGCTGAGGAGGATGCTAGGTTGAGGATGTGGTTTTTATCTGTGCCTCAGGAGTACATAAACCACAGTATATTGGTTTTTTGCTCTGTTGGCCAGAGACTGTATGTATGTATAGTCTGCCTCCTACTGCATTTTTTCCATGGCTTGTGTCCACTTGCTTCCTGTCCTCCAGGTAGTGATGCTATATTTAGGCTTCCAAAAGAAATATTTTTTTTCTATCTCCCAGGAAAGTCAAGGGAAGATCCGTACAAGTCTTTGATTCCCTAATGATGCCTGGCATGTAGTAGGTGCTCAAAAATATACTTGTCGATTAAATCAATGATTGATTAAATAAAATCCAGTGAAAGAAACTAACTCCCGTAGCTCTCAGACAGTCATCATCTCCTTTAGATGAACAGAAAATCAGTCTCCATTTACTTTCATACTCTGCATGAGATTCCTTTTCTTACTGACACTTGCTGGTTAGTGATGATGATGCTTTGAATTAGTCAGGAGATTGATGAAGGGATGGTGAGCCCTGCCACATTTAGGTTTGTTGAATATTGCAAACTGCTTTGTGTTCAGAAGAACCCAGAGCATGTTTGGCAAAGTACTTTCTTCTCAACGTTTTAAGAGCATGTGGATTTAAGATGGAAATTTAATCTGCATGTTCATTTACACGTAACTCATCAAAACATTTTAAGCGCCCTTTGAAGTCTTCAGAGCATTTTCAATCCATTTTATGGAAACTTTTCAAGTGTTTCTGGGATTTTCGTGAAAATCTGTGTTTGGCTAAGATCAAGCATACTGGGTACTGGATCCTCTCATTCCCGAATATTTCATATTGACCTAAATCTCATACCCTATATTCATGAGTTCCATTACAGTGCCAACCCATTCCCTCATTTCTAAATTGATATTGTTCATTAAACTTCATGGAGAGAAGGACAAATAACTGAAACCCAAAAGGAACAAAAACATTGTCAGCCTTTGTTGGACAAAAGCTGAACATAGTCAGTCTTCAATGCCATTTTAATGGAAGGTAAAGGTGAGCAATTCAAACTGGCCAAAAGGAAGAAAGAATTCCATTTGGTTTGAGAACAACTAGTGTCTTAACGAGTTGGTAAAACTTTGTATGGCCAGAAACATTTATTTAGTTTCAGTTAGATCCAGAAAACATTGATCCATTTTTGGCAGAGAGTGGCATGGTTGTTCTTGAATTTTGGTTAGAGGATTGGGTCAGGACAGGGTGGAGTTTAGGCATGCAGGAGAGTAGCTCCTTCTCTTAGACCAGAGGGAATGAGAGGAGAGACAGGAAGGAAGTAGCATTTTTATGATGGATGCATGTGTATGTATGAGGTTCTTTGCTTTCATTTTCTCAAGCTGTAGACAACGTGGTTGGTCAATAGTTAGAAATATGAGCATGCTTAAAATATGAGAAATCTTTAGGACAATACTGAGTAGTAAATATATATTGATATGGGATAAAACATGTGTGTAATATTTGCTCAGGGAAGAAAGAGGCAACTGGCCCAGCCCCAGTAAAAGGTCTTGAATTAGTCATTTGCAGTGTGACTCTGTTGGCAAGTGGCAAAAAGCCAACCAAGGCTTGAGGAAAAAAAAAAAAAAAGAGTATTTATTAGTCTACATGGTTAGCCACCAAACACTGTCCTCAGGAATTTTCAGGCTCTGCCCTCTTCTGAGTTGCCTTATCCTAAAGCAGGTAGTTCTGTGTGGTAGCAGCAGATCAAGACTTACATTCTGTTTGGAAAGATGAGATTAAGCTTGAGATGCTGGAGTTTATGTAAACTTTCTGATATGGAACCCTGCTGGGGGATAACACATTATAGACTATGGCCATGCAAATGGTTGCAGGAAGGTAGAGATGGAAGTATTGAGATTGGAGGAAGCTGGGGAAGGGGGAGGCCAGGGCCAGGGCACCTTCACTAAGACACATTCAAGGTGACATTGGAGTTGGGGTAAGAAGGACCACTTTGAACTACATGCCAGTTTTCCATGAATGAAAGGCAGTGGCTGGGAAGTTTCTAGATGACAGTAACAAGAAAAAGTGGTTCATATAAATAGATGGTATAAAACAGGCAGTTATTTTCCTCCCAGTGAAGATAAGGATTAAAGTTGGAGAGGCACGAGGAGTTAGGAGAATCCTGACTTTTACGTGATGGAAACCCAAATCCAATTAGTTCAGACTAAGGGGAATTTATTGGTAAATGTGGTCAAACTGAGGAGAGAGCATGGCTGGTTGGAGCTGCCCCTGGGTGACTGGAGTCAACGATGTCCCCACCAATGGCACTGTCTTTCTCTGCCACTCATTTTGCATCTCTTCACCTTTAGACTTCTATTCTGAAAAATGTGACAGCTCATATTTTTCAGCTTTGCTACATAAGAACTCTCCCTCTTCCCTCAGCTCTAATGTGAAAATTTTCAGAGGAGAACTCCAGCATAGCCCAGTTAGGTGCCCATTTTGTTGGTTTTAATACTGTGGCCAGTGATGTGGGAGACTATGATTGGTCCAGTTAGTATCAAGAGTCCAGCCCTAGACCAATCACTGTGCCTCAGGAGGTGGGACCTGAAGTACTGTTTTCAGAATAAAGTTCAAGTTCTTGCTATGACCCGTAGGCCTTACTCATCAGATTTTCTGCCAGATCTTCAACTATGTCCCCATTCCTGCCACACAAGTCTCCCTGTCCTTCCTTGATTACATCAAATGTGCCTCTGGATCAGTATCTCTGTCTCTACTATTCCACAGAAATGCTTTCCTTCCAGATGCCTGTATGATTAAATTCCCTGCGTGATTCAGGTCTCAGTTTATATATATCATCTCCCAGAGAGATCTTCCCTGACCACTCTATCCAAAGCAATGCCCCCTGTCCATCTACTCTGTAGCTTCTCCTGCCTGTTTCTTCATAACATTTGTTACATCCTGACATCTTATATATTTGTTTATTTTGCCTCCTCAGAGAGAATGGCAGCCCCATAGGAGTAGGGAGTTTTGTCTGTTTGGTTTATTGCTATATATTCAGCGCCTTGAAAGGTGCCTGGTCCACTCTGCCTCCAGGTGGGAGAACTATCTTGTGAGATTTAAACAGCAGAGCTCATGTGCCCACAATCAGGCAAGGACCACATCCTTGTTCAGCTCACCCTCCTTCCCAGGTCTGCTTCATTCTCTCCCTTATAAGAGTTTCCTGAGAATGTCCCCACAATAAGTCAGGTATAACAGAGTCCCCAGGTCAGGATCAACTTCTAGGAAACTTGACTTAATACATCTATATTAAAGTTACCTGTTTTATGGGGGCACCTGGCTGGCAGAGTTGGAAGAGCACGCAACTTTTGATCTCAGGGTCATGAGTTTGAGCTGTGGGTGTAGAATTTACTTAAATAAATAAATAAATATATTTTTAAAGTTACCTGTTCTATATATTATCAACTAAAAATTTTATTTTATTTTATTTTATTTTATTTTTTTTTTTTTAAAGATTTTTTATTTATTTATTTGAGAGAGAGAATGAGAGATAGAGAGCACGAGAGGGAAGAGGGTCAGAGGGAGAAGCAGACTCCCTGCTGAGCAGGGAGCCCGATGTGGGACTCGATCCCGGGACTCCAGGATCATGACCTGAGCTGAAGGCAGTCGCTTAACCAACTGAGCCACCCAGGCGCCCTCAACTAAAAATTTTAAAATAAAGCCCTCTACTCAGTAAATAGGCACGTAATGAAATTTCCTAAAATAAGTGATGAAGATAAAGCCTCTTTTTGAACAGTAAAGTTGGGATCGCGTAGGGAGAGGATTATGCTAGAAGATGAGTGTGGTGCTGCTCTGTGCAAGCAAAATAACCCTACCAACCCCTCCTCCTGTCCATGGAGCATGGGAGACTACATAGAAGCATCTGTTCTGGCCGTGTCTGGAGGAAAAGCCCAGTTTAGTTAAGGCAGAGGAGTGAAGGAAATGACCATTCAATAAAGAGGTAAAGGGTATAGAGAGGTTTGTTTATCTTGGTGTGGGGGATCCAGATGGAAGAGTGGAAAGTTCTGGAAGATCAGAGAGAAGACAGAAGGGAGGAGGGGAAGCAGAGGACAGTATGGAAATGGGACTTCGAAGAGAAGAGATTTCTAGAGGGTGTTATATTTGGGGTAGTAACAAGGCATGACAGGGAGGATGTGGTATTAATTCCAAATGGCTTTATTCTGGGCCTATATACTTTAGAGTCAGCTTCACTTGGAGCTGGGGTGGGCTGAGATAGCTGTGAACCAGCAGTCTTGACCTCCTGGTGTCTAGCTCACAGCCTCAGGGATGGTCTGTGCAGGTCGACTCTCAGGAGAGGTGGGCTCAGGGGTGCCTGGGAGGAAATACTGAGAAGCCTGCCTTTGGGTCAGAAGTTACTAGATTTTGCCCCGTATTTTAAATATAGAAGGTCAAATGGGAATTAAATGTATTGTTAGTACTAGCTTAGCAGCACTAAAAACAAACAATTTTCAATCCTTTAAATGATGGGATCTTATTACTACAATTTAAAAATCCCTTGCTTGAAATTTAGAATTGACTTCAGAAAGCAAACAAAGTTTTTGGAAATTCATGCAAAATTTTGTGTATATGTGTTTTTGTGCCTCTTTGTGGGAGAGGGTCTCACGGTGATGGTGTTGATGGCAGTGTCTGTGGTGAAGGCGATGATGGTGGTGATGGTGACAGGGGTGACAATGGTGAAGCTGGTGATGTGGTGACTGTGGAGAAGGTGGTGATGGTGGTGATGGTGGTGACGATGGTGACTATGATGGCTGTGGTGAAGGTGATGATGGCAGTGATGGCGGTGACTGTGGTGAAGGCGATGATGCTGGTGATGGCAGTGACTGGGGTGACGATGGTGAAGGCAGTGATGACGGTGACGATGGTGACTGTGCTTGCTGTGGTGAAGGTAATGATGGCAGTGATGATGGTGACTGTGGTGAAGGTGATGATGGCGGTGATGGTGGTGACAATGGTGACTGTGATGGCTGTAGTTAAGATGATGAAGGTGGTGATGGTGCTGATGTGGTGACAGGGGTGACTATGGTGAAGGCGGTGATGCTGGTGATGGCGGTGACTGTGGTGAAAGCGATGATGGTGGTGATGGCGGTGACTGTGGTGAAGGTGATGATGGTGATGATGGGGGTGATGTGACCTCCCAATGCTTCCTGGTGAAGTGGCACCAGTCAGCCCAGGGCAAATGTCTGGAGAAGGTAACAGGGGGTCAGCAGCTGAGGAAACGGGTGCCCTGGCTGGGGAGGGCAATTTGGGAGAGTTGCCAACAGCATCTACTGCAACATGCAATGCAGTTCTATCTGTGTTTAACTCTAAACTGTCTCTGAAAATTTTGAAAGTCAATAAATAGCCAAATATATATCGAGAGTGTACTATGTGCGAGATATTTTAAATTTAATAAAAAATGACCTCTTAGTGGAAATAGGACTATCAGTTGTTAAACTGTTGAAAGTTGATGATCCTATTGTAAGTCATCTTTTGGTCTGTGTTGGGTGTTCTGCTGATAAAAGCTCTAAGTAATAGAAGAGACTGGTGTGCTTTGGTAAAACCGAGTATCTTGGATCTGAGAAATCCCTGTCTCAGACCTCAGTTTGTCTGGGACAATGGTTCTTAAACTTTAGTATGCATCTAATTCACCTAGAGGACTTGTCAGAGCACAAATTTCAGTCTTTTTCCACCTACGCCCCTCCTTTTCCGATTCAGTAGGGTCTGGGGTGGGACTGGAGACTCTGAGTTGCTAACATGCTCCCAGATGCTGCTGCTGCTGATTGTGCATCTGTATTACTGCTCTAGGAATCGAGGAGCTCTTATTTCAAGCCATCAAGGATAGTTGAGGCAGTCTCTTCTTAGTTCTACTTGTAGACACACACACACACACACACACACACACACACACACACACAACCATGACAGTTTAATGTGCATTTTCCTCCTTAGTTGTATTTGTTTATGGTTGTGTCCTTAAGATTGCAAGATCTATCCAGGTGGGCATTGTAGAGGCCACTAGAAAACTGTGAATAGTTTTCCTGAAGGTAAAATGAAGATCTCAATTAGCACCATACATGAAATATAATGCAAGCCACATAGTGTTATTTAAAAATTTCCACTAGGCACATTAAAAAAAAAAAAGGAAAATGGTGAGATTAATTTAATAATATATTTCATTTAATCCAGTAATGCAAAATATTACCATTTTAGCATGTATAAAATTATTGATTTATTTTGTAGTCTTCCTTTCTGAAACTAGCCCTTAGTAGTCTGGTGTATGGTACATTACAGTTTGTACTAGCCACTTCTCAAAGTGGTATTCTCGGTATCCACGTGTGGGCAGTGGCTACCAGACTGAACAGGGCAGAAGATGGTCTGCTTTTGTCAGAATCATTTAACTTTTGATCTGGTTAATTTAAAAAAATGTGAGTTCTCTCTTTTATTGTCTCAGTTCTCCAATTTTCATTTAGTAGGTAGGACTCTGCTCTTTATGGTCCTCACAATGTGCAATAATAATAAAGAGGTCCACAAATGCTGCTGAGGGTGCCAGAGAGTCTCTGAGTCTGTCTACCTGCAGAATGCAAGGGAGAAGCAGCACTTATTCAAGAAAATTTTGTGATTTTGATAAATGAGTCAGGAGCCCCCTGTCATCAAGGATGTAATACTTCCCAATAATTGCAAATATTGAATCGGGTGGAAAACAAAATCGCTCATACTTTATTTCAGCCATTCCACCAGCCTGGGGGGTAATGAGGTTAAGTCTGAGGACTCCATAGCACATGGAAGCAAGTCAATGGGAAGCTGTCGAAGGTTAGTTCCAATTAGTCTGGGGTTAGCAACAGGTTTAGCCTCATTTCTGACTGTAGGCAGGGTGCTAAAAACTCATGTAATGCAAATGAAAAAAATAATGAAAACAATTTATGTATATAGGGCTTCCACATAAAATGCTTTCATATGTGCTATTTCTCCCTTTGGCTTGGTGTCCAGAGGTAGTAGGTAGCATTTGTATTCTTTCTCCCCCATTCTATAGATCACTGTGGACAATGACTTGCCCCTGGTGCCATAGTTATTGGTGCATGAGCTTAGAGTTAAATCAACGTTCTGATTGTTACCTTGTCCCATGGCACCCAGATACCTCCTGTGAAGTATGCAATGTGGGTGCCTGGGGGTGTGAGAGATGGAGAAAGCAAGACCTCCAATCATTTTTACAGTTGAATAATGTCAAGTATTTCCTGACATACGTATTTTTTCCTTTCTGATAAATTGCAAGTGGAAGGACCTTCCAGTGGTTTGTCTTACCTCTGGAAACTTGAACAATTCCAGACCTTATGTTGGTGTAGATAGTACACATGTATGTTTCCTTTCTGAGCTTTTATAAAAGACCCTAATGGAAAAACCAAACAGCTGAGAAATTGTCACTTGGCCTGCTTTTGGTACAGCTTACCCACTCCCACTACCTACGTGGGCCTCTGTTCCCTATTCCCAAGACAGGGAACTTGAATTGGGATCCAGTGTCCCATTTCATTTCTTTAGGTAGGCTGTATGCAAGAACTGGGAGAAGTTAGTCTCCCCTTGAGTGAGACATTTAGACACAGAAGGACGAGGCAGTCCCAAGGGTTCAAATACAAAGATGAGGCCATCACACAGCTTTTTAATGTTCTCATCATTTGTGGGATAATGTAGAATGTAAGGGAGAAGCAACATTTCTTTAAAAAAATAATTTCTGATCTTGATAAATAGGAGTCTGTTCCCAACTCTGTGCTCAAACCTGGCTGCAGTGAGAAATACCTGAGGTAGGAGGTATTTTTTAAAATATGGGGCTGACGAGGCCTGTCACTCAAAGATTCTGATTTCACTGCTCTAGGGTGAGAGGCCAGTGCTGCTGTCTCAGGTGATTCTAACGTGAGACCCAAGTTGAGAGGCAGTGTAAAGTACACATTTTTTGTAAAGTAAAATTTTTTCTTGTCATTCCTTCCCATCCATGCACAATTTCCAGGATTTCTGGGAAAATCAAACTTTATTTCAAAAGTGCAGTTTGAAGTTTAAAAAGAGAAGAAGCTGCTTTCTTATTTAGAAAGGTCTGCAAATCCATCTGGAGGGCAGATTTAACCAGCAAAGAACTGACCCTGGGTCTGGGAATGGCCCTGGAGGACTGTGAGGTGGAACTGGGTTGCTGAGTGGAGACGGCTAACCAAGTGTTGCCCACTTTTTAAAAAAATTACAGAGCTACTTTTAATACATTGGGGTGAGCCCCATGGGAATAAAAAACACTGAGAAGGGGTAACCCCCTCACCCCTGGAGCACGTTTTAGTCTTCTCTCTTTTCCCCTCTCAGACTCATTTTCTGTTAACTGGTGACATGAATTGCTAGTAGGAGTTTGGGCATCATATTAATTCCTGTTTTTGTAGAATGGAGCTTTATATTCTTGGTCCAGTTTTGGATAAATGACAGATTAAGAAAGACCTGAGTTAAAGTCCCACCTCTTCCTTTTCCATGCTGTGTGTTAACAGACTAGTTCTTTATTCTCTAGTCGTCAATGTCCTTGTCTATCAAATGGGGACAATATTTATATCATTTGGTTGCTGTGAAGATTAAATTATGTACGTAGACTGTTTAACACTGAGTAGGGAGCCTTGCACTTAATGAAGTATCAATAAGGAGCAGCTATTATTACTCCCCTATTAATTGTGAGCTTTCTCCTTACGGTAAATCAACATAGAGCAGACAGAGGCTCCATCCCCTTGGTTTCTGCTAGTCCTTCTCCCACCTGCCTTCTCTCGAAGAAATCCTCAACAGGACCTCTGCATGTACCCCAACAACTCTCCCTGTCCCTACCAAAGTTTTGCCTTTTTTTTTTTTAATATGGCTCTCAGTTTCTTCTGAAGGGCAATGTTGTTTAAGAGAAAAACTGCCCATTATAGCAATTTTACTTACTTGACCTCATTTTTCTCTATTTAAAACCCACTGTTGGTTTGTATTGTTGACTGAGTTTTTCCGTTCCTTATCACCAGTTTTGGCAAATTCACTGGGACCTCCTAGTGAATCACACATGTCCCCCTTTTCATTTCTAGATTTTTATACAGCAGTCAGCAGGCAAAACTGATTTCTTGCCCTCAAGAATGGCCTTTCTTATTCAGTTTTCAGATATGTAATTCTCACCAGCCCCTTCCATCACCACCAGTCACATCCTTTTCTTCATCTCAAAACCAACTTCCTTAGTAAGAATTGCCACAAAAGGCCACCCAGATTATGCTTTTGCATTTCTGGGGGCAAACCATGAATGCAGACTAGGATGTAAATGGTTCTCCCTAGAAGTTTGCTGTGACTGCTCTATAACCATGTAACTGTATACCTTCAATATTCCTCCCAGACTTCTTCTCTTGGATTTATTAAGAGCCCTCATTTTCCAAAGTGGTTGTACCATTTTCCATTCTCACCAACACAGGTGTATGAGAGTTCCAGTTCCTCCACATCCTCACACATACTTGGTATAATCAGTTTTTGTAATTTTAGCTCTTTTATTTTTAATTTAATTCAATTTAATTTTTTTTTGAGAGAGAGAGAGAGAGAGTGAGCAGTGGAGGGAGGGGCAGAGGGAGAGGGAGACAGAATCTTAAGCAGACTCCCGCCCAGCTCAGAGCCTGATACGGTGCTTGGTCTCATGACCCTGAGATCATGACCTGAGGTGAAACCAAGAGTCAGAAGCTTAACCAACTGAGCCACCCAGGTGCTCCTAATTTTAGCTCTTCTGATAGGTGCACAGCAGTACCTCAGTAATGGTTTTAATTTGCATTTCCTTAAAGACTAATGATGTTAAGCAGCTTTTCTTCTGCTTATTTGCTATTTATAAATCTTTAGTGAAATGTCTTTTCTGATCTTTTGCCCATTTAAAAAATTAGATTGTTTTCTTAGTATTGACTTTTGAGACAGACACACACATATTCATTATATATGCATATACATAATATATATACTTTTGAATTTTAATAATGTTTCCTTGTGAACTTGTAAATTCCTCAGAGCAGGGAAGTGCCTTGAGAACACAAGATACATTATAATATGTAAATCCAAGGCATCCAGTTGAGACTCAAGTGCTTGATGGATACTTCTTAAGCATTTGGTGGTGGTGAGGACCAGTCCACATGTCTCTGTCGCACATTTGGAAACCATGCTACACAGAGTCAAATACTTTTTAACATTAAGACCTAATCCTATTTAAAGAGTTCTGTATGCATAGCATATGCTATACAATTTGCAACAGAAGTACTTTCAAAGTTTTTTTAGAGAATGAAAATTTGGTAGTTTCCCCCAAGTGGTTAAGCCAGGAAGCATTTGCTTCTAAATTATTGGCAATCTGCTTTGAGTACCAGTTTAATATTTCCAGTGGACTGTCTTTGTAGATAATTTTAAGAATAAATAAACAATTTTAAAGGAACTGGTGTCTGTTTACCAAATGCAGAATGTGTCAGTCGGTTATATTGCCAAAGGGCAGAACCATGGTTTCTGAAAATAACTTAAAGAAGTTCAGACCAATTGGCAACCCAAACCAAATTATCTTACAAAGCACAGTGTCCCTTGGGATAAATGGCATTTGAAAAGTGAATAGGAATAATATATTAAACCTGTCATAGTAGTTCTGCCCTCTTTCTTCTCTGGTTAACTCATGTACAAGTTGGTAGCAGCAACTCTGAGAAAAGATTATTCTATTGGATCGAATGATACCCCATGCAGTATTGTGGTGTATAATACTAGTTCTTTTAACTTGAGCTTAATTCCATTTTTAGACTTAATGGACAATTGCCAGGGGGTCAGTGGGACCTTGATGGATTCCCTAGTTCTTCCTGACTCTTCTGGTGGGCTGTCAGCTAACCAAACCCAGAACTTCCCCTTACTGAACCGCCCAAGGAGATGCCTCAGTTTTGTTTCATCCTCTGACTCTGATTCAGTCTCACATCCAGAGATCTTTCTGGTTGCAATTTTCAGTTTGTTTCTTTTTGTCGCATTCCCAGAGCCCAGCCCTTTCATTCTACCTGAACGGGGTAGCTTCATGTAGGAATTTTTTAACTTTGCTAACTACACGATTGAAGGCTCTACCCACTTTATGAAAAGGGATTATTTTGTCGAAGCTTTCTTATTTTCATGATATAATTTACATATGGGATTCTCTGTTTTTTTTTTCTTTCTGTTGTTTGGATGCTAAATTAGATGACCAGAATCTTATAATAATCACCATAATCCCCTGGCAATTCATAGAGTATTTGTAAGTCCCAAACACTTTTTTATGTTATCTTTAATCTTGACATAATTTTCTAAGATAGATCTTAATTTACTCATTTTACAGATGAGAAAAATAAGTTATCTGCCCAAGATCACACAGTCAGTAAGTGACAGAGCTTATTATTGTTATTACCAGCAGCAACAATAATTGTTTATAGTTGTGAAAGCTTTGTGCTAGAATTCGGAAAAAATAAATGATACACATGGGAAGATGGTGTGCCTGAAATCATTTACAGCTTTAAAAAGATATGAAATGAAGACTGAGGGCTTTAAGGTCATAGGAAGCTTCTATAATCTCTTGACAAATCAAATATTTTAACATCTATTATCACCCATTTTTTTCCAATCGGTAAAGAGAGAAAAGTTTTGTTTATTTATACACATGGGTTTCCAAAATTTGTTACTTTGGATCTTTTATCTTCTGGAGTGAATGAGTACTTTTTTTCTTCTAATTAGTTTTTAAACTGATTGAAAAAATCTACTAGTTTACAAATTTTACAAGCATGTATTATTTCACGTACAGACATTGAAGAATACCCATTTAGAATATTTGTACTCAGTCATCCCATTCAGATACAAATAAAGAAGGCAAAGCTGAAGGTAGCCTTCCAGTGAAGTGTATTTCAGAACTTGGAATAGACAAAGCTGTTATAAGGGGGACATCGTTGTTTGTGGGAGCTGATAAGGTCAGATTAGATAGAAATTAATACAGTACAAAATTCCTGTATGTAATATGTAATTCCTCTTACATATAGAAATGACATAAATTGATATTGTATTACTGGATGTAATAGAAGTTTATAAATAGTGAGTACATAATCTTTACCAAATTAAAGAAGGGCATAGTATTGGGGAAGCTTTTCTCAATGAATTGATGTGCATTATGCACTCAGGTTATGCCTCCCTGCAAATCTGTGCTATGCACTATATGAGAGCACTTGTGAGACATGTATTTGGAAATCCTTATATCCCCATGACAATCTATAACATCTCTTCACAACATTTGCCAGTTTTAAATTGTCCCTGTATTTCAACGATCAGTTGACTAGTGGCCAGCTTTCTCACTGGGCTGCAGACTTCTTGATGGCACGGACCACACTTGATTTGCTCACCATTGGATCTGTCTGGCATGGTTTCTGGCACACAACATGCGCTCATGTCATACTTGTTAAATAATTGTTAAATAAGTAAACAAATTCTTGCTTTGCTGGGATTATAGTCTGAGAAGGAGGCAAGCTAGACACAACACCTCTATGCCTCTTAGCCTCACAGGTGGAAGAGGACTGTGCTGGTGGCTTGTGTGCCCTCAGAATCTCCAGTTCTTCCAATTTTTGCCTGCAAGTAGAAGAAGGGTGGGATAAAGCATCTGGCATGTCCATGTTACAGTCAACATGAGGACAGTGACTTTCAGTTTCTTGGGGAAAAAGGGAATTTTTTCATCTCAGTTGGGGTCAGGTAGCCGAGGGTATTCAATAACCTTTTTAGGAGAGGAGCTGTGAAGCTCCCTATTATAAACTTCTGGGGGGCCAACTCACTTCTGTCTTCCTACCTGGCTAAGGTGGGGCCTGGGCAAACTTTAGGGAATCCCCTATTCACTCCTTTTAAAACAGAGTTCTGTTTTTTTCCTCTCTTTTTTTTTAAATTTTATTTTATTATGTTATGTTAATCACCATACATTACATCATTAGTTTTTGATGTAGTGTTCCATGATTCATTGTTTGTGTATAACACCCAGTGCTCCATTCAGTACATGCCCTCTTTAATACCCATCACCGGGCCAATGCCTCCCTCACCCCCCTCCCCTCTAGAACCCTCAGTTTGTTTCTCAGAGTCCATAGTCTCTCATGGTTCATCTCCCCCTCCGATTCCCCCCACCCTTCATTTTTCCCTTCCTACTATCTTTTTTTTTTAACATATAATGTATTATTTGTTTCAGAGGTACAGGTCTGTGATTCAACAGTCTTACACAATTCACAGCACTCACCTTAGCACATACCTTCCCCAATGTCCATCACCCAGCCACCCCATCCCCACTACCCCCCACCACTCCAGCAACCCTCAGTTTGTTTCCTGAGATTAAGAATTCCTCATATCAGTGAGATCATATGATGCATGTCCTTCTCTGATTGGCTTATTTTGCTTAGCATAATACCCTCCAGTTCCATCCATGTCGTCACAAATGGCAAGATGTCGGGGGGGGTTTTGATGGCTGTATAATATTCCATTGTATATGTATACCACATCTTCTTTATCCATTCATCTGTTGATGAACATCTTGGCTCTTTCCATGGATTGGCTACCGTGGACATTGCTGCTATAAACATTGGGGTGCACGTAGCTTTTTGGATCACTACCTTTGTATCTTTGGGGTAAATACCAAGTAGTGCAATTGCTGGGTCATACGATAGCTCTATTTTCAACTTTTTGAGGAACCTCCATACTGTTTTCCAGAGTGGCTGCATCAGCTTGCATTCCCACCAACAGTGTAGGAGGGTTCCCCTTTCTCCGCATCCCCGCCAACATCTGTCGTTTCCTGACTTGTTAATTTTAGCCATTCTGACTAGTGTGAGGTGGTATCTCACTGAGGTTTTGATTTGGATTTCCCCGATGCTGAGTGATGTTGAGCACTTTTTCATGTGTCTTTAAAACAGAGTTCTAAGTTTCTAACATGAAATGAGTGCAGAAGTGGGCCCATAAATAGACTTTTTATAGCCATCTTAGGTGAAATGTTGACTGAATTTTCTGTATATTGAAAGATGATTGGCAATAAGAAGCCAACTTAAATAATAATTCAGCCCAATTAAAGAAGGATGTATGAAAAGTAGTTTTAGCTTTCAGTGTAGGAAACTTCATGTTGGAGAGAGAGCCAGTTATAAACAGGCTCTTGGTTTATATTTATATTTTAGAGGACACGATTAATTCTTTTTTTTTTTAAAGGTTTTATTCTTAAGTAATCTCCACACCCAATGCGGGGCTTGAACTCACAACCCCAAGATGAAGAGTCGCACGCTCCACCAACTGAGCCAGCCAGGGGCCCCAAGGACATGATTAAGTCTTAAAATAATGAACAAAATAACAAAACAAGCCTAAATTAAATTGCATATGCTATATAAAAACTTGGTTTTTTCCCCCAAACATATATTTAGGTAAAATACATAAATAGGTAAAAGCTTTAATCCCAATGAAGTTCTGGAAACAGTGAAGTCATGCATCATAACTTTGTATGTGATGTTTTAAGTGATCTTATTATAAAAGACCTTTGGAATGATATGTCAGGAAAGGAGCAGATCTACAGGACCAGAGGAAGCAATCAATTCCCTATGTGGATGTCACTCTGCCTCCGGATCGCTGAAGTCTAAATTTGGGAAGAGCTGACAGGAACATGGCCGATGCCATTCGCCACAGACCTGCAGGGAGAAGCAAGCTGGTCCTGGAGGCTTGTGGTCCTGGAGAAAGGACATCAGGGCTCTAACAGTTCCCTCAGAATACTTTTGTTATACAGTTTCTCCCTCTATCCCTTTATCTAGGTTGTCAATTTTACTCTCCCTAGACAAGACCGATGATTTCAATGATCCCTTCACAATAATCCTTGGGTCCTGGTTCTGATCAGCAAACTAGATGTTTGTTTCATTTTTCAGATATTCCCTTGATTGGTTCCTGGTTCCTGCTCTCCATATTTTGCATTTTTTTCCTAAAAGAACAGCATCTGCCACATGCCATATCAATCCTATAATTGATCCAAGTCCTTTTATATTTGATTAGTCTTCTGAAAGCAATGAGAGTGTCGTTTGCTCTCTTAAAAATTTGGTTTCTCTGGATGTCTGTCTGTATTCTAATGCAACTAAAATCCTCAAATTTGTGATGCCCACAAATGGGCACACCATCTGAACAAATAGATACTCATTTATATGCCTACATTATCCTCATTTGAAAAATCAGTGGCCAAAATACAATATTTTACAAATTCTAATTCCCCAAAGTGGAGGATTTGTAGATGTAAGAATTGACAATTTCAGTCCTCTACATGTGCTTCTTTGTGATTCTGTTCAAAAGTGTATTCTGTTTGGGTGTAAGTTTTCCAAAAATAAGCCATAACCATAAAAAAAAGTTAAACTAAGTCCTTAAAAATATGTTTAATTAAGTGCAACTAACTGGCATGTTCATTGACTTGTGATACATAAAGGAGAAAGTAGGCTTTATTAATAGAAATGGGTATAGAATCAGAATTTCAGAATAAGAAGACATTTTTGAAGGGTGCCTAGGTGGCTCCAGTTGGTTAAGCGTCTGACTCTTGGTTTCAGCTCAGGTCATGATCTCAGGGTCAGGAGATTGAGCCCTGCGTTGGGGAGTCTGCTTGGGATTCTCTTTCTTTCCCTCTCTGTCTTCCCCTTACCCTGCTTGTGCTCTCTCTCTAAAAAATAAACAAATCTTAAAAAAAAAAAAAAAAGACATTTTTGAGCATCTGGTTTTACATTCTTGTTCTTCGAAGAAATTTAGTGTCTTATTATTTCTCAGTCTTTTGGCTAGGAATGGAGAATAGACTTGTCCAAGTTTATAGAGTTATTAGTATCAGAGCTGAAATTAGACCAAGTTCTCCAGACTCTTTAGTCATCATGCTACTTCACCAGCTAAACATTGACATGGATTTATTTGGGAAACGTGTTATCATTCTGTATAAGCAGAGGGGTGGAGATGGGATTGAGCACAGATGAGTGGTGAATAGTGGGGTAAGGAGGTGACTAACTACATTTTTTCCCATTCTTCTTCTTATAGAGAAATTTTCGAACTCAAAGAGGTCGCCTTGACTATGTTTGGAAAATTGGATGACGAAACATCGTGAACACTATTGACGTTTGTGTAAAAGGTATGTAGGTTTAAGTATCTCCTCAAATTGAAAACTTGTTAGTTTTCTTGAAAAGTAGACTGGTGTTCAAAGATTTTCTAATAATTCGTTTTCTGGTGCTGATGTAAGAGGAAGCAGAAGTGAGCTTACACTGAAAAAACTGATGAAAAGGAAACACGTTTCTAACAAGATAATCTTTTGCCTAATCAAAAAAATAGTTTTGGTAGGGAGGAAAATGGTTATTAAAAGAGGTGTGACTCTCTAGATGATACTCTACAATCTTCCAGATACAGGTTTAAATGCAAATTTCAACATTCACTTAAAAGGCAATAGTTTTAAATGAACAATTTATTTATTTATTTTTAAAGGTTTATTTATTTGAGAGAGAGAGTGTGCATGTGTGCAAGGAGGGGAGGGGGAAGGGGTAGAAGGAAAGGGAGAAAAAGAATCCTCAAGCAGACTCCCCACTGAGCATGGAGGGGCAAGGTGGCGGGGCAAAGCTTGATCCCAGAACCCTGATTTCATGCCCTGAGCCAAAACTAAGAATCAAGAGTCAGCCGCTCAATAGACTGAGCCACCCAGGAGCCCCTAAATGTACAATTTAAATTTCACATATATGGAGACTTCAATCTTCTCTGAATCTTCTCCCCTAGCACCATCTTCCATACATTCTTAATCTTTCTATAGCCCCCTCTTCAGTCCCGACATATTGGAAGCTCACCAACCTCACAGGTCATGTTCAGAGATAGCAGCTATGAGAGGCAAAAATACCAGGGCTTCAACTTTGTCCAAGTTCAAGTGAACACAAGATCACATGAACAAGAGTGGACACGAGGTGTTTGCAGACATAGCATACAGGACAGGTCAGTGGAGTTTTCCAAGGAGTTCCTTTGGGTTGACTTCATGTCTATGAGCGCATGGGTTTGTTTTGTTTTTTTTTTTTAAGTAAACATGAAATAATAAAACCATGTTTCAGGGCATTAAGTAGATAAATTGAGGAAAAATTTTTAACCAAAAATAATTATGCCTCATTTAGATCTCATGAGCTATTGCTATTTGACAAAGCAGCTGCAGTTTTAAGTAATGGCCAAGTGGGAGCTATATGCACTTTCCATGCAAGGAGTTGATTATAAATACTGACCTATTGCTCTAAGTAACATATTAGCCAATCCTTCCTTTGAAGGAAAAATACATACATAAAATCCTTTTAAAACCCCTATGGGTATGTGAGTATGTGTGTTTGGGGGACCGGTGAGAGTTGGGGAGTGAGGGGTGCTGTGTATATGTGCGTGTTTTTAGCGGGGGGTGGGCAGGGGCATGGAAAGGGCTTACTGTAGGCAGTCTGTGTTGTAGTGACAACAATATTTTGAATATTCCTATGTGCAAATTGGTGAATCTCAAATTCATGTTGTAACAGGGCTCCTAAAAAACATTTTAACATAATTTTAAGAGGCTGAGTTGATTTGAAAACATCATGATGAGTACAGTTGTCAGATATAATATAGAACACCCAGTTAAATTGGAATTTCAGATAAACAGCAAGTACATTCTTAGCATAAGTTTAATCCCAAAGACTGCACGGCATATATTTATACTAAAAATTTATCATTGTTTAGCTGAAATTCAGATTTAAGTGGGTGTCCTGAATCTTTATTTGCTAAATCTGGTAAGCTAGTAACTAAGTAAATTATGGAAGTCATGCCTTCAAAATTATTTAGTACAGCCTAGCTTGAATGTGCTACTTCAACATAAAGGAGCTGTTCATCAACACTCGAGAAAGTTACGATGTGCGGTTGTGTCAATACCAAAAAGCCTGATTTTTGCCTCTTTCTTGTTTTATTTTATTAAACAATACCACTCCAAAGCCCTTGCAGTTATATGCATTCACTTTGAGGGAGGATGCCACATTTTAGCTATTCCCTTATCCTTGAAGACAAAAGCTTTGAAAAATTAGGACCATGTTGGAGTCCTAGATACATAAAGTCTGCTCTCCAGCAAAAAGCAATGTATTGTTTCAAGCTGATTTTCCCCCTTTTCCTTGGGAGAAAAGTACAGCATCTTAAACTAAAGCACACTTCAGCCGTCCCCCTGCGCTTGCTCGGGCCAGCAGCCACAACACAGCCTTTCATCTAGGCTTCAAAGTGTGGTGGAGGGAGTTGGGGGGAGGGGAGTGGGGAAAAAAGGGAGGGCAAGTTGAATGCAAAAAAAGTAACAAACAAACAAAAAAGAAAAATAGAATGGGCTGGGTAGAAGGAGAAGTCTCCAATCTTTCGATGATCACGTCCCCTCAGCCTGGCCGGACTTTGAGAGGCAAAACCCTCACAGGTTTCCCCTGTTGTGTATTTTTTTTTTTTTTTTTGTCATTCCTGCCACTTCCCATGCTGGGAAGATTCTTGTCATCCCTCACATATTTTATCCACAGAAAAGGCTGCCCTGCCCTGGGCTTGGTGATGGAGGCTGTGCCCCTGGTGTGCCACTCTATCACTGGTTCCCAAGGCTGTCTAGCCTGGGAAAAGCTGCATGGACACGTTCCAAAATCAGCATTACATGCATCATTGTTCTTACCCTCCCTGATTAGAGTGCACACAATGAAAACAACAGCAACAGCCTCGTTTTCTAGCCCTCCTCCCCACAAGGCAGTTCTTAGTCTGTTTTTCTTTCTCTGGGTCTTCCTACAAGTTAACCGCTTCAGTGCTGGGGGAGTCCCGGACCTCACAGCAACTGCCCTGCCAAGTTGCTTTGTGCTTCTGGGAGGTCACTCACAGCCCTGGGGCAGCGCGGGGAGGCAGGCAGGCTTGCCCATCTCCTGGAAATCTGGGCAAAGCAACTAACGGGGGGCGAAAAGTCCAAAGCTGTGTGTGGTGCTGCTGGGGCAGCTGTGGGCAGACGTTCCAGGACAGCTCCTTCTAGCCCTGAGCATGGTGAGGGGCTCTGAGTTTCTCATCTGGAAAGTGGCAGATAAGAGGTAGAGGTGGGGGTCCTGGTGTTTTAACTCTTGAAGCCACAAAAATCTTTCCACATGAAACCTGTTGGGTTTAGTTGTTGAGTCTCAATTATCCATAGGAAACTCTTCTCAACCTCCTTTGGAACTTTTGAGTAAAATCTTTATAAACATTTGCAAGCCTGTGGGGATATTGGGTGGGGAATGGCAGTTTTTACTTCAGAAGCTATAGGGCAAATCCAAGTCCTATTATAATAAATATTAAAATGAAAATTCTGTTACAAAGGAAAAAAAAAAAGAAGGAAAAAGACCTCCAATATGCAGCTTGTGACTTCTTTGTTTAAAATAATGACGGCTACATGACATTCCAGTATAACTGAAGAATTCGAATGTTCCTCTGGATTATAGTGTAACATAATTGGCCTGATTTTTGTGAAGAGTGTGAGTGGATGAAGGGGCTATGTGAGGCTGTGTGAGCATGTGATAGTCCATTCAAAGCTGTAATTCAAGCTGTGTATAGAGTGCACACCAAGCCCTTGCACACACCCAGAGCCCCAGCCCCAGTGGAGGACTTTAACTCAGATGTGGGGACTGACGTTACTGGCTGTGTTTCTGGTACCTGTCCTGAGACCAAGCATTACATATGCTTATGATCTGGATGGGGGATTGGTCATGAAGTTGCCTTCAGCCCAGTCAGAAAGATGAAAGGCTGAGGTTTATTTCTGAGTCACTATCCTTGACTTTTAAGAACTTTTAGGACATAAAACAAGTAGAGAATGACCCTAAGCACTGTGATTTCTTAGAATGCGGTACTTCACGGGTGCTGAGCAAAGGTTTCCTCCTGGCTGAGACGGATGTCACTTTGCTGTTACTTAAATAAAGAGCCACAGGGTTGCTATTAGAAAACCGTTGTCTTTTATTGACCTATACAAGTGAAGAGGCTTCCTTCCTCTTCCTTCTCCCCCTCTCCTCCTTCCACATGAGGCCAGATGCAGAATGGCTGTAACTGACATAGTACTGTTAGCCAATTTCTGATAAATGACATCTTGGGGTCCACACATCACATCCATTTTCCAGAAGTTTAATTGTTGGTCACTTATTTGTCTCCCTGCAAATACACAAGATGTCCAGTGTCTCAAAAACAAACAAATAAGTGAACAAAAACTCCAAATCGTAACCTGAACTGTGTCACTTGACCAAGACATGATTTTTCTTGCCAACCATAGAAGATCTCACAGTGAGAATTGAGATGGAGAATTATAGTATGATGCTTGAGATAAGAGTAGACCTAGTTTGTCTAAGAGAAGCAGAATTGGTTCTGGTTTCCAAGGCTGTAAGTGTCCTTTTTATAAGGAAAGCTTATTTCTTGGGACTCAGGATACAGCTAAGGAGGAGATGCAATACCATGTCATCCTATAGGCTTTTTCTCTACTTCCAAACACTCTGAATATAAATGTTTGTTGGGATAAAGTTAGACTGCTTACAGTGTTACATTATATCGGTCGCACTTCTTTCCTAGAAATAGAACTGCTTGCTAGTACCTCAAGTCGACTCTTCTTGAGTACATATGCAAGCAGTCTTGGTGCAGAGATCTTCCTTATCCATAACCCCAGCTTATCCTGAATGGTTCTTGATGTGGGAAACAAAGGCAGAAGAAAAACTATTAAATTTCCTCACTACCTACAGCCCATTGACAAGTCCTTGAAACAGGCAGAGTGACCTTCCTCTAGGGACTCAACTGCCTGGATGTTAGTTCTTTGCTAAGGGCAAAAGACAATCTTACCTCGACCCCCAGGATCCTGTAAGTCTACTCTGACATATAAAAATTCCTTTGGAAACTTCTTTTATCTCTACCCTCCAAGATAAATGTTGGCAGTCATCCTCCAAGCATATGACCCACCGATATCCATCTGAAGTGTCTCATGACTGGGTTTTTACTAAACAGTAATAAATGACATTTTCCCAACAATAGCTAGCCCCCTCAGGATCCTGGAGACCTTGTTTCCAAAATACCTGGGAGGCTTACATGATCCCTAACCCCATGCCAACTTGAAAGTATATGATGGGCCACCCCTTCCTGACCCCAGTGCAGGTCTTTCGGCCCGTGGGTCCTGTCCCCATGCTTTAATAAAACCACCTTTTTGCACCAAAGATGTCTCAAGAATTCTTTCTTGGCTTCGAACCCTAACATCTTTCCTATTATCAGTTCTCACCAGAGAGGAGCTGTTCAAGCCACTAATGGAGCAGAATGCAAGCAAGAACACAGAATTTGGAGATGGGAATTTGACTTCGGCTCCATCACTTGGTAGCTTTGGGACAATCAACCACTTTCTCATTGTTCCTACCTCTCAGGACGTATGCGAAGATTAAATGAGATAGTGGATGAGAACGCTTTGTAAGTTGTACTTAAATTTTAGTTGCTAAAATCTTATTGTGTGAAAATGAGATTTACCATTGAACCAAATCGATTTATAGTGTGTAATGCTTAGAGAGTTTTATTTATTTATTTTTTTAAGTGTAGCTCTACATTAGGCAATTTCTTTGAAGCTATTTCAGAGAGGGATTTTCCACACACAGAGATATACATACACAAAACATTTAAACTTGAACAGTAACTGCAGTAGTTTCCTAGCGCTGCTATACAAAGTACTACAAACAGGCAGCTTAAAACAAGAGAAATTTTTTCTCTCATAGTTGTTACGGCTAAGGTCTGAAATCAAAGTGCTGGCAGGGTCATCTTCCCTCTGAGATTCTGGGTAGAATCTTCCTGGCTCATTCCTAACTTGCGGCGGTCGCCATCAGTCTTTGGCTTTTGTTGGCTTGCAGTCAAATAACTTCAGTCTTGGTTTCCATGTTCATATGGGCATTCTCCCTGCATCCCTCTGTCTTCACATGTCTACCTCCTACTTCTTGTAAGGACACCCATCATATTGGATTAGGGCCCACTCTGATGACCTCATCTTGATTATATCTATAGAGACTCTATTTCTAAATAAGGTCATGTTCACGGGTACTAGGGGTTAAGACTTAAACGTGTCTTTTTGTAGATAGAGTTCAACCCGTAAAAATATCCTATAAAACAAGCCAGTGTCTCACTGGCTAGGGACCTGGCTGCCAGCCTCAAATTTGCTATTAAATAGCCAACTAACTTATAGGTAAAATGAAGGAGTTGGAATAGATCTCAGGATATTTTTCAGTTTTAATGTCCTATAATTCTGTCATTTTAGTATTCTTCCATTAGCATTTCTTTCTAAGAACATGGTGGTTCTCTTTACTCACCTACAAATCATGACACCAAAACCCAAAAGTCTGGCTGCAGAAAGAATGGGTGAACTGTGGCTATTTCTATGAGCCCAGCAAGCAGAATGTTTCCTTCCTCAGGCCAGGCCCTCACTTCCCCTTGCTTGGACTATTGGAATAATCTCTCAGCTTTCTTGAGTCTCCTCCTTGAAGGGGCTGCTAAAGTGAGATTTTAGAAAATAAACGTGATCATGTCACACCCTGTATGACACCGTTTAATGGCTCCCCAGGAATGCTGCATGGGGAGCCATTCCAAGCTTGGCACCCAAGGCTCTGTAAGCAGGAACTGCTGACCCAAACTCATCTGCTCAAGATTTACCCTAAATACCTCGCATCTATTCATTTCTCTCCCATCATTTGTCACCTTTTCATACTTTAGTGGATGATGTTTCCTCTGTCTTTTCTACCTAGAGAATTGCCATTTATCCTACAAAGTCCAGTTCAAATAGCATCACCTTTGAGAAGCCATTCCTGACTACCTTAGTCGGAAATAACCATCCTCTTTTCTGCATCACCATTTTGTTCATATTTATTTCTAATTTTGCACCTATCATTGAATTATAACATTGGTGTGTGTGTGTGTGTGTCCTCATACTAGATCAGATGTTGCCTAAGGGTTGGGGTGATGTCTCTGGCTTTGAGTCATAGCCTGTACCTTCTTTATTTCCAGGGGTCAAACACATAGTTGGTACTCAGAAACATTTTATTAAAATGAATTAAATAACCAATTCTTGACAAGCAACTGAAACCGTGGTCATGGTCAAATGGTTTTTTATATGTGTTGTTGTTGAATTAATGAAACAGGAAGGCGTGCTTTGGCACAGCTGCCTGGCATACCTGGGTGAAGTTCTAATGCAAACAGCTGTGTTGCTGTAACTTGCTGTAAAACATCCACTTCATACAGTGCCGTGCGCTGTGGGACCCATGGAAGGCAGCCAGGCCCAGGGCTGGCAGTTACCTGAAAACACTTGGGTTAAGTTTCTATTGTCATGGCAGTTAGACAGCCCCTTGTAATTATTGCCTTCAACTGGCAGCCTTGCCTCACAGAACATATTCTGCGAGGGCTGGACTCCCAGAAGATTAGCTCTGGGTTACCACCTTCAATGTCTCACTGCTGAGAACTGTCACCAGGTTGCCTGGGAGCTGCCTTGCAGATAGCCTCAGCCCGTGTCACAGGACTGCAAGCTGTAAATCATCAACCACATTTGTAGTCATGGCGACCAACTGGGGGATGAGCACCCCAGCAGGGTTAGGGTTATGGGTGCACTCACATCTATTCTCCTAGTACACTGGCCTCTTTTGAATGCTGCTGCGGAACTCTGGGAAGTGAAAGCTCAAGCTTCTGTAAAGAGTTAGGTGAGGCTGGGATAGGAAAAGAAATGGGTAAAGCCCTGGACACTGCCGAGGTTGACCGAGGAGAAAGACACATGCCTCAGGAAGAATGACAGTGAGGCCAGAGTTGCAAGAAGCAGGGTGACAGGTGCTGAGCCTCGACTGAATGAAGATAGTCTTCTTGTTTATTTTTCCTGTTGTATGTATAGGGTGGATGGAAACACATGATTATCCATCCTCTTTTTTGGTCAGTATGAGCATGTAGTCCAACCATAGCGCTTTCAGATACCACTAACTGGTCATTGTTAAATGCTACTGCCTGCATTTGTCTTTGTCTTGATTCTGGGATGAAACTGAAGCTCTCTGAGAGCAGGATCCTTATCCCATCCCTCTCTGCTGTACCGAACAGAGTCTCCTACACCGGATCACACAGGAAAACTTCTGAGATTAGAGAACCTTGAGCATAAATGTTGCAGGTACTATCCCTCATAATCCAGGGAAATGGATCTCTTAAAACGGCAAGTAACAGTGATGATTTTGGAGGAGAATCCTGATTTTGTGGGTAAAAGAGCACATATGGCTTTATCCTATTACTGCTGTTGGCAATGAAAGTACAATAATTATGCAACCTTTAGAAGCATAATGACCAGACTTCGGGAAACAAAAATAAATCACAGTGGGTAAATGGGTCATTAGAGATATGTTACCAGAGAGCTCAGGATTTACTTTATCTTATGTGTTCCAACTTGCTAAATGCATGAATTTGTTGAAAATTCTTATTATAAAGGCCTACTAAGTGTAAGGCACCCTGTTAGGTCTTATGAAGAATGAAGAGAATCAGCATACTTGAGAGCCTGTTTCTAAAAGTTTTCTATAAGGAAATGTTATACTATAGGAAAGAATATCACCTCAACACAGGACTTAAATCATTTTGAAAGGAGTGTCTGTCAGGTGAGCAGCATGGCCCTCTATGTACTAATGGGTCCCCAATGATGTTTCTCAACTAACAAAGCTGACAAAGTACAACAAGCTCATGGTAGCTACAGATCATTTCCTTCCTGATGCAAAAGACCAGTGCCATCTGACTGCCTTACTCACACAGCAAATTGTTCTGGCACTCCATTATATTAAGAAGCCTGCCTATCACAAAGACTCCTGAGTCCATCCCATGAAATGTCAAAAATAGTGTAAATATTAGTGATGAGCCAACCTCAGAAGTGTTGGAACTTTAGTCTGGGAAAAGATCCAAGATTTTATGAACCTATATAAACACTTTTGATCTTGAAAAATTGGTCTGCAAATCTTACAAGAACAGGTTTTCCCAAGATTTACAGGATGGTTTTGGTTTGGTGCACCTTCTGTGGTAATTTTGGGGGAAATTTTGCTATTTATTCCTCTTTACTTTTATCATTCTGATCAAAACAAAATGCACCAAGATATAGGTGTTTTATAAGAAAAACAAGTTGATTCTCATTTCACAGAAAAGTCAATTTATCTCTGAAAATAGGGTGAGAATGTATTCACAAATCCTTATTTTACTAAAATTAATTCAACATTTCCAATGAATCATATACATATGCTATACTTAGGAAGAAAATAAATACACATTGAGTTTCTCATGATGGATATGAACAAGTGTGAACTGAGAGTAAAACTAAAACAATACATTGTTAGCACTTTGTATATTACACTTAATTCACACTTATTTGGACATATGTGCATAATGTCTTCTGTAACATGCAAACACAATATGTGTATATAAAAAGTCCATTGGATCTATCAGTGAAATCACATTTTCTCAAGCTCCATTTTTATGTAAACCATGGAAATGTGGGTTTTTAAGAAAGATTCTACTACAGTTCAGTTTCAAATCTAGTAAAGTCTAGGGAAGGAGAGGTATATAGTACAGAATTTCTCCAGTCGTGTTCTTTGGGATATAAACATGTATGACGTGAATACTATTCTGTGGTAATAATTTTTGGAACTGTCATCCAAACACATTTTTTTTCACTATAAGACTTCTCAGAACCTTTAAAATGCAAATGTTCAGTTGGATTTTTCAAATGAAGTCTCTCCCAAGAGACTAGGTGTTCATGAACCAAATTTGGAGCATACTGGTATAGAGGAAAATGTATTATAACTGAGGTAAAAAGAGTCAGATTCCTGTCCTGATTCTGCCATTTACTTGAAATGTGGTTTTAAGAAGACTGCCAAACTCTAAAACAAGTATATTAGATTGGATGATCTTCAGTGTTTTTTGTTTTAGCATTTTCTATGAGGTTTCCACCCTGGGCTATATGTTATTATTATTATTTTTTATTCCCTGGAGGCCCAGCAAAGTGCCTTACATTTTGTTGGCCTTTAATAAATGTCAATTAAATTGAACATAGCCTTTTAGGCTTTACGAATCGTTAATGGAGCCATTTTTTTTTAATCAGCTATGTTACTTTGAGCAAATCATTTCTTCTCTCTGAACCTGTTTCCCTGCTTAAAAATTTAGGTATTTGACCATTAGATTTCACATCTTTTTTATTATTAGCAATATTTTTCATACTCCTGGTAGCACTTGGATCTTTCTTCAAATGAAATCTTACACAGACGTCTAGTATGTAAACCAGATCAGAAGTGGAGCTGCTCAGTAGAGTGCACGACCATCCCCACCCTTCCCCATCTCAGCCTACCCTTGACTTTTTTTTCTTGCCCCTGTCTTCAGGCATGGTTGTGGAACCCCTAGGTTCTGAGTAATACTGATACAGATAATCTCTGAAGCTTCTTTTAGGTCAAACATCTTAAATTTTGCTGGAAAAATATGGAATTCTTATTGCTGAGACTAAAAAGCTTTGGGGGAAATAAAATGTAATCAAGCCCCCCCTCTCTACCTGGAAAAAAATATATCTTTTTCATGAACCACAGTCTGAAACAAATGCCACAAAAATCAAACATTTACAAAAACTACAAATGACAGATCCAGTTTTGGCTTTAGTAACATATTTGAAAACAGAAAAGATTTTTATTTCATAGGTATACATGGTAAGAGCCTATAAGAAATCTCTATTTATCCTTGGAATAATCTTTATGGCCAAAACTGAAATAATTGTACTTTATCATAGTTTAATAATCTCTCATCTCTATAATTCATATAACTAAGACCAGAAACATACAAATATTTCACATAGATTTATGAAGTCAAAAGTAGAAATTGAGGGGCGCCTGGGTGGCTCAGTTTGTTAGGCGGCTGCCTTCGGCTCGGGTCATGATCTTGGAGTCCCAGGATCGAGTCCCGCATCGGGCTCCCTGCTTGGTGGGGAGTCCGCATCTCCCTCTGACCCAACCCCCTCTCATGCTCTCTCTCTCTCTCTCTCTCTCTCTCTCATTCTCTCAAATAAATAAATAAAAAATTTTAAAAAAGTAGAAATTGATTTATTAATTCACAATGCATGCAAGGATAGCTAAAAATGCAGCTTAGCATTTCAATTAATCTGGTAAAATGCTAGTGAAAAAATATATCTGGGGACAAATAGCTGCTAGAAATCACCAGGGAATATTTCAGTGACATGTTTACAAGAGACCTTAGGGTTTCTACCTGATGCATATATTTTTTTAAAAAGATAAACAAGACTAAACTCTGTGTCTGAAAACACAAGCTCTTGAAGATTCAAGGGTGAGTGTCACTGATAGTGCAATAGTGAGCCACCCAATATGAAGCCAAGAGCCCCTCCCTCTCTCTTCTTTGCACTTAGAAGCTGTGGGAATTTTGTTTGTTTATAGTCTCAGCCTTCCTCCCTCTAGATAGAGCAGAATTGAGGCAGAGCTGGTTATGTGATTGAAACAATCATCAAGCCCAGCTTTCTCATCTGCAAATGACACCAAATTTGTTAGGAGCTTGTTGATTTAAAAACAGGCGGGCATAGCGTTTTGCAGAGAATGTTACTTGCATGTGAAAATCCGCACCAGCTACATTTGGGGACTGGGCTACAACAATCACTATTACTAGGTCACTGTGTTATCCTGAGAAAATATTTATTCCACAGGTTATGATTCTGAGATCCTGTTTAAAGTAAAAGTCTGGACTAAAGGAACAGAGCAAGCACAAAGTATGTAGATACCTCTGAACTGAGTGACAGGCAAAAACAGAACCAACCTTGGTTTGAGGTTAAGGGTGAAAGGCAAATGGTTTAATTCAAAAAGAAAACCAGACCATGCACTTGTAAATTTTAACCCATGTGTTAAAAAAATATATATGGAAATTATTTTTTGTGGTGAAGAGGCAACATGTTAGAGTATGGTGATTTGTTGAGCACAATGCGGGGAATTTAGAATACAAGAGGATGAATCCTTAGCTGCCATGTCTTATTCAGTGATGGGACGTTGTTCTCATTTCTGGGCTTCACAACTTGAGAGAGACAGAGAACTTGGAGGGTCTTCAAAGGTGATTAAAAGGATGGAAAATAAGGCTTTGGAAGAAAGGATTAAAGAAATGGGCATGAATTTAAAGGAAAATAAAAGAAAAAGCCATTTGAACATGCACATATTTAAATAATTTTTAAAAATTCACTTCAGTTTCTAGCTCCAGATTATTTTATGGAGAATTTCCTCTCAATAGAAGATCACTAATATGTTGTAACATTTCCATAATCAAAATAAGAGTAACCAAACATAGCAAATACACTAAAGTAAGTTCTAGCAGTACCAACCATGGTTTTATATTTTTTATTTGTGTAGAACATGGAATTGGTAACCTTCTGGTTGATGAGAAAGTATGTTTATACCATGTTGTGAATTGGATGGTTGGATCTGCTTTTCTACATTTATGGTGTATTCACATACTGTATCAGGTTTAACTTTCCTATATGTCCGTATCCATCTACAACAAACCAATAGAAGAAAGAATACAGATATTTAGTTTAAAAAAATAAACATAAAAACATACTAGAAACAACCCAGCTCTAAGGACTGGCTAGATGAAGCAAGCATCTGATAGGACCAAAGCTAGTTTTCTATGGATTTATGCAATACAGCTAAATGGGATGTTCTGTATGGATATGGGTCTTCCACCTATGGATATGTGAATCTTGGTGTTTGGTCCCTGGCCTTAAGTAAGGTGCTTAAAATTTTCTGAACCTCAGAATTATCATCCGTAGAGTAAGGATCACAATATAAACCCATAAAGTTATTCCTGGTAAGTGAGAGAAAACTTTTTGTATGATTATTATAAGAATTAAATGAGATAATTTATATCAAGTATTTCAACAGTGCCTAACATGCAGTAAGCACATAATAAATGTCAGGGATAATGATGATGATGATGATGATGATGATGATGATGATGATTGATGATGATAAAGAATCTAACACAGTGCCCAGCATATAGTAGAAACTCAAAAGCATTAGTTAAATCTGAATCTAATAGAACAGATGAAAAAGAAGTGGTGGAATTCTTCAACATAGGTATAGATATGTAAGTATTATGGGAAATACATTAGAAATATGTAAAATCTTGAAGGGAACTTTTAGAATAACTTATTCATCAAATTGCCAAATCCAGACGTACTTTGCAAAATGGCAAAAGATAATGATAAAACAAATAAAAGAAAAACTGACACGTAGTACATATTAAAATTGAATGCTCGTTACTCCAAGATATAGTAACTTCGGATAAACTTATAAATAGGTCCAGGGAGGGCTCAGCAAGTCACAGACTCATGACAGGACAATAGAGAAGCCACCCTCTCCTGCTGGAGGCTGCTATCATGGAGAATAACCATGTCATTGTAGTCTGACTGTTAAACACTGGATGGAGGACTCGGACTCCATTTGCTTTTGTTTATATAGGCTGGCAATTCTTGGTCATGGCTGTGATAGATCACCTTTGGCTATTGGTCCTTGAGGACGGCAGACTGAAACTCCCAGGGCAGGTTTCACAAGAACTCTTAGCCTGGCCTGTAGACTATTCCGTGGACACTCTCCAAATACAAAAGGGTGGGCAGCCTGCCTCTCTGTCCAGTTTGATATAAATTCACCCACTGAATGTAAGTGTATGATGTTAACAGAAAGAGGAATAATGGGAGTGTAGGAGCCTTTCTCAAGAAAGAGGAATTCAAGCTTAAACACACAGAACACGGGGGACATGATGCCAGCAATCTCCCCAGTCCTGATTTGTGATTCGAGTAGATAGCTTCCTCCCTGATCCACATTATGCATCAGATCAAACACTTATCTTACTGTAAAAAAATATAAAAGAAGAAAGGATGGGTCTGTAATTGCGACCTTCCTGCAGAAACGCTCATCACTTTGATAACCTTTGAGAGAAGGCAGGCAGAGGTGACCAAAGCGGTCAGCGGTGCAAAAAGTCGGTGAGAGAATTCGCTCCTCTAACCACATGCCCGGAACTGGGGACAATTCACACTCAAGAATTGTTTCCCAAGCGCCATAGCTCTCCTTCCAGACAGCTGGGGGAAAGAGAGCAAAAACCATCGCTGGTGCCTGTGGGCTCCCAGTCTGTGGCAGACTTTCTCCGGCCACACCTCGGCATTAAGCGCCGCCAGTGGGCGGCCCAGGCTGTGCTACACTGTGAAGCCAGCCCCCCCCCCCCACCAGAATGAAAAGAGCCCTGCCAGCGTGCCAGGACAAACAGAGATAACTGAAAGCACTCCCGTCAATCATTTGCATTCCGGTTGGCTTGAAAATCTTGTCTAGGTCATATTATGACTCCTTTATTAGTGTGTAAGGTCACCAGGAGACAGGCAAGTGCATCCTATATCAGGAAGTGTAGTGAGCCTCAGGAGTGAGATATTCGGCTTTCATAGGCACTGGGGCTGAGACTCGGAAATCCAGGGAAATGAGTTAAGCTCAGTCAGACTCCAGGCGCCACACTGCCTCCCAGCAGATAGAATGAAGTAGAATAATAGAAGCTTTCCTGCCATTCTCAACATTAGGTTGAATTCCGGTCAGCCCTTCCAGTGGGGTTTCTGGAGGCTGTTTTCTATTCAGCCCCCATGCTGCAGGCTGTAACTCATGGGAAGGGGCTCTAAGGAAAGGTTGGCCCCAAGCTCAGGCTGGATGGTGCCAGCAGAGCCCTCCTGCAGGAAGACAGATTAAGGGGCATGTGTACCCATTTGGTGGGTGAGTGCAAAATTTAGTGCCCACATTGGGCTCCCAGAGAAATTACTGCCTGGCTGATTTAGATCTGGCAACCACACATAAACATGAATACTCACACTTCCACACGCCCCCTTGCACAGTGACTAACCACATCTGCTTAACTCCAGTGGAGAAGGAAAAAAGGCTGCAGTGGTCATCTCCTCCACCCACTGGCAAGCCCATGTCCTTGTAAGATAAGCTCTCAGCTGGTCTGGTTTGAGCAAGGCTCATTCTTTTCATAATATGATTCCTATTCAAAGTCCTAAAAATTCAGATGACCTCACTGCAATATGAATCAGTAGCCTGAACACTTCCTTCATGGTATGACAGTAAAACACAGTTGGTAAGGGAGGTGAAAAGCTGGCAAAAGTCAGCTCAAAAAGTAGAAGCTTTCTGTTTCTGTGAACTGATAAAAGTAAATACTGCAAGGGCGAAGTTGCCAGTAATGGACTACCACCTTCTCACTTCTAAGAATCCCACATTCACATTAAGGGGTAAAAGCACCAGTAAAATCTTCAACTTGCAGAGGGTTGAGCTGTGATGCACTGTGATATCTGGAGTACTAGAGTTTATGTAAATGTTCATGCCTTCAGGGGTGTTTGATGTTGCAAAAGAAAAGGATTTTAGGATTAGGAGACTTTTTTTTTTTTTAGGGAGAGAGAGAGAGAGTGCACGAGTGTGGGTGCAGGAGAGGCAGAGGCAGAGGCAGAGAGAACCTTAAGCAGGCTCCACACCTAGGGTGGAGCCTGATGCCGGATTCCATCTCACAACCCTGAGATCACTACCTGAGCTGGAATCAGGAGTCAGACGCCTAACCGAATGAGCCACCCAGGTGCCCCTTAGGAGACCATTTTTAAGAGAAAGCAAGAAGCATTTGTGACTGAGCGGGCAGCGCTTTACCTCTCATCTGCTTTGTCCCAAGGTGCGTACACATGAAGCTGGTTCACGAGGACACAGTGGAGAAGGGCTCTGAGCTGTTAGCTTTCAGTAGGCAGGGAATGCATGAGTAGCTCTGGCAAGGATAGGCTTGCTTCTTGCAGAGAAAGCCTCAGGGCCTAGCAGCCACCCAATACAATGTAGGTGGTCAATAAGTGTTTTTGAGTAACTGGTGAATAGAGAAGCCACCTAAGGCCGTGACCACATGTCACTACATATTTAAAAGAAAGAACAAACACAGAAATAAAAGGGGCAAGTTAGTGTACGGAGATTTATGGATAGTGGACATTTTAAAGATTACATGATTCTTTTTAAAGGGGGGGCAGAGGGAGAGCAAGAGAGAATCTTAAGCAGGCTCCACACCCAGCACGGAGCCTGACTCAGTGCTCGATCTCATAACCCTGAGATCACAACCTGAGCTGAAATCAGGAGCCGGTCATTTAACCGACTGAGCCACCCAGGCGCCCCTAAAGATTACATGATTTTAAAGACCACTTCCAATGCTAAAATTCTGCACCATTTTTTGAAATAATAGACTGAGTTTTCTTATCATGAGAGATATTTAAGCTCTACTATTTAAGATAGTCTGTGGGGAAAAAATAAACATATTCTGTGGCTGTCTTTGAAAGACTTAGAGAAGCACCAAAGCCTTGAGATGATGGTAGAAAATTTTCTGTTGGTAGAATTTGGAAGAGCATGAGCAATGGAGCATGTTGTTTTCCTGATAGAGCAGGGCTTTATTGAGTTAAGAGCTTGTTTTGAAGTAATCACAAAGGGACTGCATGCATGATGAAAAAGCTTTGTCTTGGGGCCCGTTTATGTCTGTGTGTGCTACGGGCACAGGAGTGTTGTGGCGTCATGTGTGTGAGCGCTAGATGAAAGAAGTTTCAGAACACTGTTCCCAGTGCCTAGGGACATCCACTGCGTGCACAGACCCCAAGCCAGGGGACAGCACAAGTGTGTGGCCTTGCTTTCCGAGCAGCCAGGCCCTGCTGAGCACACACAGCCCCCAGCAACCTGCCACCCAGGGCCTTACACTTTATCACACTCCAAAATTGTGACACATTTCTGATTATTTGAAACTATGTCAGGTAAATAAAATATAACCTCTTGATTATGACCAGTACTGTAGAGGGGGCAGATGGGCAGGCGGGCGGGGTGGGGAGGGAGGGAGGGAGGGAATCTTCATAATGACCTAAAAACCCACAAGGCATTCTGGACATCAAACATCAATTGCAAAGCACCACTTTGATGAGTTAAGAGTAAATGAATCAGAACCAGATGGATTAAATTCCCCTTGAAATATACACAGGATTAAAAATTAAGAGAAGTAGTGCTAGACACAATGGGTTGTTTCAAATGCTAGTCAGAGCACTGGCAACAAATAAACAAAATTCACTGGAGACATTTGACAGTTCAGTGAGTGTGCACCCACCTCTAGATTCTGAATTCTAATTTGGCAACATGAATAGCGGGAGAGAGTTTTGTGTGTGTGAATATAAAAACGTTTACTGGCATCCGGAGAGTGGGCCAAAGAAAAAAATTCTTTCAACATTTTATTTGCTTGCTTAGGTAAATAAGATAACATGAAATGCCATAGAACATGTTTATTAAGTTACAAGCGGGTAGAAATGAACAGTCGCATATGCGTGCATACAGGCTGGCCCAGTCACTTAATTAAAGACACTTGATCATGTTTGACAGATCTTAATAGGTACTTAAAATGCACACACACACGCAAAGGCATCCACATGTCCGTGTGATGCATCCTGACCCTGACGTGTTGATCAGCCCTTCAGAGAGTTGCTTTTCTTAGTGATTACTCACTGACACATGACCCTCCACACAGGCTGCTTGTCCCGCTGGTGACAGCAAACAGGGCTGAGCTGAAGGCCCTTCTCAAGCGGAGGCCCAGCATCTCAGTGCCCCCTGGATTCAATGCACAGGCTGCCAAATAAACAAACAAGGGGTTCCAATTTTATGCCTAGCAGCCTCGGTGGTGTTCCTGCAACAGGGTTCGCTCTGTTTATTTACTCACAGTTCTGCAGAGCTCCCTTGGGAATGTTTGAGGCGAAGGTTTTGGATTCCCGGACAGTCTGTGAAAGAGGTAGTGATTCTTGTCTTATTAGCCCAATGCAGAAAATATCAGTTTAGGCATGCATATGACACCAAAAGCACAGGCAACAAAAGAAAAAATAGATAAATTGGACTACGTCAAAGTGGAAATCTCTGAGGATCAAAGGGCACAATCCACAGAGTGAAAAGACAACCCATATATTGGGAGAAACTATGTGCAAATCATAAGTTTGATAAGGAGTTAAGATCTAGAATATGTAAAGATCTCCCATAAGTAAACAACAATAACAACAAAAACCCCCAATCTGATTAAAAATGGACAAAGGACGTGAATAGACATTTCTCCAAAGAAGACATCCAGATGGCCAACAAGCACATGAAAAGATGCTCAGCATCACTCATCATTAGGGAAATGCAAACCAAAACCACAATGAAATACCATCTCATGCCATTAGGATGGCTATAATCAACAAAAATAACAAGTGTTGGTGAGGCTTACTGAGCCCTTCCTGTGTCCCAGGGGCTATGCTAGGAATTTTATAAATAACATGCCATGAGATACAGTAAAACAGCTCGAGAGACCTCATTCCTCCCTTTTACAGTTGAGGAAGCTGAAAGCTGTAGAGCTTAAGTGACACAGCTAGTAAGTTTTGGAATCAGTGGACCAGTGATCTGAGTATAAGAATAAATTCTCAACCTATATGCTCTACTGTTTCTAAATTATGTTCTATGATCATTGACAGGGCTTAAAATGGGCTCAGAAAGCAGATCGTCAGTTATCCAAGTCTCTTAACCAAAACTGTAATTATCCTAAGTAAGCAAAAAGTTTTTAAAGGAAACAAAAGGATGTCATATACATTTGAAGTAGAGGAAGCACAGAATTGGAAGGGACCTTAGAAGTCACCAAATTTACTTTTCATTGCAAGACTCAGACGAATGTTTGCTGAGCCTCTGCATGAAGACGCTCAGCGCTGCAGCGCTCACTGCTGTGTGTGGGAGCTGACACTACCATCAGGCAGCGGGGACTGTTGGGAAGCTCTTGTTCCTTCTCAAGTCTATGTTCCCGTGCCTTCCTTCCACTTTTTTCTGGCTCTACTAGAACCACACAGAATAATATAACCTCTGCGCCACAAGGTGATCCCCAGTTATCATGTACACTGGTCTCCGCATCGGACTCAAATGCAAATTAGCCCTGGTTGCATTGGAGGCAGCGTAGTACAGAGGGAAGAATGTGGATTTTACAGTCAAATGTCTGTTCAAATTCTGGCTCAATCACTCATTACTTATGAGATTGTAGGCAAGTTACCTAGCTTCTCTGAGGGTCAGTTTCCACATCTTCATAAAGATTTTATAGGACAGGGGCGCCTGGGTGTCTCAGTCGTTAAGCGTCTGCCTTCGGCTCAGGTCATGGTCCCAGGGTCCTGGGATCGAGCCCCGCATCGGGCTCCCTGCTCGGCGGGAAGCCTGCTTCTCCCTCTCCCACTCCCCCTGCTTGTGTTCCCTCTCTCACTGTGTCTCTCTTTGTCAAATAAATAAACAAAATCTTTAAAAAAAAAAAAGATTTTATAGGAAAGCTCTGGCGGTCAGGATGAGATGATAGATATCGAACCCTAGCAGGTAGTAAGCACGCAATAAAAATTAGCAATGATTCCAAGTTCATCTGTTCTCTGGTAAAGGGGCCAAATGTTTTGCTAACCTGGGTTATTCTCAGACTCTTGGTTGAACTAGAGCCTTCTCTAATCCATAGTACATGGGCAAGTAACCTGTTGTGTGGTTAAATGGTACAAAAATAGCAACTTTTAAAGAGAGATGTTAGTAGTTTGCTATTGTTGGTGCGATGGGGTGTGGTGTGTGTGTGGGGGGGCGTTCTCCAGCTATATCTAATTTATTTTGGCTACCCAGGCTATACACATCGATACTGGTCAAGTGTCCAAATAAATTGGGATCCTGGGACATTAGGGTCTTGAGGTCAGGTTCAAGGTCAGGTTCTTGAACGCCCTGATAATCTGAAATCTCTCCTTAGAGAATTTCACAGAATGTCTGCCCTTTGTATAGTTCTACGTAGGTTAGGAGAGTTGGAGTGGTAATGGGGTCAAAGGCCAGTTTTACAGGGCACAGCTTTATTCAGACAAATGCCTTCCCTTCCCTTGGCTCAGTGTGGATTCCCCAGTCCACTTCAAGTCAAGAATGCTATTGGGGTGGAAGCAGCTAACTATCCTTACAAACTGTGCTCTCATCTTCTTCCTTAGTAACAGAGCTATAACTGGCAATGTGAGTACTCTGCCAGGACTGCATTCCTCAGCATCCTCTACAGCAAAGGTTGGGTATGTATCTTGCTTCTTGCCAATGAAATGTGTACAGAAAGGAAGTGTACAATTTCTGCTTCACTTGCTTAAGAGGAGCTCCCTGAGCTTAAACTTCTACTTTTTCCCCCTTTTCTCCAGGAATTGTGACCTTGAATACCTCATTTACAAGATGGCAGAGCTACCATCAGCCTGGGTTCCTGAGTGGCCACAGGGATCAGAGTTGCCTGCTGGCATGAAATTCTGACCTTGGAGTTGTTACATAAGAAAGGAATAAATGTCTTTGCTCTTTGAGCCACATGATTGTTAGGTCTCTTCTTCTTCTTCTTTTTTCTTAATTTTCATTCTTTTATTTGATATAGTTGACATAGAACGTTACATTAGTTTCCAGTGTACAACATAGTGACTCAACTTCTCTATACCTTGTGCTGTGCTCATGTTAGTTCTCTTCTTAAAGCCACTTACTGATCCACCTGTTTTATCTAATAACTTACTGATTTCTGGAGCCCAAACAGTCATTAGTTTCTTCTTTATTCAACAAGAATTCATTATTTTATGGGAGCCACCGTTCCAAAGAGAAGAACAGAGAAAAACATTAACTCTGTGGGTCCTTTGTCCTTGGAATAAGACACAGTGGGGACCATCGGAATTTTCAATGAGTTCCTTCCCTGGATGGTACCAACCCACACCAAATTTCCAGATCTGGTTAGGATTAAACTAGTGTGCTGAAGGGGCAGAGCGGCTCGTTATTTTCTTTGTTCCATCCTTCTGTAGCCCCACAAAAATTACCTATCCCATAGAGTTGCTTGCTTGAGTTTCCAGACATTTCCTGTATATTTTACCATAAGAAACTGTGTTTCATCCAACCATGAAACCTTCTTGCTCCTACTACTTCAAGCATAAGTTTGGACTATTTTGGAATGGAAACTGTCAGTTCGGGGGGAAAGCCCTATTTCTCTGATCTGTGTTCTGGATTTGGCAGCTTCTGTAGGCTTTCCCAAAGAGCCACAACTGTGAGCCTCGGCTCACTGTCTTATCTCTACTATGCTCTGTGCACAGGATATCCTGTGTGAGGCTGGCAGGGGGGCCGGGGGGATAAAGAAATCACATTCATCAGAACAAGCTGGTCAATTTCCCTAAGTAAGGAGTTTGTCTAACATCCAGTGGTTTCCTCCAAAAAAGATAGTGTACTTTCTTAACTTACTGATAAGATTAGTGCATAGAATCACTGTCTGCAGATCCTCGGCTGCTTTTCAGCTTTCATCTTCTTAATGACCACTTTTTAGCTTTTCTAGATATGTACAAAGTGCAAATCTCAATGTTTACAATCTGTAAAGTCATGGGATAGCATATAAGATTATTGTAATATATTGTAATCATTGTTAAATGATAGAAATCTATTAAACTCAATGTATCTTAAACTAAACTTCTGATCTCTGCAGTCTGACCTCTGCTACCCACTGCTACTTCATCTCAGGTGATGGTAACTCCGTCTTCACAGTTGCTCAGGTTAACAGACCCTGTCATCCTTGACTCCGTTTATGCTCTTCTCACAACCAATGCATCAGAAATCTTGCCAGCTCTACTTTCAGAATCTTTCCAGAATCTGATTCCTTTGTCCCACCTCCACTCTTACCACTCTGGTGGAGCTGTCAGCATCTCTTGCTTGGATTAAGTGGGCTCCTAACTCCTCTTGCTCCTTCCTCCATCCACCCTCCAACACACACACACACAGGCACGCGCGCGCACACACACACACACATACATATGCAAGTGCACACACACACACACACACACACACACAGTCTGTTCTCAACAGGCCAGCCAGAGAGATCTATTGAAAATGGAAGTTAGGTCATTGCACACATCTATTCAAAACCTTTTAGAAGACTTTCCACTTGGCTTTGAAGAAAATTCCAAGTCCACCCAAGGGCCAATAAAGCCTTTGTTATCTTTCTGACCTCATTGCCTACTCCTCTCCCCCTCTTAGTCAGATCCCAGCCTAGTGGCTTCCTTGTTGCTTCCAGATCACATTAGGTATTCTATTGTCATCGGGCATTTGCTGTAGCTCATTTTTAACGCTCTGTCCTCGATGTCTGCTTGGAAACTCTCTCCCCTTCCTTAGGACTTGACTCAGGCATCTCCTCCTTCATGAGATCCACTATGATGACCCTATTTGTACTACCACTTGCTTCTCCACCCACTAACCCTATTTAACTGTTTGATATCACTTACTGCCTTCTAACATATGAGGTAATTTACTTACTGTGCTTATTGTCCCTCCCACTCACCACCTACAATTATATTTGTTTACTGGAAGAATGAATGAATGAAACGTACATGTGATGAGGTTGATTCTTGTGTGACTCTGAAGTGAACTGAGGTCATCAACTTCTCCAGAGACTGAGGCCGTGGAAATTATTTTCTTTCCTAAATAGCAAGGATGCAGTAGCAGGAAAGTGTTGGACCCTGAGGACAAGACTTTCCTGAAAGTGAACCAAAAAGTATAGAAAGGAATCTTGAGATGACAGCACTGGTAAACTCTCCCATGTAACATTTTGGGATGATTGACCCGGGAGGTAGAGAACACTGTTTTCGGAGTTAGGACTTAGCCATATTGTTAATGAGAATCTTAGTGACTGAGAAAAGCAGGGTGGATCGAGTTTCCTGCCTCCTGCACAAATATTTCCTGGTCTGGTTTCAGGTGTCCCTTTCCTTAGGTGGGTTTGCCATTGAGGGATTAAAGTGCCTCGTGATTCAGAGCCTGGACTGTCACGGTGGTGCTGACGCATGTGCCGTATCTTGGATCTCTATTCTGTTCCTCAATCACGTTCATCTTTGGGCTGAAACAGCAAACTTGGTCAGTGGAACCAAATACCTGAACCTGAGCAGCCCGGGGTGTTTGCTGTGGGTCCCCTTCCCTGATCCCCGGCCTGTCCCGCCGCTGGTGGCATTAAAGTGGGGGTGAAGGGCAGCGAACATAGAACAGCGATGGCTGGGAGAAGGTGAATAAATAGGAATAACAGATGGGTTGCAACCAAATGAGAAGAGAACAGGCTGAACACAGTGTCGGTAGTTTGCTGTGTGCCCCTTATTCTCTGGCATGTTCGTGCATTATGTTCCCTGGTGACCCGAGGAACACACTATTTACTTTTCTCCATGAAATATGGAAAAACCTCCTTCGTCATTCAAATTTGAAATCATTGCCAATAGGGGAGGAATATACTGTGCCAAAATTTGCAAGCACGAGTTCCTTTAAAAAGTGAAGATTAAAAGGCTCTCGAATGACCCTCTCACCACTAACACGCCTTCCAAGACATTCCACATTAGACTTCCAACCTAAAGGAGATGTACTGTTTCACATGTCCAAACCCAGGCACTCCACACCACCTCTCTCAAGCTGGTTTCAGTCACCAGGAAATTTATGAACAGCAAATTAGCTTTGCTCAGCTGTGTTCTGAATCTACACACTACAGGAGTACTAGTAATTGTGAGGGAGCAATGCATTGACAGAAGGTTAAAAAACCAAACCCAACCCTTTTTCTCCAAAAAAGGAAGAATCTGTATGAAAGAGACTTTTCAGATCTTGGGAGTGTCCAGTGTAGTTCCCAGAAGCCTGTTGAAAGGCCCTGTGTTGTCTAAACAGCCTCCTGTAGGGCAATTGCCAGAGCAGCCCATATAAAAGGAACAGTGGAAAGGTGCAAAAGTCATTAACAGGGAGAAATAGGAAGCAATCAGCAACACTTTAAACAAATTATTGCCATGAAATTACACTCTCAGCTTGAGATAAGTGTCCTGGATCTGTTAAAGCTATATACACCTCACTGGCTTAAATGAGATGAGGAAAGGTTTCCTCTCTGGTTATTTATGAAGTGTGAGCCCACGAAGGACTGCGATGCCTGAGTTGGGGGGGGCTGGCTGTGTGCTTCTTCCCAGGCTTCCTGTAGAGACCTATTACCTGCCCTGGAGCTGGGGCAGAGAGGCTTCTCAAATACGCGCCTGGACCAGATGCTACCTTTTTGGATGAAATGGAAACCTTTCGGGCCGAATGTATTTTATTCAGAAGTCGTTTTGAGGAGAAAAGCCCAGGACTTCTCCGGGTATGAGCACCGGAGCAGGAATGTGGGCGTTCGCTGCCGGAACTCGCTTGGCACCTGAGCCTTCCCTCCCACGCCGCCCAGCCTCAGCTCGCAGTAAAGGGCTGCTTTCCCTTTTTCCAAGAGTCTTGTCCCTCCCCAGATCCATTCCTCTGCGTAGGAGGATTCCTGCGTCTTGGCCTTATTTTAGGTCCCGGAATCTTCTCTGGCCTCCCCTTTTGGACTCGGCTTTTCAAAATGCCCTCAGTTCGCAGTGACTCAGAGTCGGGTTGCTGTTTGCTTCTCCACCCACCACCCTGTAAAGCTCCGGATGAAGAGCTGCTGGCTGATCCAGGACCTCCGGCCCCTGCCACCCCATCAACAGCAGCCTGGACCGTGAGGTTAGAGCACCTCTTCCCTCCAGGAAGCCTCACTCTGCATTACAGTTTCTGTTTTTGAACCTTTTAGCTGCCTGTCTGTGCTTGGATCCAATGGGCTACATCTGGGGTGCTCCTCATGGGACCGAGCTGGTATCTCGGGGCCCTGGATGCTGCGACATGCAAAGGTGAGTTTTTCTGGCAGACACCTCAGTTTTTCCCCCCAGTGCCCCAGGCATGTGCCCAACACTCTCCCGTTATATTTCTTTCCTGGATGCATCATTGCAGCTCTCAACAGCCAGCCCAGAGGGAGTGCTAATTCTCAGTTACAGTTTCTTTTTTTTGCATTCTCATTTTAATCACAGGGAAATCTGAGAGAAAATAAAGTTTTGATTTCTTTTTTTTTTGTAAAGAAGATTCTAAGTTGGATCTTAAATGCTTGCTTTTGCTGAAGGGTGAGAAGGGGGTTGTAGCATACCCAGTGCACAATGAATTCAGACATATGGAATAAAGAAGACTTTTTAAAGGTACCATGAATAAAGTTAATGAATCTTGATGTCACTGTAATAGGGGTTCTTCTTATCTATACTCACAAAACTCTTAGAATTATAACATATTAGCATTGAAAAAGAGAATGTAGAAAATATCACATCTAATCGAAGACAATAGTACCATCTCTACACACTTGGACTGTTACCATCCAGGCTGTTAAACCTTCTAGAGACAAGGCACTTTCAAACTTACAAAGAAGCCCATTCCAGGTCAAACAGCCCCAACGTTGTCAGATTCATTCATTCTCATATTTAAATGCCTCCCCATAATATCCTTCTACTGCATTGTTTTTTGCCTTCTAAAGATTTGTGAAAATTAATGCAATCTTAAAGTTGAAAGAGATAGACAAAACCCTATTACATATTACAATTCCTCAGGTTTTTTTTTCTCCAAATGAAGCCTTTCTACTTCTTTCAACTCTTCGTTATGTGACAGGGTCTCAGATTGTTCCACATTTTGGTCTCCACCTTTGGGTTCAATTCCTATTAAAATTTTCTTCCCAGGTGTGGTAATGGTGACAGCCACAGAGTTTGACTGTTAAGAAGACCCACAGGACCCCGGATAGCAATACGGTATAGCAACAACATTAAATAAAGATGCCCATCGCAGCCCAAGTTTGCCTCACGCTGAAGAGTCTGGACAGTCTGGGCCAGGCTCTAATGATCTTCCTTCTGTGAAGGCCATTCTAGACCTGCTTTCTTCTTGGAGCTGAGCAATGTGTGTGCAGAACACCTTGGAACCAGGGAGCTCAGAATGGATTCTTGACTGGGTTTCTTTTACCTTGCTGGTCACATAGGCATGTTTCTTGCTGTGTAACCAGATACAAAGACAAAGCATACTAGGCTCTCATCAAGACCAGGTACATATCATCAATCTCAGTGTTATCAATAAACAATGTTGACAAGCTGGTAAAACCACTCTGAAATTTTCCTTGGACTCCTGTTTACAAAGCAATGCTATTATTCGGCACATTTCACGGTCTTGACCAGGGGTCAGTGCTGTGTGGATACATCTCTTGCTTCAGCAAAACAGTTTAGGCCAACTCCAGGCCTACTGGAATAACCCCTCACAATAAACCAAGACTGAACATCCATTTCAAAAGTGGTCTGACTGACTCAGGATCTGGTAGGATCATATCTGTCATATTCCGGATGCTATCATCCACGTCTTATTTTAAAATAATCTCCATGATTTTCCCTCTGGGTAGAAATCCCTGATTCCTCCTTCTGTAGGTTCAGACTAAAGATGAGCCAATATTATGAAGGAAGAAAGTTCAACCAAAACTTTATTTCCCTAGCTAGTAAAACCTGAAATACATCTTGTCTAGCAATCCAGAGAAATTGGGGTGACTTCCAAGGAGGCTCCTGTCTATTTGTTTCTGCCTTATTTCTGGCCCCATGTCAACCTTGCCTTATATTCCGTTCCGGCTATCTGATTCTTTGCTTATACTGGAGTCCTTCCTTCAGCCCCTAGTTGACATGGCTGGGTCCTAGTGTCCCACAACATTCTTGCCAGCCCCATCCATAGTTTGGGATCCTGCTGAGAATAAACTTTTCTCCTGAATTGTGACTCTAACCTCTACTTGACAGGAAATTGCCCTCTTCTAAGCCCCCAGGGACAGAGCTCCTTAGACACATCCATAACTATAAAGCTAGGTGTTAAGAGTAGTTTAATTAAAAAAAAAATGTGGAGCCTTTAAGACAGAGACAGAGAGAGAGAGAGAGAGAGAGAGAGAGAGACAGATTGATTTTAAGGAATTGGCACATGCACCTGTATGGGCTGGCAAATCTGCAGGGTAGGCTGGTTAGCTGGGGACCTACACAATGGTTAATGTTGCAGCTCAAGTTTGAAGACTGTCTGAAGGCAGAATTTTCTCTTCCTTGGAGGAGGTTGGCCTTTTTCCTCTTTAGGACTTCGACTGGATGAGGCCCACTCACATTTTGGAGGGTAGTCTGCTTTATTCAAGTCTATTGGCTTAATGTTATTCCATCCAAAAAATACCTTCACAGGGACATCTAGACTGGTGTTTGACTGATCATGAGGGTACCATGGCCTAGCCAAGTTGACACATAAAATTAACCATCATAGTGGGGAAAACTATGATTTGAGGGAAAAACAAGGAAATCCTCAGACACAATATAGTGTGTGAAGGTTGGGAGTTTAGGAAGGGAAGGCATTATTGGTGTGGGGAGTAGCATGAACTAAGACACACATCTGAGAAAACAAGAGGCCCTCGTGATACTAAGTGCACTTAAAAAATCAACTAAGACTGCAGAGAGACATTATTCATAATGTCATTGGCAGGGACTAAGCCAATCCCACACAGACAAGTTTCAAAAACCATTGCATTCAGATAGTAATTAGAAGCTGATTAATTTTACTGAATTCTACCATTCTCCCCCTTCCCTACCTTTAACTGGTTAATGTATAGACATCATCCTACTCTTATCCCTAGAAACAAGACTGATCAGCCACAAAGTCTTGATTTTTATGGGAACTAACTGCAAAATCTCTGTGTGAAAAAGAGGGCTGAATTATAAGATGGAAGCCTTCGGTGTCCTTCCCAGTTTGCTGTGTAACTGTGCCTTATAAAAAACTGTAAATATCTTACCTATTTTCCTGATTTTTAAAAAAGATTTTATTTATTTGTCAGAGAGAGAGAGAGTAAGCGCACAAGCAGGGAGAGAGGCAGAGGGAGAAGCAGGCTCCCTGCTGAGCAAGGAGCCTGATGTGGGACTCAACCCCAGCACCCTGGGATCATGACGTGTGCCAAAGGCAGGCGCTTAATGGACTGAGCCACCCAGGCATCCCTTTCCTGACCTTTTATAAGTGTTCTCTTTCAAAGGCAGGCAACTCCTAATTTTATCATACGTGAATTTATGGGGTGAAAATTTTACTTACTTTTTATAGGCAGGTGAACTACTCATTTGTATTCCTTTTTTTCTTCAAAGTTGTGCGTTTTTATTTTCAATGTTATTAAATAGTTGTTTTTACTCTTCTTGACTATATATTTATAGCATTTTTAATTATTAGAGAGCATTAAAAATTTAGTAATAGCAATAATGCTTTGATATTTATGGCAACAATGTTCTGTGATACTTTTTTGGGTAGTGACTGAAAGAGGTAAGCTAGATGCTTTTTATCACATTTCAACAATATTTTTTTTGAGAACTCTCAGGTTCTAGCCTTTAGGGGAGAACCTGGGAAAGAAATGGAAATGAAAAGTAGACTTAGCTTTAAGGAGTCTGGCATGTGAAAGGTACTACAAGAGAAATAGGATCCCAGAACCTGAGGGCATAGGGCAGGGGTGATATGTTCTATTGGTCTCAGGTTGGCTGGCCACAGGAGAGGTCAAGGGCAACTTTACAGAAGATGTGATGCCAGGTTGGGTGTTGGAGGATGAATGTGATTTCATTAGGAAAAGGATGGGATGATCTTCTAGGCAGAGGAGCCAGCGTGAGCAATGTCAGGTAGGTGTGAGATACCTGGTGTAATCGGGGAAGGCCAGAAAATTCCTTACAGGGGAAACCAGCAAGACCAGAATGGCTGGGAGCATATGTGGAGGTGGAAGGCAAGGAAGTGAGAGTAGAAAGGTAGATGAGCCAGTAGAATCTGATGGCTGATCATTTCAATACTATTTTAATCTATTTTTTGCACATTTATTTATTTAATCCTTTTTACAAAAGTAATGCATGCTAACTATAAAAATCAATATTTCCTTTAAGCTCAATTGTTTTGTAAAATAAAGGTGACCAAAGATCCAAAAGTTGAAATTCACAGTTCTCTCTCCTTAGGTCAATGCAGCCCCTGATTTTAGCTGGTTTAACCCAGAAATATGCATATTTTTTTTAAGATTTTATTTATTTATTTGAGAGAGAGAGAATGAGAGATAGAGAGCACAAGAGGGAAGAGGGTCAGAGGGAGAAGCAGACTCCCCGCCGAGCAGGGAACCCGATGTGGGACTCAATCCCGGGACTCCAGGATCATGACCTGAGCCGAAGGCAGTCGCTTAACCAACTGAGCCACCCAGGCGCCCAGAAATATGCATATTTTGTACCTGCCATAGAAATCCTTACACCTTTTCTAAGTGAAATGGTAGAGACAACAGATGAATGCTGAGCAGTGTTTGGTAGAAAGGGATTGCCAAATGTTTGGATATTTAGAGCTCAGTACATACAAATAAGTTCTTATCAAAGCCATTGCACTACCTTAAGAGCTAATAAAAACAGTTAAATAGCAGTTTAAAACTATTTTGGTACAACATAAATATAAATACTCTCTAGTACTGCAATAACAAACCCTATGCAATTGGAAATATTCTTTTGAAATTATTTAAATATGAATACAGTCTTGAATTATTTTTAACATTTTAAACCATCTTACTGAAATAAAGTAATTACATTGGAAGTATCCCTAGGAATTCCTCCTGCTATTATTTGGTTACATTCACATTAATGGAGTAAGAATCCATTTAAAACTACAGAGAATAGATTCTACATCTTTCATATATCACTTAAATAATCTAAAAAAAAAATCTCAAAAGATACCAACTTTTGTTTCACTTTGCCCAACTATGCTATGCTATAGTTTAAATCCCTTACCTCTCTTTATCAAATCTTTTTTTTCCCTACACTTGATCTTAGCCAAAAGGCCAAGAAGCGATTTTTTTTTCTCTTAAATCAAATCTTAATAGAGACTGAGTCTATTGGGCTAGAACCTCTGTAACAAGATTACCATATCTGTTTGTTATTACTATCCTTCTTCCCTCATGTGAAAGAACATCCAATTCACACTGACCAATGCTGAACTGTAATGTCCGCTTCTAGCCATCTCCATCTGAAGAGTGCCACATGCGCAAGTATCCTTTCCACAGGTGCAGAAACTAGACTACCACAGCAAGTCAAATAACATAAGCCGATCTTGCAAAGCTCTTTGAAGAACAAAAATTTATGTCTTTAGCCTCTACGCAGAGTGACCCCCACATTAGCGACTCCTGAGAATCATGGACTATGGAATAATAAGCAAATCCACCTGACGACTGCTTTCTCCATGAAGGAAGTTATAGAAGGAATGTCTAGAAGTTATAGAAGGAGCAATGGTTGAAGTAGACTACAGAATTCTGCTAGTGGTAGTGTGTTTTAAAACTACTGCAGTGACAAATTGCTATGGAATTTGTTTCCACAATGTTATTCGTGGAAAATTTTCTATTTGTGTGGTCATATTTCAGGGTAATCAAGCGGCACCCTTGAGCCATTATACAGTGTATTCATTTTTTTTTAACATGGAAGGGATCTTAACTATGAAGATTTCAAAATCAATTTTTTAAGAGTCCCATTATGTTATTTTCTTAGACTCTAGGCAACAGAAACGGAAAACATATTGAAATAGAAAAAAATTCAGAGGAATAACCCATATCCTGTAGCATATTTAAATAATTCAAGAAAAAGTCTTGATGCTCTCTCTCTCTCTCCCCTTTTATATCAACACCCCATTCTCATTCTCATTTGCTTTTCAGGATTATGATATATTGCTATGTTTTGAAAAGTATAATTACCCTAGATTTGTACCCAGAACTCCTAAAAGAGATTTTGAAAGCACCCACATGGTAATGGAGAGTGAGGTAAGAGGACAAGGGGGTTGGTCCTGTGTGAGAAATGGAGGCAGGAAGTCCTGAGCATTGTTCTCACCCTCAAAGTATCAGGTCTCTCTCAAATGTGCTCTAATCTTTTTGGGTTTCATATGTAGTGTGGTTTGCAGAGGAAAAGCCAATGAAGCCCACCAGATAATCCATCTCTATCCATTAAAGCCTTTCTCTGTAGAAGGTTCTCCTTACTTAAGTGGGATCTGAATCAAAGGAGCAGAATCTGAAGTCTTCTTGGTCTAATTCTTGCTCTTCTAACAAGCCATGTGATTGCTCAGCTCATTCCATCAGGCTGTGTTTCTGATTCCTCTTCTTACATATGACTGAAATGTCAACATGAGATCTCCTGCAGCACTTACATAGTCTAGCAGCCAAGGTCAGAGTGCTTAGAAACTGAGAGGTTTCATGTGCCTAGAAATGTAGAACAATCCCCATGCTCTTGTTTCTGTGATAACAAGAGAGACAAGATGGCAGATTCAGTATTCCTGTCCATTGTGTTTGTGTGTGTGTGTGTGTGTGTGTGTGTCTGTGTGTGTGTGTGTCTGTGTGTCTGTGTGTGTTGGGGGAGGATTCGTGGGGGAATGAGATGGTGGGTGGAGTGAAGGCAAGGAATGGGTAGAAGAAGGAGACTTAGGGAGGAGGAGAAGGCACTGGGAAGTAAGCCCAGGACTGGTATCTGGGGAAAGGAGAACCAATACCTCTTTTGTTGTCAAGGAAAGCCCTGGGCACAAAGGGTGAGTTTGAGTTTCACTTCAGGTCAGTTCGGGGCATTGTAAAAAGGCAGTTCTCAGACAGCGAGCTTAACTGACTGACTCTGAGGTAATTAAATCACTACATTAGGCTGCTGACCATGAAAGCAGAAAAATACAAGCACACAAAAAAGAAGAAAAAAAAGTCCTTACATTTGTTTCTAATTATATAATTAAAATGTTTACTGTTCCATGTAATAATTATGTGGCTCATATTTGATCATGATGGAGTTTCTCTAATTAGTTAAAATTTTTACCCATTCTTCTTGTGGGACAAAGTTTGGTTTTATTTAGTCATTTTTCATTCAGGCATGTAAGGCTTCCATGCCATCTGACTTTGTTTTATTCTGGCTGGGGTCTTGGCAACTTCTGTGGTAATTTTCAGTTTTATTTCCTCTCTTCAGCGATGTCTGTAATTATGGACCACCAGTTACCTGAGGAAAGGATTGTTTCTTAGTCCTCCATTTGCTTTCCTAGTGTAAATTTTGTTTCTCAGACTCCATGAGGCACAGTAGGTGTCAAACCAGAAGAGTCTGCAGGGCTGAGAAGGTCCCCTACAGAGGACCTGGTGGCCTCCACCCCTGCATTGTGACTGGCTCATTTTTCCTCCTTTGATCACTGTTACCTGGGCTTCCTGTGGCTTTATATTTTTATTTTATTTTGTTTTATTTTATTTATTTATTTCTCTCTCTCTTTTTTTCCCTGTAGCTTTAGATCTTGACTAGTCAGGGGCTTATTCGTTACATTGCAAATTCTCTAGGCACGTTATTGCTCTTCCTCCTCACCTCCTATCTCCTTTTTATTTATCTATTTGTGTTTTGCCATTTTACCGATGTCCACCAACAGTCATCAGAATAATGTAGGTGGAAAGAAAAATGACAAAAGGAAAAGCAGTCGCATACTGTACTTGTTCGTTGCTCTGGTTAATGGTGGTAGGAGAGAATATGCTGAACTTTAGGACTAAAATTAGATTTGACTTTTAGCTACGTAATTCAATGATCTATTGTCTATTACTTCAAATAAGTAGTTTGGTGGGAGAAGTGGATTTATAGTGGTGTTGAGAATTCTTAATAATCTTATGCGGGACAAAGATTGTTTCCTTTGTCAATCAATATGGCAGACACCATATTGATGATCTGTAGCGGAGTGAGGAAAATGAAACAGCTCGAGCTGGGAATACAACCTGCTGGTCACACAATGTCCTGTTTCTCTTGGGAGAAAGGCCCTCTATCATTTCCTGGAGGCCCGAAAAGTCTGTCCAATCAGAGCAAGCTCAGACCATAGAGGTGGGCCAACTGGCCTCCCGACTGCATTCTGGGAGTGGGTGGGGCCTCGTGGAGGCGAGGCAAGGTAGCGCACAAGTTCAGGGTACAGCTGGTTGATTTGGAGAAACAGCTGGGGGTTTTGTCGTGGTGTACACTTCCCATTTACCCTGGTTCTGCAGTGGGCTACCCCCTTCAGAAAGACGCTTGGTACCTATCAAGGTGACAGTAAACTGATAATCTTTTTTTTTTCCCCTTCCAGTGTGCTAAAAAGAAAAGATTAGAGCAGTAGTTCTCAACCCCAGGGCAGTTTTGTCCCCCAGGGAACATTTGGTAACATCCAGGGACACTTTTCATTGCTGCAGCTGGGTTCACTACTGGCACTGAGTGGTTAGAGAATGGGGATGATACCAGACATATTACAGTGCACAGGACGTGCCTGCACAGTGTAGTGTGGAGGTTAGGAACTTCTGGATAGAGGCATCTATTTAGAGTCCTTAATTCCCCTTCCAGGTAATAGATACACTTGTTAAAAAATACTTTTCTGGAAACACCCATCCATCCATCTCTCAATGTGGTCAAGAGAACAAAAATATGCGAGAAAAGTAGAGGACCCTTACTTTTCAGTGTCTCTGGGGATGTTGATAGATGTTTTTCCTATTTGTCACATTATTTGCAAATGTGTTCTCTAGTGATTTCAGATCACTTTTAATGAGCTAAGATGTTAATTGTAGCATCTCTTTTATTGTAGCTTTCATACTTTATGCATGTGCTTTCTGCCTTCTCATTTTTAGCTTTTATAGAATTTTAGTAATAATAAACTGTAATGTCTTCCGCATAACGTTTTGCTGAATAAAATGTTCTGGCCCTCCTCAGTCTGTTGAAAAAAAAACACATAAAGAAATTTATTTATATACAAAAGGAAGCAATACTAGAGGAGGCTTTTACCTTGAAATAAAAGTAAGTTCACTCAGAGAAGTTCATATGTGATTCTTAATATATAGAGATTTTTTTTTAATGTGGAAATAGGCTATTTTTTTAATACTTAAAATCTGGTTATTGACACATATCTCTTGAATGCTAAAATACGAAAATTGTTTTAAGATAATTTAGCTCAACCTCCTAATTTTATAGGTGATAAAAACAGGGACCAGAGAAGCAAAGTGACTTGGGAGGTATTTACCCCTAAGGCCAGAACTAGGAAATCAATGTCACAGTCAGTTCCTTTTTCAAGCATGCCACATTATTAGAAGGCTGGGATCCTCTAGTAACAGACACAATTTTTTTTTTCTAAATTTGGGAAATTATCTTGGGAGATTTAATTAATGAGTGATTTTGAAAAATATTAGCCTTATCGACACTGGGCAAAAATATATATATATCATATATCATATATATATCAGATACTTAATATCTATATCATATCATAGTTATAGATATCAGATATATATATATATATGATATATAGATATAGATATCTATCTGAGGGAGGTCGTTGCTTTTTCCCTGAAGGCAAATTGGTATGTAACCAGTTTATGAAAAAAGTCAGTCTGCTAAACTCATTGGTGATTCCTAAGAATTCATCTTAAAACTCTTTCTTAGCCTAACTGACTAAATGCTTTTATCTGTTCTCCTTGCTAGCCACCCAGTGTCTTCACAGAAAAATCTTACTTTGTTGTAGTCCCAGGGAGACCCCTAAGCACCAGGCTCTCATATTAGTTTTCTTGGCCACCATAACAAATAGTATGAACCGGGCAGCTTAAAACAGTAGCAATTTATTCTCTCACAGTTCTGGAGACCAGATGTCCAAAAATCAAGGTGTTTGCAGGGCTATATTCCCTCTAAAGGCTCTCGGGTGGATTCTATTCCTTTCTTCTTTCAGCTTCTCATGAGTGTTAGCATCACTCCGATCCCTGCCCCTGTTCTCACATCACCTTCTCCTGTGTGTCTCTGTGTGCTCTCGGTCTCTCACACAGACAGCTGTCATTGGATGGAGGGCCCACCCTAAATCCAGGATGATCTCAAGATCTTTACACTTGAAAAGAACTTTTTCCCAAATAAGGTCACATTCACAGGTTCTGAGGATTAGGGGTGGACATTCTTTTGGGCAGGGGTGTTGGCGGGGGTGTTGGAGGGTGGACACCATTCAAGCCACTATACTTCCCGTTCTACAAACAGCACAGTCAACTGTGCAGGCCTCGTTTTCCACAGTTAGGGTGACCAGTTGTTCCAGTTTTTCCCACATGACAGATTTTCTGGAAGTGGGACTTCCAGTGTTGAAGCAGAGGAAGGTGCATCCCAGGGAAACTGGGATGGTTGGTTACCCTATAACAGAACAAAGAGCCTGAGTGACCAATATCCCTGTCCTGGAAGCTTGGAAGTTGTTAAACGATGTCAAAACACCAGAAAGCAAACACCTCTGAGAAAAGGTGGATTGGCCCCAGGTGCCCCTTCTCCTCCTTTTGACCTCTGCTTTGACAGCTGAGAAGAATGAGTCAGAAGCTTCTGCTGGAAGGAGAGGGCTGAGGAGAGCAGTTCTGTCTGTCAGAGCCACTCTCCAGACTTAATTTCCGCTCTTTTCATTCATTACCTGCGGCACCCTTGCCTCCCCTCTTAGCTGTTGGTGTTCTAAAAGCAGCTGAGGCAGAGGCAGCTGGCCAGTGAAGTTTTAGTCACCTGGCCAGTGATCCCTCAGCAAAGTGTTTCTTGTGGACCTCATAATGATTTACATTGTGCTAAGATGCCCTTCCTTTTTGCTCCCCCACCCCCTCCCTCATGAACCACCCCTTCAGCCTCCGCAGCCGGAGAGTCAAGAGAAGCAGTGGGTAAAGCTGGAGCTTTGATCTTCTAAGAGGCAGTGTCCCTTTCTCTGTCCATTTGGACCAGGGGTCACTGGGCAAGCAGCCACACAGCTGACCTCTCTTTGAAGAGTTTAGCACAGCCAAGGACACTGAAAGGGGTCTGGCATTTGCTTGCTGTGGAGATGTCTACGTGCAGCGGCCATCCACCTTGTTCTAATGACTTCTGTCTTGAGAGAGTAAGAGAATCCTGTCTTCACACCAACTTTATGAGCTTTTGGCACTGTGCATACCCTCTCTCGACCTGCAGCTTCATGGAGATGGGGCTGTATCTGGTTGCATCTTTAACCCCATTTTATTTTCCAGGCTGAAAAAGATAAGACTATAGGGAAACTGCTGCTTTGGATCAAGCTGAGGCAGTAAATTAAAAACAAAAGTAACATGAATGAAATGATGGGATCGGGACAGATCTTCATGATGAAATGACTACACTGTCTGCTTTTGTCACAGATTAATTTCATCTCTCATTTACACTGATTTTACACATTTTCATGATGAAAAATTTTAATTACTTAATTCAGTGAATTACAAAAAAACATTATCACTTGTAATTGTAATGGTTTAAAAATTTATATGCAATAATTTTTTTGTTGTTGAAAGCAAAATTTTTGGAAATTAGATATTCCTGAGAACCAGTTTTCATTTATTTATTCATTTATTCATTCATTCCATCTTGATTTATTTATAGTGTTTTGGAGTGTTTAGCTTTGGATACTTTTCTTAGTGGTTGTTCTCTGATTACAATATGTGTGTGTAATTTAACATAGTCTGCTGGTATCAATTTATGTTTTACTACCTATTTTTAAAATATAATTTCCTTTATATACATTAACTACCACATCAGATGGCTTTATGATTTTTGCTTTAAACATCAAATATAATATAGGAAACTCATGAAAAGAAGGATAGTCTATTATACTTGCCCATTTTGCCCATTACCTATTTTTACCCATCCTCATGTTCTATTTTTCCTTCCTGAAATTCCAAGTCGTCTTCTATTACCATTTCCTTTATGTATAGAGAACTTCCTTTAGCCATTTTTTAAGGGTGATTTTGTTTTTCTTCATCTGAAAATGTCTTTATTTCCCCTTTGTTACTGAAGGATATTTTTACCAGTTAAAGAAAATATGGCTGACAGTTCTTTTCTTTCAGTGCTTGAAAAATATTGTTCTGTCCTTTGTGGTTTCAGATGAGGAATCCCTGTAATGTGTCACTTTTTTTCTGGATGATTTCAAGACTTTTTTTCTTTTAAGTTTTCAGAAGTTTCATTATGGTATGTCTTGGTGTGGATTTCTTTGTGTTTATTCTATTTGGGGTTCAGCCTCTTGAATATGTAAGTTTAAGTCTTTCTCCAAATTGGAGAAGTTCTCAGTCACTTATGTGTTTGAAAACATTCCAGCCACTCTCTCCTTTCCTTCTGGGACTTAAATGATACTATTAGATCTTTTTTTTCTTTTTTTAAAAATGTTGTACAGGTCCTTGAGACTCTGTTTATTTTTTTTCCTACTCCACTTTTGTCTCTATTGTTCAGAATAAGTAAATCATTTTGATCTGTCCTCAAGTTCAGTGATTTTATCCTGTCATCTCCACTCTACTATGACACCTGTCCAGGGAATTGTTTTATTTCTGTTATTTCAGTTATTTCGATTCTTCATAATTTCTATTCCTTTGCTGATCTATATTTTTCATTTGTTTCAAGAGAATTCATAGTTGCTAATTGAAGCATTTTTATGATGACTTCTTTAAAATTCTTGTCAGACAATTCTAACATCTGATTCATCTTAGTGTTGGCATCTGTCGATTGTCTTTTCTCACTCAAGTTGTGATTTTACTTGTTCTTTTGTATGACCCAAGATTGATTTTTTTTATTTTTTTGGTATCATGGAATTTGGAGTATTATATTATGAAGCTCTATATCCATTTAATCTTTCTTATTTAGCAGGCAGTCTCCTGCTGAGGGTTGGGTGAGTGCCTGTGTTGAGCTTCATGCTGGGCCCTGCTGATGTTACCCCAGCAAAGTGGAGCCCTTGTTCACACTGCCTCATTGCAAACATGTGAGGTGGTGCTTCAGTTTCCCCCATCCCACTGACATCTTCCAGGAGAAAGTGGGACATGGCCTTTTTGTTTCTGAGTCAAGCTGTAAGTTCAGCTACCCTGGGCCCTGTTGACAACAAAGAAGAGAAATGGGGGGTGGGGTGAGAAAAGATTCCTTCTCATCCTTCTTACCACCTCATTGGTGCTGATTGGGGCTGGACGCTTAGCTTCTTACTGAACCCACTGATAGAGGGATAAATGGGGAGCTAAACTGTGGACCAGCCTTGCTGTGCACTATCTTACTCAGGCTCAGTTATGCCATCTGGGGAAAGGAAGATTCGTTTATTGCTCAGCCCCACCAACATTACCTGGGAGGGGAATCAGAATGTCTCATTCATTCATATATTTAAGTGGAATTTGTTAAACACTTTTTATGTCTCCCAGACATTAAAGAAGATTCATAAGATCAGTAAGGAACCAAGACAAGGTTGGATTTTTTCCTTTGTGAATCTTGCAGCCGAGTAAGGGAGGCAGACATTAAAGAAATAAATTTCTAAATAAGTTTTTAAATCAGATAATGTGCCCAAAAGGACTTACAAAGGGAAAGGTAGAGAAGTCTTCACAGAGAAAGTGAATTTTAACTAAATCTTGAATGAATAGGAGTTGGCTTGGTGAAGGGAGTCCCAGGGAGAAGGAAAGAATAGCTGGTGCAAAGGTCATAAATTGAGAAGGACCAGAAGAGTAGCACTGTCAAATACAACTATACTACAAGTAGCATGCACAATTGTAAATTTTCTAGTAGCCACAATAAAAAAAGGGGGGGAGGGAGGGAACAAATGAAGTTAATTTTAATGATACATTTTATTTAACCTCAAATATCCTCCAATATTATCATTTCAACATGTAAGCAGCTGAAATAATTAATGAAATATTTTATATTCTTGTTTTCATACCACATCTGTGGTCATCGAGGTTTCTGTATCATTGAGGTGGTTGGCCATGGAGAGCCTGGGGATGGGGAGACTTGGACTAGGCAGATGCGATATGCCAGGTGAGGGGTGATTAGGCGGTGAGGATAACAACAAGAGAATAGTTTTGAGGGATAGTTCAGAGAGACTCACCCAACTCCACAAGATTCGGAACCTGATTTGTTGTGATGGCTTACGGTCTGGTATGGGCATATCTCCAGTCCTTGCTGTAAGCACGAGAACAAGAGCAGGTGGGGCGGAGAGGGATGTTTGTTTTAGACAAATTGAGACTGAGGTGCCCAAAGGACATCTTGTGAAAGAAGACCTCTGACAGAAAGAGGTGATAATTAGTGCCTCTCCCACAGGTCTGCACAGACATGGCAGAGAGGGAGCTCAGTACTGGGCCACTTCTCCACATGTCCTTGGTTTAGTCCCAGTTACCCAGGAGGCATGGACTAAGAGAATGGACTCCTGAAATGTCACCTTCATGAAACAACAACAACACAGTGACTCGACCACATGATATCGTGGACAGAGATGGGAATCTATTTCTTTTTTTGAAGTCTTTAACTGCAAAACAGGATACTCATGTAACTGCTAATAGTTGCCTGGAGCAACAGAGAGGTCTAGCCCCTTTCTCAAAGTTTTTCCCAACTGTTGAGTCAAAGAGCTGCTGAGCAAGAAGAGATTGTGTGGCAGTCCCCATGTGGGGACTTTTCTCTTGATCTCTAGCCGTGCCAGCGTTTCTAACACTGCCTGCTGCTTTGCTCATTCGCGACCCTGCCTCCACTTAGTTACAGATCACCAGCTGGCCTGAGTGGCCATAGGTATCAGAAAAAACATGCAGCCTTGGCTTTTTAGGAGAAAAAGCAGTGTTCAAAAGATAAATGTGCGATTCCGGATGCAGAGCACCCATTGCAATCCAGGAGCTCACTGGACATGATATGCATCCCCTATTATTGCTTACTTGGGAGAAGAGTCAGGAAATAGTAATAGTGCATATTTAGGAAGCATTTACTTGTGTCAAACCCTGCACTAGGAGCTCTACAAACACTGTCCCATTTAATTCTCACAACTCTGTAACACAGTTATAATTTTTTGCTTTTTAATGATAAAGAAATTGAAGTTCAAAACCTGGGTACATTGCCATGGGTCATAGAGCCAGAAAGTGTCAGAAACTCAGAGCTGAGCCTAGTCCTAGCTGATTGCAAAGCCCTCTCTTCATGCTACACTGGCCCCTGTCAACTGTTTGGGGAAGGCTTGCCATCTAAGGGCACATCTCTTGTGTCACCACTGCCTGAGGGGACATGGTACCATATCAGAGTGAGGATCTCATGGTGATGTGAGCAAACGCAGTTAGAAAATCTGTAGGGTCTGAGGTCTGACCCCCAGGATGAAGAGTCTTGGGGAAAGGAAGTGAAGGGGTGTGGAAGGGGGCTGGGTGTTGGATAAAGGCTTGTGCCCTGGGTAGGGAGGGAGCTCTGGGGGTGAAATAGAAACCCTCCTGGACACTGAAGTATATTGGCTAAAAAATGCTTTTTGGAACAACACTGTGTGGTGTCCACTGAAACATTCTTCCACTGATCTGTAAGGGGAGAAATATCCCTCAATTTCTCTAGGAACGGGAAAGAGAGCAGAACTGGATGCTGTAAGAAAACAGAGAATAGGGCACCTGATTTGGAAGCCCAGTTGAAGAATAGCAACCAGTTCGAAGAGGAGAACTCTCAAGGACTATAGCTATGTGACCTTGGTAAGCTACTTAACGAACCTAAAATCTAATTTCTCTACTTGTGAAATGGGGAGAGTAATCATGACACTGTGTGGTGGTTGTTAGGATTAAATGAGATAATGTACATGAACCACTTGGCACAATAAACCTAATCCCCCTTCCCTCTTGCCTTTCTCTGTCGTGGCCCTCCTTTGGTGAATAGCACTCTTGTATCTGGTGCCAGAACTCCTACAGTCACTACAATTTAAATTTTTTCGTTTTCAATATACACATCTCTCTTCGGCTGGAAACTTGTTGATTTAGTGTGAGGCCTCTCTGGTTTATAATCAGAATAATGAATGATAACGTCTTAGTTACAGTTTTTTAGGCCAAAAGTCTTGGAGTCATCCATGATGCACCCCTTCTTGAACCCCACATACAAAATTAACAAATCTCATCGGGTTTATCTATTCAGAATCCAACCACTTCTTGTCACCTCTACTGCTAACACCCTGGTGATAGTCACCATCACTTTTCACTTGGCATCATACAGAAGATTCCGAATTGCTCGCTTTGTTTCCACCTTGCTCTCCTTTAGTCCATCCATTCTTAACACAGCAGCCTTTCACATAGACCTTTCACATAGAGTTCGTATCATGATGTCTGCTTCCAAACCCTTCTGTGACTTGCCATCTCACTCAGAGTAAAAGTCAAGAGTCCTTACAGTGGTCTGCAAGGCTCTTACAGTCTGGCTTCTTTGTTACTTTTTGATTTCTCTCTTTCCCACTGCCACCCTCACCCCCATTCCGATCCAGCTACATTGGTCTTGTATTTCCAGGAACGTGTCCAGACACCCTCCTGCCTCAGGGCACTTGCATTTGCAGTTTCTTCTTCCTGGAAGCTCTGCATGGCCACCTGGCTCATCTTTTGAGCCTGGCCTCCGATGACACCTTCTCAGTGAGGCTGTCCCTGACCACACTGCTGAAATTCTTCTACTCCTCTGTTCTCCTTCTCTGAAAGTATTTATTACTTTCTAATACTCTATTGTAGTCTCTAGAATTCTAAACGCTATCACTGAAGGTTTGTTGGTATCACTATTTTATGGCCCTCCATAAAATCACCAATTAAAATACAATTTACCATCAATTTAAAAACGCATCCTAATTTACATATGTTAAAATGTGGAAAAAGTATGTATTAAAAACTCATGGAGGGGGTGGAGCAAGATGGCGGAGGAGTAGGAGACCTAGATTTGGTCTGGTCTCAGGAATTCAGCTGAATAGGGATCAAACCATTCTGAACACCTACAAAATCAACAGGAGATCAAAGAGGAGAGTAGCAACAACTCTCTGAACAGAGACGTGACCACTTACTGGAAGGTAGGACATGCGGAGAAGTGAATCTGAGGCGATATTCGGGAGGATAGACGGCGGGGGAGGGGGTCTCCATCGGCCACTTCTGGCAAGTGATAGAGCCGCGGAGCACAAAATTGGAACTTTTAGAAGTCGGCCCCGCTGAGGGACGTCGCTCCAGTGGCTAAGCGGGGGGGTGGAACCCTCGCGGGACAGTGTGGTCTCAGGACCCTTGGGGTCACAGAAAGACCGGGGGTGCCTGAGTGCGCCAGAGCTCCTGGGTATCGGAGCGGGGAAGCCGGCTGCAGAGATGGAGCCGAGGCGCAGGCTCTCAGCTTGGGGTTGCCATAAACTGCGATCCGCGGCCCAGTCGGGCCACTGCTCCTCCAGCAGGGACCCAACAAGCGGCAGAGCTGGGGAGACTCCCCTTCCTCCCCCGGGAGGAGCGGTGAAGGAGCGCACCGCAGGGATCTGCTGGGTTTGGAGACTCCATACGAGGTCGGGTGCCAGAGATAGAAACGCTCAGTCACAGGTCGGGTGAGCACGGAGTGCGGCCGGAGACCGGGGAGACGGGAGAGACTGCTTTTCTCTGGGGGCGCACTGAGGAGCGGGGCCCCGAGTTCTCAGCTCCTCCAGGTGGAGATTGGGAGGCCACCATTTTCGCCCTGGTCCTCCAAGGCTGTACCGAGAGCTTGCAGGGAACAAAAGCTCCTGAGAGCAAACCCGAGCAGCTTGCTTAGCCCTGACCGACAAGGGCGGGGCAATTCAGCCTCCGGCAAAGACATTTGGGAACCACGGCAACAGGCCCCTCCCCCAGAAGATCAGCGCGAACAGCCAGCAAGCCAAGACCAAGTTTACCGATCAAGGAGAACAGGAGAACTGCAGTGCTAGGGGAATACTGCACACAGAATTCATGGCTTTTTTTTTTAACATGATTCATTAGTTCATCAAAGTTATTTTTTTAACTGTTTTTTTTTAATTTTTCTTTTTCCCTTTTTCAACCAACATCTTATCAATCCCTTTTTTAAAAAAAAT